>NC_134477.1:10051894-10486880 GCF_964194025.1 Convolutriloba macropyga
GCCATGGTCATCGCTGTTGGATTACCAGGTTTAGTTTCCAGGTCTGTGTGAGCCCCGATCAGGCTTCCAATGTTTATTTTGGCCATATCCGACAAAATTTTCCAACAGAACCTTACAAGATAAACATTACGCCTAACAACAACTTATTATATAACCATCCATCTTAAAAAAATTTTAAGAGATAGCCATTTGATCAGCCACCCCATACATAATCATGATATCTCTCATAATTCAAGCACTACTGAGCTCTTTTGACGAGGCCGAACAAAGACTTGATATATGATCAGACTCTAACGAGTCCCTTGACCATTCTCATATGCTGCAATTTCCATCAAACTTTATCACAAAGAATTCGTTTTGACTAGAGAGCGTTGAAAATGCCTTAGATTAGATCAACATGATTAATAACTTCATCTACAATACGAGAAAAATTAGTTACAATGCATTAACTTAACAAAAATTTTGTCAAATTTTGAAAATTAATAATATGCTTAATTGATATGCGCTTTTAAATTTGACGAAATTTCAAACAAGGAAAACTATCATAAATGGTGAAAAAATAGTCCTTCGATTTAAATTTTCAAACTTGAATGCATACCCTATCAGATGGAATGAGGTTTTTGTACAAATTTTATTCGGAGCAAACAAGAGGATCGTCCAGCTGTGGCGGTTCAACAACTTCAGAATTAAACAAAGAAATTTAATCTTGATGTACAAGTCCTGGATCAGACCTCAATTGGTATATGCATACGTTTGCTGACTCAACCAATCACAAACAGTCCATTCAAAAATACAAAAACACAAGCTGGAGCACTTATAAATTGTTTAGGAAATCCTCGATAGTATAACGTTAAAAAACTGCAGGAAGAATCGAACCTTCCTAGCTTAAGAGAACTTCTAATCTGATTGGCCTAAGATTACACCAAACGAGAGCAAAAGAACAAAAATGAATCAATTGCGCCCCTCTTGGGAAAGAAAAGGCAATAACCAATGCCCTGAAGCAATGACTCAATAATAAGTAAAACTCTCAAAACTTTCGAAACCTATTTTGTAGGAAACTTGATTTTTTTACGGTTGTACTGGAATTTCATACATGCTCAAATGCATATCTGATCAGTTTAAGGTCCTTGTTAAAGACAGAATGAACTACGTTCAAAATGACTTCTGATCACACCATCCAGTCAGAGGAGATCTCTGATCAAATTCAAGCCAGCCCCAGGTTGAGGACCCACCTGGAAGTGACCTCTGATCGGACCAAAGTTGAACGCATACAGTGTGTTTCCACACCAAAAATAAGTGTCTGGGATTTGGTTCGAGCGCAAAATAGTATGATCTGAGGTCACTTCGGTCTGCGAATTGTCTGATCAGAGGTCATTTCCGTCTGGCAAGGTCTGATCAGAGACAATTTCGAACGCACTCCAACCGCACACGATGTTTCGAGCGATTTTTAGTTTGGTCAGAGGATACTTTTGTCTAGTTTCGTCTGATAGGAGGTCACTTCTGGATGGCACCTCAACTTGGGACACACTCTTAAAACTGACGCTAGCTCCCATTTTGTTCTGAGAGTGTCTAGCGAGCGCAAATATCCAGAATTCGGTCTGATCCAGAGTTCGCGGTCTAAGAGGTCAATTTTGGTGCCGAGTTCCGATTTGGGTTGACATTCAGGTTGGTTCAGACCTCGGCCTATGAAAAATATATAATTCAATCCAATGAGATTGTAAAATTTTGGGAGAGAGTGTTAACCTCATGTCCATTAACAATGCCATGTTTTCCCGGGAACTTTCCATGTAGAATAGAAATGTCAGTTCCACACACCCCAGCACACACAATTCTCACTATGACGTCATCCTGTTCTTTAATAGAAGGAATCTCTTCACGTTCCTCCAACGACAACTTCTTGTTCACGTGGTCAGCAATCAAGGCTTTCATGATTCCTAAATTCAATTTATTTAAGTGCAGCGGACCACCCCTTCCCCCAAGTTAGACCTCGACATATGCAAAGACCATGCTTGACCAAAAATTGCCCGGGTCGAGGTGTCACCGCTAAGGAACCGATAAAAGATTTGTGGAGAACTTGATGAAACATGCAATTTTAGCGCTGAAAGCTCCGGTCTTGTTCAGGGACTTGCAAATGCAAAAACTTTAACTGGATATTATCTGTTAGGACTACCTTTCCTTCAAGTCATGCAGTAAATCAAGTCAGGCCATTATCTTGTTATTCAGGCATAATTCTTTGTATTTCTATACAAAGTTTCAAACCAGGCGGACTTTGCCGGGTTTGTTTGGATTTAGCAATGAATAGCGTGGCAAATACCGTTCTTTCCCCAAAGGCGCTTTAGCATTCTGATTAGTTCATTTTCTTCACGAATCTCTTTTTAACGTCTGTATAGATTCACTGTCGATTCATATTTTAAAAGTTCGCGGATCATGTCAGAATCCTCGCTCCAATGAGTAAAGCTGAACCAAGGCTGAGCTGTAGTTTTTCAGTAGGTTTGGCACTGTCTCAGTCCACAACATTACCACTTTCTTCCGCTCGCCCGTAAATTTTGTCGTAATCTTTAGCATTATTTGTAGTGGCAGTTCTTTTTTTGACTGACTGACTACGTTGATTTAAGAAGAATCATTTTCATAAATTCTGTGCAGGCGAAATGCGAAATGACAAACATTTTATCTTATTTTGCCCTTCATGGGACCAATGACAACCCATCCTAATTCTGCCATGATAACGACAGGTTTAATTTGTGTTCTGATTTTGTAGTCCAATGCCTGTTATTGCTTATAGACTCTTGGCCCAAACTGATACCAGCTTCCATCGAACTAAATTTGCTGATCCTGAGAACACTCAAGTGTTGGAAACTTTGTTTTTGTCTATAGTATGCATTTTCCAAGCAAACTTATAGGTGTAAAGACGACTCAAGCAGACGCATCTTTGAATTCAGTCCCTTTATTTATGATGGAAAACTTTTGGTCTTCAGATCTTTTGTTGCGTGTATGCCAGTTAGATTAAGCGAAACGTCGGTGCCTTGGGCTTGCAACTTCTGTTGAACATTTTGATTGAAGAATCAAGCCGGTGGTCCAATGTCAAAAAAAGCATATGTGTTCAGTCAGTTGCTGCTACACTGGATTGAGAGAGGGACTATCTGAAGAAATTTCGTCACTTCGATCTTTTGTTGCAGTGCTTACGTTAACTGCGCAATTGCCCTCGTCTGTTTGATTTTGCTGAGTTTGGCAATCTGTAGATTTTTTTTGATTGCATGTCGTTTTCCCATAAATCCATTACGTTGTCTTCTCACTGCTACGTTGTCTTCTCACTTCTATATATCGATCGTTAACATTTGTTCTTGAATAATGGGCAATTCCTAAAACAGTGTGTGCCGTCAACTACAGGACATTGATCGTTTTGCGTCGGCTTCGTTTCTTTTACGTTCAAAATCACACTGAATATTGATGTTTTCGAGGAGCATTTTTCATTTGTTGTGAGGCACCTGTCTTTCTCTCTTTGTTTTTTTACACGCCGAGAATCTCTCATGCACAAATGTCATTTTCTCTAAGTGGATTTCAAGAAGAAACAGGTTGGTGCTATCTTCCGGGCTGTAATCGATTGGAAACCACTGTTTTTCTTTAAGGTTTGGAGGCAAATTTTCTTTTTCGAGTTCAAGTTTCTTGATTTCAAGTCACTGTCATGATTGTTTTTCTTTAGATGGTCAGCAAAATTGCCTATCGACAATGAGTAAAATTTTAACGCTTGAAACAGCCGAATTGTGAGGTTTTATTGGCTGTTGACTGCACAAGATATCAGGCTGAGAGTCAACAACCAGATATGGCCGGCAAAAATTGCGTTCTAGTATTGACCAAGCTTCAGTAATGAAAGTAATGGAATAACCCACACACAATGTCCCTGACTTGCTTTACCATGGTGGAGGCATGGTAGTAACAAATATACTTGACTACTCTGGCCTTCCAAGTGAGGTACCATCAGGAGAGCTTAGTTCAAAATTAGGTATATGACTGCTGCCACCGGTGTTCTTGACTGTAGGTTATTTTGAAATGCTCTCTACTTAATCAATTTTGCTTGCTTGACTGATCGTGATCAAAAGTTTCCCGTAGGTAAATCTCCACTGGTTCTCTTTTAGAACGATTGCAATTATGGTTGTGTGTCCTCTCATGTTTGTCGGACCGTTACAGCCAAGAGGATACACCTCTGGTCTTTGCTTCACTTCATATGAATGGGGAACAACTGCGTATCTTGTAGCCGAGTTGTCGTCCGATTCTGACTCTTTGATGTCGAGGGTTTACTTTTGATACTCCAATTTAAGTGCCACATTCACTTCAAAATGGAGCAGCTCTAGCTTAAGCTCCTCTCTTTTGATTTCGAACTGCGGTTTTGACAAGCGAAACTTTTTTCTCAGCTTTCTCTAAATTTTTAATTTAGATACTTGACACTCTGTCTTCGCTTTCATTACCATTCCTCACTGACCAACTGATGATTTGTTCTAATGACCGTGAATTAGCTGCAGGTGGTTTTTCGTCATTGGTCTGAATCAAATAGCAAATTTTTCTAATTTTTCATAGATTTCAGTCAGTAAATAAATGGTAAACAATCGTCGCTTTATTTGATGAAATTTTGTTGTTGTTTTGTTCGGACCGAAATCCAACCACTTCGTTTGTCAAACAATGATTAGAAACGGTTGTCAATTTTTTGTGTCTGAGGATAGATTGCTGTGAGTTTGCTGAGTCAATCACTGTTTCGAATTATTTTAAACCCTTTTGGGGTTTTTAGTCGAATTTAATCTCAGATCTTAATCGGCTGATCCAGTTTACTGGGATTCCGTGACGAGTCACCTTGCTTCGTAGTTTAGGCAGCAACGGGATTTTTTAATGATGTTTTCTTTTACACAAGTTTAATTCTGCTTAGTTCAAAAGGTTGGACAGCCGTCTATACTCTACTGCCCGGGGAGATGGAAAAAACGTAACGGCTGCTCTCACAATTGGTTGTGACGAGGAAAACTTTACACAGCCCTGTTTGTTACAGCGGTTCAAAATCAGTCTGAAAGTTTTGTTTCTGCAGTTCACTTTTGTAACTGTGTATCCACCATAATCCTTCCGTTGCATTACAGTTTCACTGTACGAAAATTCGTTAACCTTATATTTTCAATATAGAATCTGACAGGATAGCTACAGGCCACACAATACGGGATATCTGCATGTATACAAATTCAATCCGATACGTAGCAAAATCGTAGACAAAATTATATATGTCTAAGACCTTTTTATACAAAAATATTCAAACTTAAAATTCAGTTGAATTTCACTCATTTTACTAACGAGTCGAAATACCAGAAGCTGGAGGATTCTAACAGCTGACTTTTAGCCTAGGTATTTCGTAGATAAAGAACAAATTAACAAAATTCACTGCTCAAATATAATTTGCTATACAAGACACAGTAATAATTTACTGCTCAAGAAAACATAAAGCATAAGACATCAAAACACGTGTTCTACTGTTTAAGACGGCTAATGTTGCAGTATTTGGCTAAGTTATAGAAGAAAAAATTTTTGCTCAGGCTGCTTATGTTGAGTGCTTGTTGGGTTGCTATTGTTTTTCCTTTTTTTATTCTCGTATCACGAGATTATTTCTGAAACTGTAACTATAAAACTAACCAAAACAGGAACTATTTCTTTGACTAAACAGTTACTATGACAACTAGAAAAATTAACAACTAATACAAAAGAGTTTTCCTTTCTCAGTTTTTATGCTTCTTTTTTTCCCGAGCATGCTCCGCAAGCTCAGTTCCAACACATACACACACGCTGATTGAGTACAATTAGTTTAGCGGCAACAAATACCGCCACAACATGTAATTTCGGCTAATAATATAAAACGGATTAAAACTGCGCTCACCTGCGACGTTTTGAATTTCTAACAATTTAGTTATCAATTAGTCGGATTTAGTTATCAACTTATGTTATTCAACTTAGATTTTATATTTAATCTGTAACTAGTTAGGCTAACTTAAACTGCAAAACGTAATTCTATGTTTGCTGAATTTCATAGTAATCATTTAACTGCTTGTTTATTATTATCACTGACATAGATCCACAATCAAAAACAAAATTGAAAATTCTACGAGTTAGTCAAGCAGATTGATCTTAGTTAATAAGTTATTGACTTATATGTTATGTGAAGGTCACATAGAGGACTTAGAATGGTAGAATTTAGAACTGCTTACTTTAACTGCGAAAACGAATTAAATTCTCTGTTCGCGCAAGTTGAGTTTGGACAAATTATAGCCAATGTTTTAATAGTACAACTATTTAGAGGTTTTCTAACATTTTTTAAGGATAGGCCTAAATAAACCTTAAGTGAACCAATGAAAAAGATATGAGGACAAACACGTTCCATATTATCGCTGAAAACTTTGATTCTCAAACATCAAATAGAAAAACAAATGGCAAATGTGGCACCAGCCCATATAGCAAGAGCAAAAATTCCACGCTTGAAAAGGCAAAAAAGTTACAACCAGAAACAAGTTCATATTCGGAGCTGTTTTATTTTCCTTGTAGATAGATCCTCCCATTAGTTTGGTAGTTTGGGTGATTGCAAAGCAAGCCGAAGCAAGCCACCGGTAGTGTGCACCTTTATAATGGTATACGTCTCCATAATTTCATGGAAGCAGTAATTTTACACACGGCTCAAAGGTTGAGATAATAGTCTTTCGAAAATGCATATATATTGCCATGATTGACAATAAAGCTTTACAATAACCATAATTATCATATGAAGTCAAATAGATATATAGATCTGAATCTTTAAGAAACGCTTATGCTTAAAATCAAATAACTCAACATTTTCTGGTAAATGAAACCTTTGAAAACAACATTTGCGCTTTTCAAGAACAGTTGCGCTTTCTTTCTTTCAAGTTGGCCTTCAATAGCACATTAAACGTGCATTTTTATGAACAAAAACTTGAACGTTTAGAACCAACTCAACACTAGCATATCTAAATCTAATAACGTGTTTGCATAATCATTTCTATATTAAAACACTAATTTTACTACTATGTACCCAGCTGGTGTGTAGGAACTGGGAACGGCCATTGTCTAATAATTAACAGTTCATTTGCGGATTTTTGTTTCTCTTACTCTTTTTTTACTCGTACTCTTTACAAGTTTGTATTTATCCTTGTTAAAATTAACTTTTGACCCGACTCACAGCTGGATGGAAATGGAGGGTGAATCAAGTCAACTGAAGTAGCAGGTGGATCAATTGCAGAATTCGGTCACAGATTTGATCGCAAAAACCAAAGAACAAGAAAGTTAAATAAAAAGTTGCAATTTGATATGAAAGAGCACAAGAAAGGTACACGAGCAAAGACTGCCTAATTATCTGCAACCCGCCTTTCGATCCAAGAGATAGCAAAAATGTACTGAAAAATACATTGAGATTTTTTAGCGATTTTCTGAAAATAAATCTCACTGAGAACAGAATAAAAGCATGTCATATTTTACCGGGAACTGCTAATGGAGATCAATATGACTCGGTTATTTGCACGTTTGTCTATTTCGACGAGAAGGACAGAGTGTTTGGGGCAAGACGAAAGTTAAAAACTGCAAAAAACTGCCTGAATAAAAAACCTATTTTCTTGAATGAACGACTACCAAAGTTTGAAGTTGAACTTAGGGCTGAGGCAAATAGACAGGGCTTCATTACTTCGACAAAAAATTGTTCCGTATCTGTATTGGTGAAGCGAAACAACAATGATACTAGCTATCACAACATCAATCAAATTAGCGATCCTGAAAATGTCAAAAACCCGATCAAACGAGAAAACCAAAAAAGGAAATACTGCCTTGACGATGACGACAAAGTTGATGATGACAGAGAGAAGTCACCGGACTTAAAAAAAACCTTTAAGTGCTGACTGAACAAAAAAAAAGAAATTTAGTGAACAAACTAAAAAATATTTTTGTTTTGTGCTAATGTTATTCTGATCTTTTTAGAAACTTTGGGAAGCAGTTCCTATTTTGAGGCCCCGTAAAAGAAAAGTATTCAATTAGATATGTCAAAATTTCTAGATTTTTCTTCTTTTCTCAATTGATTTAGATTAATTCTGATTTATTGTAAAACACAAAATGTGACTGCGATTACGCGTCACATATAAAAATATAATTATAATTATATAAATATTTAAAAGTGAAATATAGTAACTGACTTCGATTACGCGTCACTACGACCAAAAATCAATGGAAAAAGAAAATGTTCGTACATCAGATTTGATGGCTGCGATAAAGCGCCTATTTAAAATCGAAGATGTCGTTTCTTTTTATTTCTCTCAAAGTGAAAACAGGATCACCCACGATAAATCAAGTATATCAACTGATTGCTGCGATTACGCGCTTGAAGTTGTTAAACTTGTAAACTTTCTCCAAATACATGATCTTAGCAGAAAAAAAATTTAATTTCATCGTTTTCTTGTTTTTTTTTCTTTCTCCTTTTAGGCTATATATTTTAAATATTTTACAAAAATAAATACAAATTCTGTCTACGATTTAGTTTTTTTTCGAAAAAACAATTTTTTACTCTGGTAACCAGAGTTGTTTTAACTCTAACGTCATATCCGCTAACACTTTAAACTTTGCTGCTACAATCCATTGAAGACAATGGTTGTCCCGTTTTTCTTCAACTTGTACATATCATTTTAGTACAACAAAATGCAAAAGCTCTTCATGCTTCAAAATATAAGATCTATATATAAAAATTTAGATCAGCTTCAAATTCTAGTAAACAATTTCGATAGTCTACCCTTAGCCGTCTGCTTAACAGAAACATGGATAAACGAAGAGTATGACATTGCTTGTTTGCAGCTAGATGGTTTTCAAAAAATCGTCACAGTCAGTAGGGGTGTAAAACGAAATCGAGGTGGAGGAGTTAATATTTTTTTGAAAAATAAAATAAAGTTCGAAACAGTAAGCAAGTACACCAGCTATGAGTGCCAAATTTTGACACTGAAGTTTTGCTATACTAATTTAAAAATTTTTTAACTACAATATACGTCAAACCAAACACGTCCAATGAAAAACTAAGCACAAGCTTAGGAAACCATTTTGAGAAAGTTGTTATTCCGGAAGACTACATATCAGTTATATGTGGTGATTTCAACATAAATCATCACACCGTTTTTTCAAAACTGAAAACATTGCAAGAAGCCTTGCTGTCTTTTGATCTGCATTATGCAGAAAAGGCGAACTGCACTAGAGAAACAAAGACTAGTAATTCTTGTATTGATGCCGTGTATTCCAACGTAAAAATTGATCTGAAAGTGTCACAAACTACGCTAACAGATCATTATACGTTCTTTTTTGGATTCTCGAGACAAATTGAATCATTCAGGAAAAGAAAATGATGATGATCGTATGATTAAAATGTGTACAAAACTTAATGACCCAAACGTATTTGTTAATCTTCGGTTTTATATGCAACATGAATTACAGAAGTTTGAACTAACACTTGATCAATTAAGTTCTGAAGAAGCCATGAAAAATTTTCAGTTTCTCTTGAATAAATGTGTTGAAAAATTTGTCCCTACAAAAATTTGTAAAGGTGCAAAAAATAAAAAATTGTGGATTGACAACGAAATAAAACATCTAGCTACCAAGAAACAACAACAATACCAAAATTTTATGAGAACAAAAGACAAAAACGATCAACTCAAATTCAATGCACTACGTAACAAGCTGCAAAAACTGATCAGAAGAAAAAAGGAAAAGTATTATCAGCGGTTAATGAATGCAGATGGTCAGAAAAACTCTAAATCTTTTTTTGACTGCATTAACAGATTAAAAGGCAAATTTGCATCGCAAGATAGGCTCAATAAAGAGACAGCTGATAAAGTCATAGACTATTTTTCTACAGTTGGTAAAACCTTAGCTTCAAATTTTGAGTCTAAAAGTGAGAATATTTCTAAAAGCAGTAGTATTAGTGTACAATCAATGCGACTAACCAGGGACACTTCGCTGGATGTACGGGAAATAATAAATAAAATGCGAACCAAATATAGCCCAGATTATTTTGAATTGAACAACTTTTTTTGAAGAAACTCGAATGGGTAATTGTGCCAATACTAACAAAATTAATCAACAAATGTATCGATGAAAGAAATTTTCCACTTTGCCCGAAACCAGCTATCCTAGTAGCAGTTCATAAAAGTGGTGATGTCCAGGAACCATCAAACTTCAGACCAATTTCTCTACTTCCAACTGTTGTAAAAGTCTTTGAAACATTTCTGTACAACACAATATTTAATTTTTTGAAAGTTTTTGATCTCCTGGATGCAAATCAATATGGTTTCCGACGACAAAGAGGAACAATTGATGCATTAGCGCATTTTGTTGAAAACACTAGGGACACTTTAGAAAACCAGTCAAAGTGCTCGATAGGCTTGTTTCTAGATTTGAAAAAGGCGTTTGACACGGTTGATCATAACTTACTACTTAGAAAAATTGCTAACATAGGTTTGAGAGGCCCAATGTTTGAAATTATGAAATCTTACTTATCCGACAGAAAACAAATTCTTAGATATGGTGCTGCAAGAACGAGTCCGAGAACTGTTACGTTTGGCGTGCCGCAAGGTTCAGTTTTAGGACCACTAATTTTCATCATATACGTCAATGACATCAGACAACAATGCAACTGCTCTACAATAAAGCTCTATGCCGACGATACTGCTCTGCAGCCAAAAAAAATGCAAATGAAGTTCTTTTTCAAAGTGATATTGACAACATCGGCCTCTACTTAAGCGATAACAAACTGACGCTCAATGTTGAAAAAACGATTAATCTAAACTTAGGTTTTAAAACTATGATGAATGCTCTAAGACTGAACAATGCAACCCTTAAAAAGAGCAACGAAGTAAAGTATCTAGGCGTTTTGCGGGACAACAAATTGGATTTCAAAAAACACATAAATAGCGTTGCTGCAAAATTGACCAAATTTACGGGATTGTTCTACAAACTGAGGTTTATTTTGAGTATTAAAAAATTAGTTTTAGTATATAAGTCTTTTGTTCAACCGGTTATACAATATGGAGTGCTCATTTACGGAACTGCAAACAAGACAAGCCTGAAGTTTATCGAAGTGAAAATTAAACGAATTACGCGAATTATTTTCAGGAAACAAAGTCATCAATCAACAGCGAACGAACGGGAAAAAAATAGAATCTTCCTGCTGAAATAGCTGCATATTTATGAGCTTTTAAAATTTTTAACCAAAACAATTAGGCGGGAACATAAAAATGAAGTTTTTAACAGGTTTATTGAGGATTCAGAGCTTGTGAGGCTAGATGAGAAAAAAACAACAAGTAAGAAACTAAAACATAGCAATCAATTTACTGGTATCAACCCAAAGAGAATTGGAATACGAATAAGGAAGTTGTTAATTTATATACCTAATTTCGACTCAAAATATGTTCACTTTATAAAGAGTTGCTACAAATCTGGAATTAATACACACCACCATACTTTTATAGAAATTTTTATACAAGGAAATGATATCATAGAACTTTTTTATTAGTTTTTTTTAGCAATTGTCTAAAACAGTAATTTTTTTTTTTATTTTTATCCTTTTGCAAAAAACTCAACTGTTTCCTCACGTGTACTTGCTGTCACTCAATCTATTTCAACCTTAAAAACAAACCAATATCAACACCCTACCCCCACCCCTATTTGCTAACAAACTGCTTTCCAAAGGCATCACACGACTAGGCTTTTTTGCCTTTTGATGGCCTTTTGAGTATGTTTGATGGCCTTTTTTTAATTTTCACTTCGATAAACTTCAGGCTTGTCTTGTTTGCAGTTCCGTAAATAAGCACTCCATATTGTATAACCGGTTGAACAAAAGACTTATATACTAAAACTAATTGTTTAATACTCAATATAAACCTCAGTTTGTAGAACAATCCCGTAAATTTGGTCAAATTTGCAGCGACGCTATTTATGTGTTTTTTGAAATCCAATTTGTTGTCCAGCAAAACGCCTAGATACTTTACTTTGTTGCTCTTTTTAAGGGTTGCATTGTTCAGTCTTAGAACATTCATCATAGTTTTAAAACCTAAGTTTAGATTAATCGTTTTTTCAACATTGAGCTTCAGTTTGTTATCGCTTAAGTAGAGGCCGATGTTGTCAATATCACTTTGAAAAAGAACTTCATTTGCATTTTTCATGTTTCAGCTTCGTAGCAAAAAAGTGAGCACAATAAAACGTTAGAACCTGCTGACTAATTAAAACGTTTGAAACAAAAATACACATTTTTTCTGTTCTGAACACCAAGTGTTTCCTGTGTAAAACTCAACAAAAAACCGTTATAAACAAAAACGAAGGTGCAGGTGCTCGTCATTTTTAACCGAGAGCAACTGATGACAGCAACAGTAATTCTACAGGTAAAATCAGTGTTTTGCAGTTCAAAATTAAATCCCAGAACGAAGACAAATCAAATGCAAAAAAAATCAAACCACAGTGAGTTTTTATAGTAACTTAAGAAATACTTGTTCAGGTGCCGGCGCAGCAAGCCGATTGCCAAGCAAGCCCAATTTTGAAAATGGGGTCAAGTGAGTCAAAAATATTTGGGATACCCAAATTTTAAATTGTAATTGTTGATTACAACTAGTACATAACTTTCGGCTTGCTTTTACGTCAGATTATGTTCATGTTAGGCAACTTTTTATCCTTTTGAAACATTGATATCCGCATTATTAAATTTTAACTATTTTTACGGGAAACAGTTTGAATTAATTTGATTTGCTGGAAAATTAGATGCTTTCCAAATCTGATGATCAGATCCTGAGAGCGATCTTTTATTACTATACACAAATCTTCTTTGGTACTTGGGATCTCTGCAGTTGTTGAATTACACTCATGCAGTTTAAGGAGAAGATTTTCTGGCAAAACCAATTTCTGCAAGGAACGAAATTGGCTCAGATGAATACGTTTACGAGAATATGATCATATTTCATTGTTAGCCCACTAGAAAAGCACACTATTGTCAGAAATTTTTTTAGCCAGGCTTTATTTAAGAATTCTTTTTCTTGACATGCACGAGTGTATTTCAAATGTTGTAAGTTGTCACCGATTTTTGCTCATTTTTGTTTGAAGCCTTCATAAAAAAGGTAATCGGAAATTTATTCTTGCTCTATTTGTTTTATGAATCAATTTTTAGTCGAGGGATATCTGTTGCGGAGAGATAGAATTTTGGAACCATTAGAAAGCTATTGAAAAATTCAATCGATTGCTGGGGGGACATTTTCAGTTTATAGATTTTTAGAGCAAACAATGGGCCTAAAGTAACTTAACTTTACACTTTTCACTATTTTGTTCCGGCCTCAAACATTGAAAATGGTTTGGATAGAACCGGCCTCATTTTGTTCCGGCCTCAAACACTGAAAATGGTTTCGATGAAATTTGTTTCCGCAGCCTTTCGCTTTTTTTTTATTCAAAAATAGAACATTAAGAAACGCACAATCAAAAAGTGATTTTATTACTTTCTTTAAAAACATTGCATGATCGAGGGATATTTGTTGTGGATAGGTAGAAAAGTGGCACCATTAGAAAACCATTGAAAAACTCAATCCATTGCTGAGGGGAAATTTTCAGTTTATAGATTTTTCGAGCAAACAATGAGCCTTAAAGTATCATAACTTTCCTTTTTTCAAAATTATGTTCCGGCCTCATTTTCTTGTTAACTCAAAATTGGCCTATCTGAGAGACGCAAAAGAATATAAAAAACTTTTAATACGAAATCATTTTTAAGTACCAAATGTTAAGAAATTGAATAATATTTTCGTTGCTTATTGCTTTACTTCGGAGCTGTTTTAGTTTCCTTTTTAGATAGATCCTCCCAATAGTGTGCACCGGTAGTGTGCTCCTTCATAATGGTATACGCTTCCATATTTTTATGTAAGCAGTAAATTTATACACGGCTCAATAGTTGAGATAATAGTCTTTCGAAAATGCATATATATTGCCATGATTAACAATAAATCTTTACAATGACCATGATCATCATATGAAGTCAAGTAGATATATACATCTGAATCTTTAAGAAACGTTTATGCTTAAAATCAATAATTCAACAATTTCTGGTATATGAAACGTTTATCGGCTGTTTTAGCTTCGTAGCAAAAACATGAGCACAATATAACGTTAGAACCTGCTGACTAATTGGAACATTGGAAACAAAAATATATTTTTTTTCTGTTCTGAACACCAACTAATTCCTGTGTACAACTCAACAAAAAAAAACGTTGAAAACAAAAACGAAGGTGCAGTTGCTCGTCATTTTTAACCGAGTGCAACCGATGACAGCAACAGTAATTCTACAGGTAAAATGAGTGTTTTGCAGTTCAAAATAAGATCCCAGAACGAAGACAAACCAAATGCAAAAAATAATCAAACCACAGTGAGTTTTTAAAGTAACTTAAGAAATACTTGTTCAGGTGCCGGTGCAGCAAGCCGATAGCCAAGCAAGCCGAATTCTGAAAATGGGGTCAATTGAGTCAAAAATAATTTGGGATACCCAAATTTTAAATTGTAATAGCTGATTACAACTAGTACATAACTTTCGGCTTGCTTTTAAGTCGGATTATGTTCATGTTAGGCAACCTTTTATCCTTTTTAAACATTGATATCCGCATTCCTAAATTTTAACTATTTTTACGGGAAACAGTTTGAACTAATTTGATTTGCAGGAAAAGTAGATGCTTTCCAAATCTGATGATCAGATCTTTAGAGAAATTTTTTATTACTATACAAAGCTTCTTTGGTACTTGGGATCTCTGCAGTTATTGAATTACACTCATGCAGTTTAAGGAGAAGATTTTCTGGCAAAACCAATTTCTGCAAGGAACTAAATTGGCTCAGATGAATACGTTTACGAGAATATGATCATATTTCATTGTGAGCCCACTAGAAAAGCACACTATCTTTTTTTTGTTGACATGCACTAGTGTATTTCAAATGTTGTAAGTTGTCACCGATTTTTGCTCATTTTTGTTTGAAGCCTTCATAAAATAGGTAATCGGAAATTTATACTTGCTCTATTTCTTTTATAAATCAATTTTTAGTTGAGGGATATCTGTTGCGGTGAGATAGAAATTTGGAACCATTAGAAAGCCATTGAAAAACTCAATCGATTGCTGGGGGGATATTTTCAATTTTAGGTTTTTCGAGCAAACAATGAGCCTTAAAGTAACATAACTTTCCGCTTATCACAATTTTGTTCCGGCCTCATTTTCTTGTTAACTCAAAATTGGCCTATCTGAGAGACGCAAAAGAATATAAACAACTTTTAATGCTAAATCATTTTTAAATACCAAATGTTAAGAATTTGAATTTTTTGGTTGCTTATTGCTTTACTTGCTATTTTTCATCAAGCAGAGTCTTAAGCTGTTTTTAAATTGTTTAGCGACACTTCAATCCTCGGTGTAACAGATGACCTGTACCTTGAACATGAGCGACAATGATTTCGATGATTAAGTTATTTAATATACGTGAATAAGAGTTCAATTTTTGATATACAACTTTCGCGATTTTATGCAAAAAGTAATAAAAGATAATTAGGAATTTAATTTTTGATTGTACAATTCTATCATGTAATTTATCGTAAACCAATAATAAAATCACTTTTTGATTGTGAGTTTCTTAATGTTATATTTTTGAATGAAAAAAATCGAATGGCTGAGGAAACAAATTCTATCCAAACCATTTTCAATCTTTCATTTTTGGAAGTCCCATCTTTTTACACAATCTTTCAAACTCCTAGAAAGACACTGGTGAACTAACCTGCTATTTTAGATACTAGCAATAGTGCGTGTTGTTACCTCATTGTCTTGCCAAATATTCCAAATTATAGATCTAATCAGAAAGTGAAGCATAAAGCACAATAGTAAGTTTCGTAACGAGTCCCGACATCGAAGTTTGAGACATCCAACTTAGATTTATTTAATAAAAATTTTTTAACATAACTAACGATAACCAAAGATATCAAAAGTACAAATTCCAGTCAAACAAATTCATGTTGACTGTAAAGAATTAAAAAAACACTAGAACCGCCTAAAACAGCTAACTTACAAAAAAATTAAAGAGACAAACTTTTTATGGGTATAAGAAATCGGTCCTCATAAGGGAACAATTCCGAGACATCCAGATTAGCAGTCCGACATTGTAACCACGAAACTATAACGCTGTTAAGCTACAACGCTTTGAGAATCAACCAGTAATAATGGCTTTTACATTTGCAACAATGGAACAAGAGTAATTGAAGTCACTCGCAATTAAAAAGTGAAGCATAAAAAAGTCACTCAAGAGGTCACAGAATACAATAGAACACAAAAGCAGTATCAAGCAAAAATTTCACATGAAAAAAAAAACGTTCACAACAATTGCTTCAAATTTGAATCCAGAGAAATTAAAATGAACCAAAATTGTGGCTGAAAGTCTAAAAAATCCTCAAAATGCGTTAACACGCTTAACATATCTAATTAAACTTCCGCAATCTAAAAACTGCTTTAAAAAGGCTTCACTTCATCAAGTTCAAATCTCTAATAAAAAATTTGAGCTCCCCTACTTTTCTTGTTCTCTCGCAGAATAATAAACGCACAAAAAGAGTCGCATAGTTTCTCTTGGTAGGACTGTTGTTCAAGAGAATGGCCTATAAGATTGCTTTCACGCGCAGCAGTGACCTTTACATAGTGTTTGCGCCACTTATTTCAACAACGCTAGAAACATTAAAACTCACTCCTCTAAAAACAAAGAAAAGAACAAAAATCAATCGTTTTAGCAGGTATTAATCGACTAAAGTTCAATTGCTCTCGAACGACAGGCGGGTGGAAAAACAATTGACCCCGACGTACTTAAAACTACTGACCTCCCTATCCATAACCAGATGCACTGGCCACTCGGCTATCAGGCTCTTGTTCGTGCAACAAGCTTTACTTCGGAGTGAGAGCAATAGATTCAGACATCCAACTTATATATGATTTATTTAACAAAAATTTTTAAGCATAACTAACGATAACCAAAGATATCAAAAGTACAAATTCCGATCAAACAAATTCATGTAGACTGTAAATACTTTAAAAAACCACTAAAAACAATTATATTCAATCTTTCATTTCTGGAAGTCCCATGTTGTTACAAAATCTTTCAAATTCCCAGACAAAAACTGATGAAATAAGCTGCTATTTCAGATACTAGCAAGCGTGCATCCTGTTACCTCCTTGTCTTGCCAAATATTCCAAATTACAGATCTAATCAGAAAGCGAAGCATAAAGCACAAAGTAAGTTTCGTACCGAGGCCCGATATCGAAGTTTGAGACATCCAACTTAGATATGATTTATTTAACAAAAATTTTTGAACAAAACTATCGATAACCAAAGACATCAAAAGTACAAAATCCAAGCAAACAAATTCATGTAGACTGTAAAGATATTAAAAAGACACTAAAACCACCATTTTCAGTCTTTCTTTTTTGGAAGTTCCATCTTTTTACACAATCTTTCAAATTATTAGACAGAAACTGATGTACTTAGCTGCTATATTAGATACTAGCAAGCGTGCGTCCTGTCACCTCATTGTCTTGCCAAAAATTCCAAATTATAGATCTAATTTGAAGGTGAGGCATAAAGCACAAAAGTAAGTTTCGTAACGAGTCCCGACATCGAAGTTTGAGACATCTGACTTAGATTTATTTAACAAAAATGTATTAACATAACTAACGATAACCAAAGATATCAAAAGTACAAGTTCCATACAAACAAATTCACGTCGACTGTAAAGACTTAAAAACACTAGAACCGCCTAAAATAGCTAATTTACAAAAAAAACTAAAGAGACAAACTTTTTATGGGTATAAGAACTCGGTCCTCATAAGGGAACAATTCCCAGACATCAAGATTAGCAGTCCGAAACTATAACGAAACTATAATCTAGAAACTATAATCACGAAACTATAACGCTGTTACGCTACAACGCTTTAAGAATCAACCATTAACAAATGGCTTTTAAATTAGCAACTTCGGAACAAGAGTAATTGAAATCACTCGCAGTTAGGAAGTGAAGCGTAAAAAGTCACTCAAGAAGTCACAGAATACTATAGAACAAAAAACAGTAAGAAGCAGAAATTTCATATGAAGAAAACGTTCACAACAATTGCTTCAAATTTGAATCCAGAGTAATTGAAATGAATCGAAATTGTGGCTGAAAGTCTAAAATATCCTCAAAATGCGTTAACACTCTTGACAAATCTAATTAAACTTCCGCAAATCTAAAAACTGCTTTAAAATGCCTCAATTCATCAAGTTCAAATCTCTAATCAAAAATTTGAGCTCCCCTACTTTTCTTGTTCTCTCGCAGAATAATAAACGCACAAAAAGAGTCGCATAGTTTCTCTTGGTAGGACTGTTGTTCAAGAGAATGGCCTATAAGATTGCCTTCACGCGCAGCAGTGACCTTTACATAGTGTTTGCGCCACTTATTTCAACAACGCTAGGAACATTAAAACTCACTCCTCTAAAAACAAAGAAAAGAACAAAAATCAATCGTTTTAGCAGGTATTAATCGACTAAAGTTCGAGTTGCTCTCGAATGACAGGCGGGTGGAAAAACAATTGACCCCGACGTACTTAAAACTACTGACCTCCCTATCCATAACCAGATGCACTGGCCACTCGGCTATCAGGCTCTTGTTCGTGCAACAAGCTTTACTTCGGAGTGAGAGCAATAGATTCAGACATCCAACTTATATATGATTTATTTAACAAAAATTTTTAAGCATAACTAACGATAACCAAAGATATCAAAAGTACAAATTCCGATCAAACAAATTCATGTAGACTGTAAATACTTTAAAAAACCACTAAAAACAATCATATTCAATCTTTCATTTTTGGAAGTCCCATGTTGTTACAAAATCTTTCAAATTCCCAGACAAAAACTGATGAAATAAGCTGCTATTTCAGATACTAGCAAGCGTGCATCCTGTTACCTCCTTGTCTTGCCAAATATTCCAAATTACAGATCTAATCAGAAAGCGAAGCATAAAGCACAAAGTAAGTTTCGTAACGAGGCCCGATATCGAAGTTTGAGACATCCAACTTAGATATGATTTATTTAACAAAAATTTTTGAACAAAACTATCGATAACCAAAGACATCAAAAGTACAAAATCCAAGCAAACAAATTCATGTAGACTGTAAAGATATTAAAAAGACACTAAAACCACCATTTTCAGTCCATCTTTTTACACAATCTTTCAAATTATTAGACAGAAACTGATGTACTAAGCTGCTATATTAGATACTAGCAAGCGTGCGTCCTGTTACCTCATTGTCTTGCCAAAAATTCCAAATTATAGATCTAATTTGAAGGTGAGGCATAAAGCACAAAAGTAAGTTTCGTAACGAGTCCCGACATCGAAGTTTGAGACATCTGACTTAGATTTATTTAACAAAAATGTATTAACATAACTAACGATAACCAAAGATATCAAAAATACAAGTTCCAGCCAAACAAATTCACGTCGACTGTGAAGACTTAAAAACACTAGAACCGCCTAAAATAGCTAATTTAGAAAAAAAACTAAAGAGACAAACTTTTTATGGGTATAAGAACTCGGTCCTCATAAGGGAACAATTCCGAGACATCAAGATTAGCAGTCCGAAACTATAACGAAACTATAATCACGAAACTATAACGCTGTTACGCTACAACGCTTTAAGAATCAACCACTAACAAATGGCTTTTAAATTAGCAACTTCGGAACAAGAGTAATTGAAATCACTCCCAGTTAGGAAGCGAAGCGTAAAAAAGTCACTCAAGAAGTCACAGAATACTATAGAACAAAAAAACAGTAAGAAGCAGAAATTTCATATGAAAAAAACGTTCACAACACTTGCTTCAAATTTGAATCCAGAGCAATTGAAATCAATCGAAATTGTGGCTGAAAGTCTAAAATATTCTCAAAATGCGTTAACACTCTTCACAAATCTAATTAAACTTCCGCAAATCTAAAAACTGCTTTAAAATGCTTCAATTCATCAAGTTCAAATCTCTAATCAAAAATTTGAGCTCCCCTACGTTTCTTGTTCTCTCACAGAATAATAAACGCACAAAAAGAGTCGCATAGTTTCTCTTGGTAGGACTGTTGTTCAAGAGAATGGCCTATAAGATTGCTTTCACGCGCAGCAGTGACCTTTACATAGTGTTTGCGCCACTTATTTCAACAACGCTAGGAACATTAAAACTCACTCCTCTAAAAACAAAGAAAAGAACAAAAAGCAATCGTTTTAGCAGGTATTAATCGACTAAAGTTCGAGTTGCTCTCGAACGACAGGCGGGTGGAAAAACAATTGACCCCGACGTACTTAAAACTACTGACCTCCCTATCCATAACCAGATGCACTGGCCACTCGGCTATCAGGCTCTTGTTCGTGCAACAAGCTTTACTTCGGAGTGAGAGCAATAGATTCAGACATCCAACTTATATATGATTTATTTAACAAAAATTTTAAAGCATAACTAACGATAACCAAAGATATCAGAAGTACGAATTCCGATCAAACAAATTCATGTAGACAGTAAACACTTTAAAAAACCACTAAAAACAATCATATTCAATCTTTCATTTTTGGAAGTCCCATGTTGTTACAAAATCTTTCAAATTCCCAGACAAAAACTGATGTACTAAGCTGCTATTTCAGATACTAGCAAGCGTGCGTCCTGTTACCTCATTCTCTTGCCAAAAATTCCAAATTATAGATCTAATTTGAAGGTGAGGCATAAAGCACAAAAGTATGTTTCGTAACGAGTCCCGACATCGAAGTTTGAGACATCTGACTTAGATTTATTTAACAAAAATGTATTAACATAACTAACGATAACCAAAGATATCAAAAGTACAAGTTCCAGCCAAACAAATTCACGTCGACTGTAAAGACTTAAAAACACTAGAACCGCCTAAAATAGCTTATTTACGAAAAAAAACTAAAGAGACAAGCTTTTTATGGGTATAAGAACTCGGTCCTCATAAGGGAACGATTCCGAGACATCAAGATTAGCAGTCCGAAACTATAACGAAACTATAATCACGAAACTATAACGCTGTTACGCTACAACGCTTTAAGAATCAACCACTAACAAATGGCTTTTAAATTAGCAACTTCAGAACAAGAGTAATTGAAATCACTCGCAGTTAGGAAGTGAAGCGTAAAAAAGTCACAGAATACTATAGAACAAAAAAACAGTAAGAAGCAGAAATTTCATATGAAAAAAAACGTTCACAACAATTGCTTCAAATTTGAATCCAGAGCAATTGAAATGAATCGAAATTGTGGCTGAAAGTCTAAAACATCCTCAAAATGCGTTAACACTCTTCACAAATCTAATTAAATTTCCGCAAATCTAAAAACTGCTTTAAAATGCTTCAATTCATCAAGTTCAAATCTCTAATCAAAAATTTGAGCTCCCCTACTTTTCTTGTTCTCTCGCAGAATAATAAACGCACAAAAAGAGTCGCATATAGTTCCTCTTGGTAGGACTGTTGTTCAAGAGAATTGCCTATAAGATTTTTTTCACGCGAAGCAGTGACCTTTACATACTGTTAGTGCCACCGATTTCAACAACGTTAGGATCATAACAACTCACTCCTCTCAAAGCAAAGAAAAGAACAAAAATAAATAGCTTTTGCAGGTATTAATCGACTAAAGTTGGAATTGCTCTCGAACGAAAGGCGGGTGGAAAAAACAATTGACCCCGCCGTACTTCAAACCACTGACGTCCCGATCTATAACCAGATGCACTGACTGCTGGGCTATCAGACTCTTGTTCGTGCTATGCTGCAAATGATTATTTTAGCAACAGGCTTTACTTCTGAGTGAGAGCAATAAAGATCAATCGAAAAAGAACAAAAGCGTGAAAAAGCGTGAACATTCTTTGAGAATTCAAAGAATGTTCTAGGAGAAAAGCGCAAAAAGGTCATGCGAAAAATTTGCATCAGAAAGGCCAACAATTTTACAATAATTGCAATGAACTTCGTTCAACAGCAATTAAAAACTCATCTTGATAACCGATCTAGAAAACCATCAGCTAGTCAAAGTTGGCTTCCCTTTGAACTATGAAATCTTATTTATTCAAAATTTATGCTATCCATTTGAGGGGAAATAGTCCAGATTAATGGGCTCAAAAAGGGTTTGTTGAATTGCCAAACATAGCCGCAAGATTGCCGGAAAAAAGCCGGCGTTGACGCGCGTGATGCACATTGCGATTGAACCAGAAAAAGTAAAAAAAGAATAGACAATTGATATTTTTTCTGTTTTTTAGTGTTAAAAGGGGTTCTAAAAAACGATTTTGATCATTTAACATTGACCGCATTCACCACATTCCCTAATGCAATACGTGGAAGAAAAAAATCCATTCAATTGAAACAGTGAGTGAAGTAAACCAGAAGTCAAACGTAAAAATCGTGACTTATGTAAAACGAAAACGTGATCAAAAGGTAAAGCGACTTTAAAAAACATAGCAGGACAAATCCTGATATCCAATCCGAAGAATACAATCCGGAGACCTAATGTACCTGACCAGTAGATCAATTGAACAATCCCGGTCGAAAAGACAAAACCTCAAAAGTTGAGAAACTAAAAGAATCAATCAAACTTAACAAGAAAATATTCATTAATAAAGCTATTAAACCGTTTTACCTGAAGGCCATATTTGACACCATTCAATATACTCATTAATTCAAACACAACCCTTGAAGGAGATTATTTTCCTACTCAAGGTAGAAAAACTCGAGAAATGACAAATGCTTGAAAAAAACTGAGAATAACAAACTTTTCAAAAGTTTCTAAATTTCGCTGAAAAGAATGCTCAGAACCATTATTTAAATTTAAATTGTAAAAATTAGTACAAATTTGCATTTATGTTTGTAGTACCAAAACAAATAGCTCAAAATGGCCATAAAAAGTAATAACGTCTTGCAAAAGACTTATCAACTTTTAAAACCTCAATTTTAGACTGGTCCAAAAAAAATTCGAAAAACATTCGAATAACATTTTGGGCTCAAAAACTCCTAAAAATGACCTTTTAGCTTCGCTTCGAATTACGGCGTTCCCAGTGGCTTTATCACTCTAAGTACATGAAGGACGACTACTCAACGCGGCTAAGGGCCTCTAATGAAACTTGATGCCCGCTGAGCTTTACCTCTTTATCCCGTTTCGAAAGCTCAGGAAACAAGGTGTGAAAACATCTCACAAAAAATACAGAGCACCAATATAATAAAATCCAACAAAGTCCGGAAACAAGGTGTGAAAACATCTCAAAAAAATACAGAGCACCAATACAATCCAATTCTTGGATTGTAAAAAAGGAGAGCGCCTAAATAATAGTTGTTTGCGAGGATGACGGCGGCTATTAACAAATATACTGCGATTGATTGAATTAACGCTGCTCTTGCTGCAATGGTCAATGGGTATTCCATTGACTAGGTTCTCCATTATACAGAAATGTTATTGCTTTGTCGACGTTGCGCAAAATTTAGGTGTTTTTGGAACAGGACCCATCAATGATCTGTTCCGGATTATTCGGTTGCTCAACAAATTTTTTAACAAGCATCCTTTAAATTTGTAAAATTTAATTTGAAAGATTAAATTTTGGCGAGCTCAAGTTTTTATGCCAAATGTTTGAATGTACTGTTCAATGTTACCAATGAGCAATTAGTCTAAACTGACGCATATTTCAGCTTCAAACAATTGGGCCTTCAGTACACGTTGGCACAAAAATTACCCTCAGAGTGGGGTGGGTTGAAACTTTTGACAGATAAAACCGTTTGAGTAGATAAATTTCAATTTAATTTTTATCAAATCAGTTTTATGCCACTTTAATATCTTAAATGAGATCAAATTCAATTGTATAGACAAATACGCTCTAAAAATTATACAAATTAAAACACAGAATGCGGTACATTCAACAGATATTCGCAAGCCAAAGTTTGAAACTTTTCCACGAAAAGTTAGTGCTCTAAGAAATCTGGTTCCAATTTGATTCCAACTCCGACACCTTCACCTAGGCTAGTTTCAGCACTTTCCTGTCCTCCATAACCTGATCTCGCGTCATTCTGAGATCCGTACTGGTCATAAACGTCATTGCGGTAGTAACTAGCTCGATTACCGAAGTAAGTACCACCATGATCTTCCGAGTTATGAAAAACTGGTCTATTTTGCGAAATTTGGAATCTAGCACCTTGTGGCTGGAACGGCCTTTGTGACATAGCGGGCCTGACTGGCCTAATCGATCCCTGGAACGGCGGCGGTCGGTTTGGCCTCATTCCTTCATTGGGAGAGGGAGATCCTGAAAACGGTGTACGAAAAGGTGGCACGTTTACGCTTGCACCTAGACCATATTCTGGTTCCGAGTCCTCCTGTTTAACATCTGGGAAGCGCATTCCCAATGGAGGACGTTGGAACGGTGGTCGAGCCGCAAAAGGTGGCCTGATATTTGAAGCTCCTGGGGCTCTAAATGGCGGCGGTTGGGGTTGGTTAACTTTATTCATGCTCGGCAGAGGTGCTTGTGGCACTTTAAAGCGCGGTATTTCTGGTTCCACTTTAACTTCTTCTTTTATTGCTTCTTGTGGACCCTGGCTCCCGGGATATCTTGTAAAATTATTGGATTCCGATCTTTGATCCGAGTTCCACCGAGATTGAGGAAACCTATTCTGTTGATTTTGATTTGGGTTATAGTTTGATGCGGAAGCAAAAGGCTCATTTTGTGACGGCTGTTGATTAGTTCCTTGTTTGAAGGGAGCCGCTGTTTTAGCCTTGAAAGGATTAAACTTCGATAAATCCAGTTTCTTATCAACTGCATCTTTTTCATATCTAGAGCTCAACTGATAATCAGGCAGTGATTCGTTCGTGGAACTGCTGGCACTGTTCGTTCGTTGTCTCGTAGCACTAATTGCACTGCGAGCATCAAAACTAGCAGAGGTTTTATCCGACGGTGTTTCAATTCTGCTTCGTTTGGGAGGGGGTCCAGGGTCATTAAGACCTCTTGGGTCGTCTTCTACCATTCTTTTGTACTTGGGATGAGGAGCCTCTTTGTTCTCGGCCAAATTGTTCTGACCATTTTGGAAGAATAATCTGCCTTCGGAATTGTACTGAGCAACTATGGGCTAAAATAGAAAGGAATAACATAGCCGGCAGATTGCCGGAATAGCTGCGAAATAGACTTGCGTGCCGTAAAATACAGACGGAAAAAGATACACAAGTGAGTTGATAATAGTTATCGCCGCCGCCTATAAAACTTACAAGTTTATTTCAAAGGAGGTTGTTTTTGGGTGCAAAAAAATTTTCCCTGTCACGTCTCGAACCGGCGATCTCCGGATTAACAGCCAGTCGCATTAACCACTCGGCTGTCGGACCATACAATCTGTTTTCTTACAATCAACTTTGTTTTAGGAACAGATTCTGTTTCTGAATAACCGCAATTTAGGTCACGCAGAAAGCGTGAAATCAAGCGCGAAAAAGCCATTTAAGCAGTGACGAGACAGAATGTTCTAGAACAAATGTAAAACGAAAATGAAGCGTCAGACGACGAAACAAAAAAAAACCAAGAGCACCGCAATATAGCTACGCTCAGCTTACAGCTTCGCAGCTATAAAAAAATCAGTCCGTTATATTAACAATCGCAAGTACATTTAGCGATAATATCAGAACTTGTTTCCAGTGAAATCTGAAGTCTTTACGGTCAACTAAGCCGAAGGTATTATTGCTCTTGGAACCTTCATATTCAGATGAAAGTTATTAGCTTAACCTAATGCACGCTTAATTGACGACGATTTTATGAAATCTTCTAATTTGAAGAAACATTGATACTTAAATACTCTTTGAGAACCGATTCCAAATTATCCAATGCCAAATTAATACAACAGTATAACCAAATAGTTACACGTGTAAAAGATAATCTCGTTAACCTTGAAACATACCGACTAACGTCGAAACAAATTGCTCTCGAACGACATGCGGGGTAATTTAAATTTAATCGGAGCATGGTGAGCTTCGAACCCGCGACCTCCGGATCCCTCGACAGCAGCTCACCACTCTGCTATCAGGCCCTTAAATCATCCTCTGCTACAATCGCCTTTATTTCAGCAACAAAATTTACTTCGGCGAGATCATTTGAGATCACTCAAAACTCAAGAAGAGAAGCGTGAAAAAGTCACTTGAGAAGTCAAAGAATGTTCTAGAAAAGCGCAAAATTCGTCGCGCAAAAAAGACGTTGACAAAATTTGCTGACATTTTCGTTCGAGAGCAATTAGTAAGTTCGGTGTATATTAGTCTACTCATTTTCAAAAGTATCGAGTTATTAATTAATTGAAAAGAGGCCGAGAGGCCAAAACAGAACCGACTAAAATCGGCGAATTGCACTGAACAACTGGCGAGCGGTTGGCTTCGTAAGTAGCTAGCTGAGGCTTAGGGACGCTAGCTTTAGCTTAATTGAAGGGGGTGGTGAGCATGAGAGAGGTGGCGAGCACGGATGATGGTCGAGTGTGCGAGGTTACGGGAGGAATGATTTGGGTGTGGGAGGAAATACGGTGGTTAAAGGAGGAGGCGTCAAACTCTGAAATCCACACTTCACAACATGAAATTAGACCTCTTAAACTGCATACACAATACTTAGCTAAAAGTGAGCTGTAAAGCTCCACGAGAAGCCAATGCTATCCGGGTTTTACCTGTTTCTCTTGTTTTTAAGGACAGAAATTCAAGAACTTCGGACGAAAAATCGGCCGAGCCAAAATTGCATAAAAAGACCACAGGACTAATATAATTTCAACAAACTTCGATTGAGAGCAAGTAATAACAACTGTCCAATATCAACATAGTAGACATGTCACTAAATTAACGGATATTAAATTCATATCAAAATCATTTTCTCTTATACCTACTCTTAACAATCACAAGTCAAAATATAGCCGGCAGATTGCCGGAAAATAGCCGCCGTTGACGCACTAGAAGCATGTCAAGATTGAAACAGAAAAACAAAAAAACAAGAGATAGGAAGTGACAAAAAATTTAGTTTAAAAAACTATTCCAATTGAGTGTGCAGTTTCAGTTAGATTCTAAACCAGTTTTGGCGAATCGCATTCTAAGAGTATAGTAAGGCTTAGGGCTCTTAGAGAACTTCCGATCGCTACCTATTTATACCTGTTTGACGACGAAAAGTTGAGTGGGTCAGACAAAAATCGGCCGAGCGCAAAATTGTATAAAAAGACCACAGGACTAATAGAATTGCCACAAACTTTGTTTGAGAGCAATTAAACATAACTACACCTTATTTTTCAAAACCTAGCAGACCAAGATTTATGGTTCCATGTTCCATTAAACGTTGCAAAAAACTTTCAAACAAGTTAGTTGAAGTTGACCTGAAGCAAATGCTCCTTCCAATTTTTTCCAGCCATTACCCGGGTTGCCGGTCATACAAAATCCCGGTAACCATACAAGGTCATATACGATTTCTATGATATCCTGGTAATAATACATAGGTCATACAATTTCTTAAAGGACGCTTAAAAGGGCTCAATTGTGACGCTCATTTCGCTTGAAGTGAGACGGATAATGATATAGGTCATTTTATCCCCGTCATGATATTCAATTTTTCCTGTTTATCGTGCAAGATCAAATATGAAAGTTTGATTTCCTGGAAATCATAAAAGAATCAGACTGTAAAAAAACTTTTTCTTGAAATCATTTAAAAACAAACGCCAATCACTTTCCAACGTTTTTTCAGTGATTTTACTCCATAATTACGAAAGTTGCATTTTCCTGCTTACCATACAAGGTCAGAGGAATATATGAAAACCATGTAATCACACACAATACATATATATACATATATATATATATATATATATATATATATATACAAAAAACAAAGTGGAAATATACATCAACAAATACTGACATTATTTGCGTTGATCATCTATCAATTAATCCGCACTTAAATAGTTAAATTTCAAAGGATAACTGTTTAAAAATCTTCAAGACAAAAAAGACCCAAAAAATTTCCAGCCAAAATTTCTCAAAAATTTTGTTTAAAAAATGGGGTAAACTGGATCAACTTGTAACCATTTCATTATTCCCCTTGCAAAATAAACGTGTGGATTTCTTTAGTAAAGACTGCAAAGGAAAACAATTAGAAGTTTAGAGGTCTTCATGTAACAAAAAGTAAGCTTTTTCCGACTTTAATTGAAAAGGAAATAAATATGGGTACAAGGATCAATTTGTCGTAATACAGCTATCGCAGATGCTTCATTCTTCTTGTGCCTCCAAATTGAAACTGAACAGTAAATTCTACAAAAGAGGCGAGTTAGAAATTTTTATATAGATTTCAAGGCGACCAGACGAATCGCAGGCATATTCTACATTACAGAGCGGATATCACCCTTTTTTAGCAGGTCAGAATGAGTAAAAAAAACTTTAAAGAAACCAATAATTTCCTTGCAACTTAAGAAAGTGCATCATTTTGTAGGCTAACTCAGTCACCTTTAAACCATATAGCATTTTCCAATTGAAATTAAGGGTTTGTGGATCCTTTTTTTGTCTGGAAAACTTATGATCAAATTCTTAACAAGAATAGTTGTCGCTAGTTTCAATGCACACAGAATGTGAGCAAATCTTCTTTTCTCAATCTTTTTGTCTTATATTACTTGGGTTTCAAACATGCCACAAAAAACAAAAGTTATGCTCTGAAAAGTAGTTCACTCAACAGTGCAGTGAGGAGAGAGAACTTATCAAAATCTCAAACAATGTGCTTTTTGGAAAATTTCTCAACTCAGCAAAAAATTTTGTTTCGCCAAATCAAGCGTTTAAAATGAGCAAAGATGTTTTCACGTTTGATGATTGTTTCAATGTTCGAACAAGTGAACAAGACAGTATCCCCTTATTGCATACACAAAGACAAGAGCATAAAACGCTCAAAAAAGTGACTTCAGAAGTTTTGGCCGAAACGATGACAGCCAGCTCTACAACCTGTATTTGTTCAGTAAAAAAGAGTTCAGGGAAAACAATTACCAATATAGAGGTCTTCATGGAACAAAAACTATATTCAACAATAATGCCCACTTAGAAACTGTTATGTACGGCACAAAAAACTATAGTTATGGTCTGAAAAGTAGTTCCCTCAGCACTGCATTGAGGAGAGAGAACATGAAAAACTCAAAGTTTTGTGATTTTTCGAAAAATTATGCTCAACTCATCCAGAAACTTTGTTTGTGACAGAATCGTGCATTAAAAATTAGTGAAAAAGTTTTCACAACGTTTGGTCATTGCTTAAATTTTTGAACTAGAAACTACACCCATATTGCGTACACAAAAGACAAGAGCACAAAACACTCGAAAAAGTGACATCAGAAGTTTCGTCGGAACGACGACAGCAAGCTCTGCAACTTGAACTTGTTCATTAAAAAGGCTTTAGGGAAAACCATTAGGAATTTAGAGGTCTTTATGGAACAAAATGTAAGCTTTTCCCTGTTTTAATTGAAAAGGAAATAAATATGGGGTAAAGCGGATCAATTTTTCGCCATGCCGCTATTTCCGATGCATAATTCTTATTGAGCCTTCGAATCGAAACAAAGCAGTAAAATCAACAAAGAAGAACAGTTAGAAATTATTATGTACATAAGAAGGGGACCCGGCGGATCGCAGTCATTATAAATTTCAGATCCGAGAATATCCTTTTTTCTAATAACTCCGAAAGAGTGAAAAAAATCTTTGAAGAAATTATTAATCTGAGCAAGTGCATTATTTCGTAGGCTGAATCAGTCACTTGTTAACCATGTACGATTTTCCTATTGAAATTAAGAGTTTGCAGAACCTTTTCTATTTAAACTTGATGGAAATTAAAATATGGGAAGTTTTTTAATGTGATTGCTGAATTTTCCATTAAGTAGTCTATGCAATTAATCGATCAAAAACAAATTTATATTACGTGGACTAGTTTTTACTTCTCTGAACTAAAAGAAAGGCTAAAGCGATCAATTGAAGATACTGATAAAGCTAAAACTTAATGAACAAAATGTGTTTTTTTCTATATTTGAACCAATCGTATTTTTTACAGTCATAAAGCAGAAATTTGGCCGAAAAATTTTTCATCAGAAGCAACTCTTAGTTGAAGGTTCTCGTCTTTGAAGGAACATATTTTTTTTGTGAACACAAATTCAGGAGGATGAGGATTCGTCTGAAAGAGCGAAAGTTTTTTCAAAATATATTCCCACCTCATGGCAAAAGTTTTTCCAACTCTTCATAAAGACGTTGCAAGCATTTGTTTTTCCTTCTGTATTATTAGCTTTAGAATGAATCTGAGGGACCTTGTGCATTGCTTTCCATTTAACTTTTATCATCTCAAGAGACCGAAATTGAGGTTACAATTTACTGTTTTATTGATATCTCTTAAAGTGTTGGATCAAACTGAACGCGCGAGTTAGCATTTTGTTTTCGACTAAAGTTTGCCTACTTGTCCTATTCACCTCTTTTAATGGGCCTGAACAAATATTAAGGTGTAAACTTGAACAAAATCAGCGTTTTAAGCGTTATTCAGAACTTATGTACTTTTTATTGTAATGAGCGTTGCTGTTACTTTAGAATCGTAATATTTACGCTTTCATCGAGTCCATGAAGCTAATTGAACCAATATTTTTTTTATAATTTAACAATTATTTTGTGAAATATTGAAAATCTTTTGTTTTTGGGCAAAACACACAAAACACACTGCCCTTCAAGACAGTAGAGGTCCACTTCGCGGTAGAGGTCTTTGGTGTCCTCTAACTGCCCATTGTACTTAGATTGCGTCCAAAACCACGTCCGAGGTGCGTATTTAAGGTTGTTTTGCAAGAATTTGCGAGAAATTTGGACGTCCTATAATCCCAAAAATAAAGTACGGCTCACATATTTGATCATGTCTCAAATACTCTATGCAATAAATAGATCAGAAACATAATTAGATTAGGTGGAATAGTTTTTAACTCTTTGAGCTAAAAGACAGGCTAAAGCGATCACTTGAAGAGACAAAGCTAAAACAATGAACAATGTTTTTTCTATATTTGGACACGTCACGATTTTTAGAGTCATAATGCAAATATTTGGCGTGCAAGTTGCTCTTCAGAAGCAACTGTTAGTCTCCTGAAGGCTCTCCAGTCTTTGACGCAACATAATTTCAACAAATTTCCAAATTTTGCAAAGAAAATTTCAGGAAGATGAAGTTTCGTCTGAAAGAGCGATTTTTTTGAAAAATTTATATCCACGTCTTGACAAATTGTGTTTCCAACTCTTGATAAAGACCTTGCAAACGTTTGTTTTTCCTTCTGCAATCATCTGTTGAACCTTAATAGACTGGGGGACCTGCATTGCTTATCTTTAAATTTGTATCAGCTCAGAGACCGAAATTGATGTTACAGGTTACTGTTTTATTGATATCTCCTAAAGTGTTGGATCCAACTGAACGCGCGAGTTAGCATTTTGTTTTCGACTAAAGTTTGCCTTCTTGTCCTATTCACCTCTTTTAATGGGCCTGAACAAATATTAAGGTGTAAACTTGAAAAAAATCAGCGTTTTAAGCGTTATTCAGAACTTATGTACTTTTTATTGTAATGAGCGTTGCTGTTACTTGAGAATCGTAATATTTACGCTTTCATCGAGTCCATGAAGCTAATTGAACCAATATTTTTTTAATATAATTTAACAATTATTTTGTGAAATATTGAAAATCTTGTTTTGTTTTTGGGCAAAACACACAAAACACACTGCCCTTCAAGACAGTAGAGGTCCACTTCGCGGTAGAGGTCTTTGGTGTCCTCTAACTGCCCATTGTACTTAGATTGCGTCCAGAACCACGTCCGAGGTGCGTATTTAAGGTTGTTTTGCAAGAATTTGCGAGAAATTTGGACTTCCTATAATCCCAAAAATAAAGTACGGCTCACATATTTGATCATGTCTCAAGTTACTCTATGCAATTAATAGATCAGAAACATAATTAGATTAGGTGGAATAGTTTTTAACTCTTTGAGCTAAAAGACAGGCTAAAGCGATCACTTGAAGAGACAAAGCTAAAACAATGAACAATGTTTTTTCTATATTTGGACACGTCACGATTTTTAGAGTCATAATGCAAACATTTGGCGTGGAAATTGCTCATCAAAAGCAACTGTTAGTCCCTTGAAGGCTCTCCAGACTTTGACGCAACATAACTCTTAACAAAAAATCAATTTTTGTGAAGACAAGTTCAGGATAACTTTTTTTTCAAAATTTATTCCCACCTCTTGACAAAATTTGTTTCCAGGTCTTGATGAAGACCTTGCAAGCATTTGTTTTTCCGTCTGGATTCATCTGACAACCTTAATAGGTTTAAAACGGATCTTAGGGACGTTGTGCATTGCTTTTCTTTTAAATTTGTATCTCAGAGACCGAAATTGAGGTTACAGTTTACTGTTTTATTGATACCTCCTAAAGCGCTGGATCAAACTGAACGAGCGAGTTAGCACTTTGTTTCTACTAAAGTTTACCTGCTGTTCTATTCAGTTTTTTCTTTAAATCGGCCCTAGCAAATAATTATTAAGGTGTAAAATTGAAAAAGAACTATTCTGCTAAGCGTTATTCTGAATTTATGTAGTTTTTATTGTATTGAGCGTTGTTGTCAAATTCAAATTGTGTTATTTACGCTTTTATTCGGGTCCATAAAGCTATTTGAACTAAAATTTTTCAATAATTTAACAAATTTTTATTTGAAATAATGAAATGCTTGTTGTTTTTTGTCAAAACACGCTGGCCATTACGTGGGAAAATTTTTTCCGTTTCACAATAAAGGTCTTCGGTGTCCTCTAATTACCCAGAGGACTTCGATTGCGTCCAGAATCACGTCCGAGGCGCGTATTTAAGATCGTTTTGCATGAATTTGCGAGAAATTTGGGCGTCCTAGTAGCCCAAAAATAGGGGTACGGCTGACATATTTGATCATGACTACAGTATCAAATTGTGCGGGCATAGTTGCATCATTTCAACGCTGAACCCTTCTCCTCCCCCTATTTGGTTGTTTTCCCTGATCGGCCTGGCCGAAAAGGCATCATGTCAAAAGATGAAAATAGATAAATTATCAGGCGTTCTGGGTGACCCAAATTTCGGTACCACAGCACTGGCTGGCACGAGCACTGTTGCTAATTTAAATGGAGTTCGTGGGCTCAATGCATCTCAGTGGCAGAATTATTTGGATGTACTATCGGACTATAAACCTATTTTTTTCCTATTCGGAGAAAACGACGTATCCCAGCGTCCTCGGAGAATTCAAAACCACATAGAATACATTACAGACACTTAAGAAAGTGATTAACAAGGCCACGAAATGGTGTCGCGATAAAGGACAAGTTCGCTGTATCATTTCGCACACATCGGATGCTACAGCGATCCATATGCTGAATTCTATCTTCATGAGGTAGAACTGTCTGCCGATAATGTTCCATATGTTAAAATCAAGACTCAAAGAAAGCGTTTTAGCAAGACATGATGCCCGATCTACCTGAGGTAGAACTGTTTGCCGATAATGTTCATGTAACCGATGAAAGCTATGTGCTTCTACAAACGTTTGTCGGACACCTTGCTGCAGCTGGTCTCTAAATTTTGACTGGAAAATTGGATCACTTGTTTGTTAAACTACTTTGAACAATTTGACAATAACTTATTTTTTGCTTCGAAAAACATTTACTCTTTGACTAATCTATTATTTTAACTGCTAAACATTTTTGAGTTCTAGTTTCATATCGGTGGGCACAGCTTGCTTAATTTGAATTTCTAAGTTGAGGAGAGTCTGGGCACCTTTGTCCAACTTTAAGCTGACATCCGATTGAGGAGTCGGCTTTCGCATTCATCCATAGACTAGATAAATTTGGATTTTAAAAAAGGAATTCTTAACTATGCTATAGGGAACAAGAGAAACTAGTCGCTTTAAGGCCTCAAATCTGCCGATGTACCAGGGTTCAGTTCTGAAGCCGAAATCCGATTGGGGAGTCTGCATTCATGATTTTCCATAATCTAAGTTGATATAGCAACCAAGTATATATTCTGATGATTCAAGGATATCACAGATTTCCGTAATTCAGTATCAATGCAAAATCAATCATTTAGTAGTTAACTATATATCTCGAAGTTCAGCCTCCTGTCGCTCAGAAAAATCACGAGCTCCAAGCATGTATTTTGTTCCAAATCTTGAAATATCTTGGAAAGTCCTGGCTGCGTTGGGTGAAGGCATCGCGTGCATCTCCCAATGTAGAAGCGTTATTCCAAAATTTGAGGATAATTTATCGGCGGATGTGCCCAGGGTTCAATTTTGCAGCCGAAAACAGTTTTTGAAATCAGATAACCAACTGGAGAGTCTGCTTTCAAGATTTTCTATAAGCTAAGATAAATGTATGCAAAAACAGTCGGTTTGATTTCAGGTAAAACGTTAAATAGAAAACGAAGATAATTATGAACGCTGATGTAGCAACCATGTATATATTCTAATGATTCAAGGATAAGCGATATCACAGAATTCCGTCATTGATTATCTTAAAGCAAAAATTACCGTTTAGAGGTTAATTAATTCTCGAAGATCAGCCTTCTGACGCTCAGAAAAGCATGAACTCCAAGCATGTTTGCAGCTCATGACACAATTTTGCTCCAGAATACAATTTTCGCTTAAGAAATGTACGAGATGCCGCCAACCACATTGACTAGGGCCATCAAGGACATTTTTTGCGATAAGGGAGGAAACTAGTTTGGAGCTCTTGATTTGCTCGGAAAATCAGAAGCCTGAACCTTTTGAGAAATTAGTTCATAACCTCGAATCATCCGTGGAATTAAAAGGTTGTCATTACCATGAATATCATAATGGTTTTCTTGTTTGTTTTTCTTGCTTGCCAACTACTGACTTTTACTTTCTGATGTTTTGTAAATCAATCGTTAAAAAGTGAAAAGTAATCTCTTGACCTCTATAGAGGATAACAGTACCTACTTAGCCAATTTGCGCTGTTTTGCTTTATTTGCATGAGAGTGGCATGTCTATTCTATGCGTAGAGATGAATATGGTTAAATCTGTTCTACTTTCAATTTTGTCAGAAAGAACTGGTGTTGTTGGTTTCCTATGACACAGAGATTGGGTGTGGATCCTGCTTCCAAACAGCATTCAACTGTTTTGGTCCTTCAGCAACCTTAATAACTGTTCAAACTGGCTACAAGAAGTAATTCTAAACTACCTACTTTAAAAACTTGTAAAAGACAAATTTATTTTATTAGACTATTTATGAGTAGTCCCTCGTCAAAGTTTGACTGCAAACTTTAAGATAGCAAGGCCTTCATTAAAACGATGGACGTTAACGCTCCCTAGTTTCGAAAAAGGACTTGCAAAAATTATTTGATCACATTTTTGACCATGTCTTCAAGTACTCTATGCAATTAATCGATCGGAAACAAAATTAGATTTGGTGGACTAGTTTTTACCTCTTTGAACTAAAAGACAGGCTAAAGCCATAAATTGAAGATACTGATAAAGCTAAAACTTAATGAACAGAATGTTTTTTTCTATATTTTAATAAATCGCATTTTTTTACAGTCACAATGCAAACATTTGGCGTGGAAATTGCTCTTCAAAAGCAACTGTTAGTCCCTTGAAGGCTCTCCAGACTTTGACGCAACATAACTCTTAACAAAAAATCAATTTTTGTGAAGACAAATTCAGGATAACTTTTTTTTCAAAATTTATTCCCACCTCTTGACAAAATTTGTTTCCAGGTCTTGATGAAGACCTTGCAAGCATTCGTTTTTCCGTCTGGATTCATCTGACAACCTTAATAGGTTTAAAACGGATCTTAGGGACGTTGTGCATTGCTTTTCTTTTAAATTTGTATCTCAGAGACCGAAATTGAGGTTACAGTTTACTGTTTTATTGATACCTCCTAAAGCACTGGATCAAACTGAACGAGCGAGTTAGCACTTTGTTTCTACTAAAGTATACCTGCTGTTCTATTCAGTTTTTTCTTTAAATCGGCCCTAGCAAATAATTATTAAGGTGTAAAATTGAAAAAGAACTATTCTTTTAAGCGTTAATCTGAACTTATTAAGTTTTTTATTGTATTGAGCGTTGTTGTTAATTTCAAATTGTGTTATTTACGCTTTTATTTGGGTCCATGAAGCTATCTGAAACAAAATTTTCAATAATTAAACAATTTTGTGAAATAATGAAATGCTTGTTGTTTTTTGTCAAAACACGCTGGCCATTACGTGAGAAAAATTTTCCCACTTCGCGATAGAGGTCTTCGGTGTCCTCTAATTACCGAGAGGACTTCGATTGCGTCCAGAATCACGTCCGAGGCGCGTACTTAAGGTCGTTTTGCAAGAATTTGCGAGAAATTTGGACGTCCTAGAATCCAAAATAAGGGTACGGCTCACATATTTGATCATGTCTCAAGTACTCTATGCAATTAATAGATCAGAAACATAATTAGATTAGGTGGACTAGTTTTTACCTCTTTGAGCTAAAAGACAGGCTAAAGCGATCAATTGAAGAGACAAAGCTAAAACAATGAACAATGTTTTTTCTATATTTGGACAAGTCACGTTTTTTAGAGTCATAATGCAAATATTTGGCGTGCAAGTTGCTCCTCTGAAGCAACTGTTAGTCCCCTGAAGGCTCTCCAGTCTTTGACGCAACATATTTTAAACAAATTTCCAAATTTTGCAAAGAAAAATTCAAGAAGATGAAGTTTCGTCTGAAAGAACAATTTTTTTTAAAAAAAATTTATTTCCACGTCTCGACAAATTTTTCTTCCAACTCTTGCTAAAGACCTTGCAAACATTTGTTTTTCCTTCTGCAATCATCTGACGAACCTTAATAGCCTGAGGGACCTTATGCATTGTTTTTCTTTAAATTTGTATCACCTCAGAGACCGAAATTGATGTTACAGTTTACTGTTTTATTGATATCTCCTAAAGCACAGGATCAAAATGAACAAGCGAATTGGCATTTTGTTTTACTAAAAATTGCCAGCTTGTCTCATTCAGTTCTTTCTTTTAATCGGCCAGAGCAAGTAATTGTTAAGATGTAAACTTGAAAATGATGATCTTATTCTGAATTATTCTGAACTTATTTACGCTTTGATTGAGCCACAAATCTTTTTGAACCGAGAGTTTTTACAAACTTAAAATTTTTTTTATGAAGTAATGAAATTCTTGTTGTTTTTTGTCAAAACACACAAAGACACTGGCCTTCACGACAGGGTGGGAAAGTTTTTCCCACTTCAAGGTAAACGTCTTCGGTGTCCTCTAAGTACCCTGTGGACTTGATTGAGTCGAGAATCACGTCCGAAGCGCGTATTTTAAGGCATTTTCCAAGAAAGTGCGAGAAACTGGGACGTCCTAATAGACCAAAAATAGAAGCACAGCTCACATATTTGATCATGACTACAGTACCGAATTGAGCACTGATCGACACTGATTCCTTCTCGACCCCTTTTCAGGTGTTTTCTTAAATCGGCCTGGTCAAAGAGTTATATTGTCAAAAGACGAAAAAAGTTGAATTATCAGGCGTTCTGGGTGATCCAAATTTCGGTACCACAGCACTGGCTGGCACGAGCACTGTTGCTAATTTAAATGGAGTTCGCGGGCTCAATAGTTCTCAGTGACAGAAATATTTGGATGTACTACCGGACTAAACCTATTTTTTTCCTCTTCGGAGGAAACGACGTTTCCTAGCGTCCTCCGAGAATTCAAAAACACATAGAAAGCATTGCAGACACTTAGAAAGTGATTAACGAGTCCAAGGACTTGTGTCGCGATTCAGGACAAGTTGGCTGTATCATTTCACACATCGGATGCTACAGCGATCCACATGTTGAATTCGATCTTCGTGAGGTAGGACTGTATGCCGATAATGTTCCATATGTTGAAATCAAGACTCAAAGAAAACGTTTTCGCAAGACATGATTCCCGATCTGCCTGAGGTAGAACTGTCTGCCGATAGTGTTCATGTAACCGATGGAAGCTAGGTGCTTCTGCGAACGTTGTCGAACAACTTGCTGCAGCTAGTCTCTAAATATCGACTGAAAAACTGAATCAATTGTTTGTTAAATTATTTTGAACTATTTGACAATAACTTACTTTTTTGCTTCTATGACTTTTTTGCTTCAATTACAACAAAAATTGAAAATATTTTACTGAAGACGGATAATTACTTGAAGGAAAATCAACTCACTTTGAATGCTGACAAAACAGAACTACTTTATTTTGCTACCAGGGACGAATTAACCAAAAGTTACTTTTAACGGAAATTTAATAGAATCTGCTGAGTTGTCGTTATCTAGGAATACACCTTGATTCAAAATTGACTTTTGAAGCACATCTAAATGTAGTTTTAAAGAAAATGGCGGCCGCCATTCGCTCACTGTATCTTGTAAGAAACCCTATACCTTTGGAAGAAAGGTCGCAAGTTTTCAAATCTTTAGTCCTGTCTCATTTGTCATTCAGTGGATTGAGTTTATTTACAAACATTGTCAGCAAAAAATGTACAGCGTATAAATCGAGATTAATTGGGGCATAAAAGTGTTATATGCGTCGTAAATTCGATCAATGTCGTGATATCCTTCTCAAGTCGCATGTCCTACCAGCTGAATTAATTATTTCAAAGTTTAGTATATTGAAACTCCACACAGACTTGAATCAGAGGATAGTATCAGAAACATTTAAAAAATGTGCAAACCGCCTACAGTTAAAACAGAACAAACGGACAAAACAGCTGATAATAAGAACGCAAAAGTATACTAAGCAGAGTGAAAGATCTTTGATTTTGAACAGCATACAAAAATGGAATAAGTTACCCTTTAACGTAAGAGCGACGGAAAACAGAATTCTTTTCAAAAGAGTTTTTGCAACGTCAGCATGAAAGTTTTCCAATAGATAGACAGTTAGGATCATTCGTGTCTTATTTTTTTATATAGTAGAACGAACAGCTTAATGGGTAACATCAATTGATAACCAGAAGTTTGATGTCTAATTTTGATTATTTCAAAAAATATTCGTGAATATTCTGAAGGCATGTAAACTTTAACTTTTCGGTTATATAATTAATTTACATGTTTGGAAAAAAAAGACTGCGAAACTTTTACACTTTGACACTTTGATTGTTTTTACTGTTAACATTTTTTGACCTCTTTTTTTTATATCGGTGCGCTTAATTTGAATTTCTACTCAGTTGAGGAGAGTGTGTTGAACCCTTGTCCAAATTTAAATTGATCGATTTTGATTTAAGCTGACATCCGATTGATGAGTCGGCTTTCGCATTCATCCATGGACTAGATAAATTTGGATCGGAAAAGGAATTTTTAAATATGGCATATGGAACAAAAGAAAGTAGTCGCTTGAAGGCCTCAAATCTGCCGATGTACCAAGAGTTCAATTTGAAGCCGAAATCCGACATCCGATTGGGGAGTCTTTTAAAATTTTCTATAATCTAAGATGAATTTTATGCTAAAACAGTGGGTTTGATTTCTGTAAAACGTTAAATAGAAAACGAGGATATTTTTGAAAGCTGATGAAGCAAGCATGTATATATTCTGATGATTCAAGGATGTAAGCCATATCACAGTCTTCCGTAATTCAGTATCTTAATGCAAAATTTATCATTTAGTAGTTAATTGCATATCTCGAAGTTCAGCCTTCTGGCGTTCAGAGGAAAATGAACTTCGGGCACGTTTGCAACTCATGACACAATTTTGATCCAAAAAACAAATTTTTCGCTTCAGAATGGCACGAGATGCCACCAATCACATTGACTAGGACTATGAAGGAAATTTTTTTGCGATCAGGAAAGAAACGAGTTCGGAGCTCTTGATTGGCCCGGAACATCAGAAGCCTGAACTTTGAGAAATTAGTTTATAACCTCAAATTATACGTGGAATTACATGGTTGCTAGTACCATGAATATCATAGCAATTGTTATCTTGATTAATTTTCTAGTTAGCCAACTACTGACGGTTACTTTCTGATGTCTTGGAAATCAATCGTTAAAAATTGAAAAATAATCTCTTGACCTCTATAGAGGATAACAGTACCTACTTAGCCAATTTGCGCTGTTTTGCTTTATTTGCATGAGAGTGGCATTTCCATTTTATGCGCAGAGAATAAAATGGTTAAGCAGATATCAGACGTCGGCCCTGCTTCCAAACAGCTTTCAACTGTTTTGGTCCTTCAACAACCTTAATAACTGTTCAAACTGGCAACCAGAGGTAAATCTAGACTGCCTATGGATTTAAAATCTAAAAAGATCATTATATTTCTTTATTAGTATGAGTATTTCTTTATGAGTATTTATGAATAGTCCCATAATGGAAATCGGTCAAAGCAAGGTCTTCATTAAAACGGTTAAAAAGCAAGGCTTTCCTTAAATCTTTAGCAAGGCCTTCATTAAAACGGTGGACGTTGCCGCTCCCTCAAGTTGTGAAAACTAAATTTTGGCAAAAATATTATTTTTAGCAAAAAGTATTTTTGTAGTGAACGCATTGCTTGTTGGGTGAACTTGCCCTTGCCCAAACTTCTGTTGGAAACCCTGGTTCTGATGTCTATTCCTCATTGAAAACAATGTTTGTTTGTGACGTTGTGATTGACTCTAAGTAAACAATACTGAACATTGTCTGCGTAGAGCCTTCGAAACTGCGAATCAATTTGGTCGGGATTTCAAAAAACAAATGCTTTTACATTCTTTCTATCAAAATAGATTTCTTTGATTACAGTTATCCCACTGATTGCGTTTCGTTTTAAGAGCAAGCCAATTGTGTTTGAAGAACCTTATTTAAAGCAATTAATTTGCATACATATTTGCATATAATTGATAATTTATTTCTTCCATTTTTTCGATTGACGTCAGAAATTCTGGGACGGGAACATTGGCTATCAGAAAATAACTGCTTTTACATTCTCCATATCAAAATAGACTTGATTATAGTTATCCCGCTGATTGCCTTTTTAGTTGAGAGCAAGCCAAGCGTAACTGAAAGACCTTGTCATTTAATATTTTTTTTTATTTGTATTTGCATTTTTAAGACAACGAACCCTTCTTGCCCCCCCTATTCGTTTGTTTTCTTAAATCGGCTCGGTAAAAAGGTATCATGTCAAAAGTTGAAAAAAAGTTAAATTATCAGGCGTTCTGGGTGACCCAAATTTCAGTACCACAGCACTGACAGGCACGAGCACTGTTGCTAATTTAAATGGAGTTTGTGGGCTCAATGCTTCTCAGTGGCAGAATTATTTGGATTTACTATCGGACTACGAACCTATTTTTTTCCTATTCGGAGGAAAAGACGTTTCCCAGCGTCCTCGGAGAATTCAAAACCACAGAATGCAGTGCACACACTTAGAAAGTGATTAAAGATGCCAAGGATTGGTGTCGGGATACCGGACAAGTTGGCTGTATCATTTCGCACACATCAGATGCTACAGCGATCCATATGTTGAATTCGATCTTCATGAGGTAGAAGTGTCTGCCGATAATGTTCCATATGTTAAAATCAAGACTCAAAGAAAGCGTTTTCGCAAAACATGATGCCCGATCTACCTGAGGTAGAACTGTCTGCCGATAATGTTCATGTAACCGATGAAAGTTATGTGCTCCTGCAAACGTTTGTCGAACAAATTGCTGCAGCTAATCTCTAAATGTTGACTGAGAAACTGGATCACTTGTTCGTTAAACTACTTTGAACAATTTGACAATAACTTATTCTTTGCTTCGAAAAACATTTACTCTTTGACTAGTCTATTGTTTTAACTGTTAAACATTTTTGACTTCTAGTTTCATATCGGTGCCCACAGCTTATTTAATTTGAAGTTCTACTAAGTTGAGGAGAGTGTGGCAACTTTATCCAACTTTAAGTTGATCGATTTTTATTTAAGCTGACATCCGATTGAAGAGTCGGCTTTCGCATTCATCCATAGACTAGATAAACTTGGATCGAATAAGGAATTCTTAAATAAGGTATTCTCGCCTTCTCCCCCTATTCGGCTGTTTTCTTAAATCGGCTTGGTAAAAAGGTATCAAGTCAAAAGATGAAAAAGTTAAATTATCAGGCGTTCTGGGTGACCCAAATTTCGGTACCACAGCACTGGTAGGCACGAGCACTGTTGCTAATTAAAATGGAGTTCGTGGGCGCAATGCTCACTCAGTGGCAGAATTATTTGGATGTACTATCGGACTACAAATCATTTGTTTTCCTATTCGGAGGAAACGACGTTTCCCAGCGTCCTCAGAGAAATCAAAACCACATAGAATGCATTGCAGACATTGAGAAAGTGATTAACGAGGCCGCGGACTGGTTTCGCGATAAAGGACAAGTTCTCTGTATCATTTCGCACACATCGGATGCTACAGCGATCCATATGCTGAATTCTATCTTCATGAGGTAGAACTGTCTGCCGATAATGTTCCCATATGTTAAAATCAAGACTCAAAGAAAGCGTTTTCGCAAGACATGATGCCCGATCTACCTGAGGTAGAACTGTCTGCCGAAAATGTTCATGTAACCGATGAAAGCTATGTGCTTCTACAAACGTTGTGGGACAACTTGCTGCAGATAGTCTCTAAATGTTGACTGACAAACTGGATCACTTGTTTATTAAACTACTTTGAACAATTTGACAATAACTTATTTTTTGCTTCGAAAAACATTTACTCTTTGACTAATCTATTATTTTAACTGCTTAACATTTTTGAGTTCTAGTTTCATATCGGTGCGCACAGCTTGCTTAATTTGAATTTCTACTAAGTTGAGGAGAGTCTGGCACCTTTATCCAACTTTAAGTTGATCGATTTTTATTTAAGCTGATATCCGATTGAGGAGTCGGCTTTCGCATTCATCCACAGACTAGATAAACATGGATCGAAAAAGGAATTCTTAAAATTGGTATTTTCACCCTTCTCGCCTCCCCACCCCTACTCGGTTGTTTTCTTAAATCGGCCTGGTAAAAGGTATCATGTCAAAAGATGAAAAAAGTTAAAATTATCAGACGTTCTGGGTGACCCAAATTTCGGTACCACAGCACTGGCAGGCACGAGCACTGTTGCTAATTAAAATGGAGTTCGTGGGCGCAATGCTCACGCAGTGGCAGAATTATTTGGATGTACTATCGGACTACAAACCTATTTTTTTCCTATTCGGAGGAAACGACGTTTCCCAGCGTCCTCGGAGAACTCAAAACCACAGAATCACTGCAGACCCTTAGAAAGTGATAAAAAGATGTCATGGACTGGTGTCGCGATACCGCACAAGTTGGCTGTATCATTTCGCACACATCGGATGCTACAGCGATCCATTTGTTGAATTCGATCATCATGAGGTAGAACTGTCTGCCGATAATGTTCCATATGTTAAAATCAAGACTCAAAGAAAGCGTTTTCGCAAGACATGATGCCCGATCTACCTGAGGTAGAACTGTGTGCCGATAATGTTCATGTAACCGATGAAAGTTATGTGCTCCTGCAAACGTTTGTCGAACAAATTGCTGCAGCTAGTCTCTAAATGTTGACTGAGAAACTGGATCACTTGTTTGTTAAACTACTTTGAACAATTTGACAATAACTTATTTCATGCTTCGAAAAACATTTACTCTTTGACTACTCTATTGTTTTAACTGCTAAACATTTTTGAGTTCTAGTTTCATATCGGTGCGCACAGCTGATTTAATTTGAATTTCTACTAAGTTGAGGAGAGTCTGGTACCTTTATCCAACTTTAAGTTGATCGATTTTTATTTCATAGGACATCCGAATGAGGAGTCGGCTTTCGCATTCATCCACAGACTAGATAAACATGGATCGAAAAAGGAATTCTTAAAATTGGTATTTTCACCCTTCTCGCCTCCCCACCCCCACTCGGTTGTTTTCTTAAATCGGCCTGGTAAAAAGGTATCATGTCAAAAGATGAAAAAAGTTAAAATTATCAGACGTTCTGGGTGACCCAAACTTCGGTACCACAGCACTGGCAGGCACGAGCACTGTTGCTAATTAAAATGGAGTTCGTGGGCGCAATGCTCATTCAGTGGCATAATTATTTGGATGTACTATCGGACTACAAACCTATTTTTTTCCTATTCGGAGGAAACGACGTTTCCCAGCGTCCTCGGAGAACTCAAAACCACATAGAATCATTGCAGACACTTAGAAAGTGATAAAAGTGGTCATGGACTGGTGTCGCGATACCGGACAAGTTGGCTGTATCATTTCGCACACATCGGAAGCTACAGCGATCCATATGTTGAATTCGATCTTCATGAGGTAGAACTGTCTGCCGATAATGTTCCATATGTTAAAATCAAGACTCAAAGAAAGCGTTCTCGCAAGACATGATGCCCGATCTACCTGAGGTAGAACTGTCTGCCGATAATGTTCATGTAACCGATGAAAGTTATGTGCTCCTGCAAACGTTTGTCGAACAAACTGCTGCAGCTAGTCTCTAAATTTTGACTGGAAAATTGGATCACTTGTTTGTTAAACTACTTTGAACAATTTGACAATAACTTATTTTTTGCTTCGAAAAACATTTACTCCTTGACTATTCTATTGTTTTAACTGATAAACAATTTTGACTTCTAGTTTCATATCGGTGCGCACAGCTTATTGAATTTGAATTTCTACTAAGTGGAGGAGAGTCTGGCACCTTTATCCAACTTTAAGTTGATCGATTTTTAATTAAGCTGACATCCGATTGAGGAGTCGGCCTTCGCATTCATCCATAGACTAGATAAACTTGGATCAAAAAAGGAATTCTTTAATATGGTAATTTCACCCTTCTCGTCCCCCCCTCTATTCGTTTGTTTTCTTAAATCGGCCTGGTAAAAAGGTATCATGTCAAAAGATGAAAAAAGTTAAATTATCAGACGTTCTGGGTGACCCAAATTTCCGTACCACAGCACTGGCAGGCACAAGCACTGTTGCTATTTAAAATGGAGTTCGTGGGCGCAATGCTCACTCAGTGGCAGAATTATTTGGAGTACTATTACACTACAAACCTATTTTTTTCCTATTCGGAGAAAACGACGTTTCCCAGCTTCCTCGGAGAATTCAAAACCACATAGAATGCACTGCAGACACTTAATTGATTAACGAGCCCACGGACTAGTGTCGCGATACCAGGCAAGTTGGCTGTATCAATTCACACTCATCGGATGCTACAGCGATCCATATGTTAAATTCGATCTTCATGAGGTAGAACTGTCTGCCGATAATGTTCCTTATGTTAAAATCAAGAATCAAAGAAAGCGTTTTCGCAAGACATGATGCCCGATCTACCTGAGGTAGAACTGTGTGCCGATAATGTTCATGTAACCGATGAAAGTTATGTGCTCCTGCAAACGTTTGTCGAACAAATTGCTGCAACTAGTCTCTAAATGTTGACTGAGAAACTGGATCACTTGTTTGTTAAACTACTTTGAACAATTTGACAATAACTTATTTTTTGCTTCGAAAAACATTTACTCTTTGACTACTCTATTGTTTTTACTGTTGAACCTTTTTGACTTCTAGTTTCGTATCGGTGCGCACATCTTGCTTAATTTGAATTTCTACTAAGTTGAGAGCGTGTGGCACCTTTGTCCAACTTTAAGTTGATCGATTTTTATTTAAGCTGACATCCGATTGAGGAGTCCGCTTTCGCATTCATCCATAGACTAGATAAACTTGGATCGAAAAAGGAATTCTTAAATAAGGTATTCTCGCATTCTCCCCCCTATTCGGTTGTTTTCTTAAATCGGCCTGGTAAAAAGGTATCATGTCAAAAGATGAAAAACGTTAAATTATCAGGCGTTCTGGTTGACCCAAATTTCGGTACCACAGCACTGGCAGGCACGGGCACTGTTGCTAATTTAAAGGGAGTTCGTGGGCGCAAGGCTTCCCAATGACAGAATTATTTGGCTTTACTACCGGACTACAAACCTATTTTTTTCCTATTCGGAGGAAACGACGTTTCCCAGCGCCCTCGGAAAATTCAAAACCACACAGAATGCATTACAGACACTCAGAAAGTGATTAACGAAGCCACGGACTGGTGTCACGATACCGGACAAGTAGGCTGTATCATTTCGCACTCATCGGATGCTACAGCGATCCATATGTTAAATTCGATCTTCATGAGGTAGAACTGTCTGCCGATAATGTTCCTTATGTTAAAATCAAGACTCAAAGAAAGCGTTTTCGCAAGACATGATGCCCGATCTACCTGAGGTAGAACTGTGCCGATAATGTTCATGTAACCGATGAAAGTTATGTGCTCCTGCAAACGTTTGTCGAACAAATTGCTGCAACTAGTCTCTAAATGTTGACCGAGAAACTGGATCACTTGTTTGTTGAACTACTTTGAACAATTTGACAATAACTTATTTTTTGCTTCGAAAAACATTTACTCTTTGACTACTCTATTGTTTTTACTGTTAAAGCTTTTTGACTTCTAGTTTCGTATCGGTGCGCACATCTTGCTTAATTTGAATTTCTACTAAGTTGAGGAGAGCGTGTGGCACCTTTGTCCAACTTTAAGTTGATCGATTTTTATTTGAGCTGACATCCGATTGAGGAGTCCGCTTTTGCATTCATCCATAGACTAGATAAACTTGGATCGAAAAAGGAATTCATAAATAAGGTATTCTCGCCTTCTCCCCCCTATTCGGTTGTTTTCTTAAATCAGCCTGGTAAAAAGGTATCATGTCAAAAGATGAAAATTTAAATTATCAGGCGTTCTGGTTGACCCAAATTTCGGTACCACAGCACTGGCAGGCACGGGCACTGTTGCTAATTTAAAGGGAGTTCGTGGGCGCAAGGCTTCCCAATGACAGAATTATTTGGCTTTACTACCGGACTACAAACCTATTTTTTTCCTATTCGGAGGAAACGACGTTTCCCAGCGCCCTCGGAAAATTCAAAACCACATAGAATGCATTACAGACACTCAGAAAGTGATTAACGAAGCCACGGACTGGTGTCACGATACCGGACAAGTAGGCTGTATCATTTCGCACACATCGGATGCTACAGCGATCCATATGTTGAATTCGATCTTCATGAGGTAGAACTGTCTGCCGATAATGTTCCATATGTTAAAATCAAGACTCAAAGAAAGCATTTTCGCAAGACATGATGCCCGATTTACCTGAGGTAGAACTGTCTGCCGATAATGTTCATGTAACCGATGAAAGTTATGTGCTCCTGCAAACGTTTGTCGAACAAATTGCTGCAGCTAGTCTCTAAATGTTGACTGAGAAACTGGATCACTTGTTTGTTAAACTACTATAAACAATTTGACAATAACTTATTTTTTGCTTCGAAAAACATTTACTCTTTGACTACTCTATTGTTTTAATTGTTAAACATTTTTCACTTCTAGTTTCATATCGGTGCGCACAGCTTATTTAATTTGAATTTCTACTAAGTTGAGGAGAGCGTGGCACCTTTGTCCAACTTTAAGTTGATCGATTTTTATTTAAGCTGACATCCGATTGAGGAGTCCGCTTTCGCATTCATCCATAGACTAGATAAACTTGGATCGAAAAGGGAATTCTTAAATAAGGTATTCTCGCCTTCTCCCCCCTATTCGGTTGTTTTCTTAAATCGGCCTGGTAAAAAGGTATCATGTCAAAAGATGAAAAACGTTAAATTATCAGGCGTTCTGGTTGACCCCAATTTCGGTACCACAGCACTGGCAGGCACGGGCACTGTTGCTAATTTAAAGGGAGTTCGTGGGCGCAAGGCTTCCCAATGACAGAATTATTTGGCTTTACTACCGGACTACAAACCTATTTTTTTCCTATTCGGAGGAAACGACGTTTCCCAGCGCCCTCGGAAAATTCAAAACCACATAGAATGCATTACAGACACTCAGAAAGTGATTAACGAAGCCACGGACTGGTGTCACGATACCGGACAAGTAGGCTGTATCATTTCGCACACATCGGATGCTACAGCGATCCATATGTTGAATTCGATCTTCATGAGGTAGAACTGTCTGCCGATAATGTTCCATATGTTAAAATCAAGACTCAAAGAAAGCGTTTTCGCAAGACATGATGCCCGATTTACCTGAGGTAGAACTGTCTGCCGATAATTTTCATGTAACCGATGAAAGTTATGTGCTCCTGCAAACGTTTGTCGAACAAATTGCTGCAGCTAGTCTCTAAATGTTGACTGAGAAACTGGATCACTTGTTTGTTAAACTACTTTAAACAATTTGACAATAACTTATTTTTTGCTTCGAAAAACATTTACTCTTTGACTACTCTATTGTTTTAATTGTTAAACATTTTTCACTTCTAGTTTCATATCGGTGCGCACAGCTTATTTAATTTGAATTTCTACTAAGTTGAGGAGAGTGTGTGGCACTTTTATCCAACTTTAAGTTGATTGATTTTTATTTAAGCTGACATGCGATTGAGGAGTCGGCTTTCGCATTCATCCATACACTAGATAAACTTGGATAGAAAAAGGAATTCTTAAATAAGGTAAGAGGAACAAAAGAAACTAGTAGTTTGAAGGCCTCAAATCTGCCGATCAAATCGGCCTGGTCAAAAAGGTATCATGTCAAAAGTTGAAAAAAAGTTAAATTAGCAGGCGTTCTGGGTGACCCAAATTTCGGTACCACAGCACCGGCTTTCACGAGCACTGTTGCTGATTTAAATAGAGTTCGTGGGCTCAATGCTTCTCAGTGGCAGAATTATTCCGATGTGCTATCAGACTACAAATCTATTTTTTTCTGATTCATAGGAAACGACGAGAGGACGCAGGGTTCATTTTTGAAGCCGAAACTCGACAACCGACAAATTTTATGCGAAAACAGTGGGTTTGACTTCTGGTTAAATAGAAAACGAGGATATTTTTGAAAGCTGATGTAGCAACCATGTATATATAATGATGTTCAAGGATGTATTCACTTAATGAAAAATTTATCATTTAGTAGTTAACTATATATCTCGAAGTTCGGCCTTCTGACGCTCAGAAAAATCATCAGCTCCAAGCATGTATTTTGTTCCGAATCTTGGAATTTCTTTGATAGTCCCTGCAGCGTTGAGTGAACGCATCGCGTGCGCCTCCCAATTTGGAAGAGTTATTCCATAATTTAAAGAGAGAAAAATTCTCAAAAAATCCAGAATTCAATTTTCAATCCAGAAAGATCTCTTTATGTGTATGCCAAAAGTTCTTCTGGGGAGTTAACGTTATATGCACCACAACTCATAAATGTGGAAATATCTCTTCCAGGACACCTTAGAGACTTAGGATCACAATGATGACTTTCTCTGTCTTTAGCCTTGTTCAAAAAATTGAAGGTCAGTTCCTCGTTTAAAAAAGCCGATTAAGGCTGATTCAATTTCACCATGAATTGACATCTCAATTTGATTTTTCGTTCCTTTTATTTGTACCTGCATCTAGCAACATTTCATGTCTTTGAGCAAAGGATTCCCAAGTAGAGTTTGTTTTTTCCAGATGCGTAACTGTAAGAGAGGCAAGAGTTGTGGTTTTTAACTTATGGGGCTATGTTCTGACCTAGTTCAAAAGTGACCACCAATATCCAATCGAGGAGGTGGCTGTAGCTTTCAATTCTTTTTTTTGCTCTGTATTTATTCCCAAGTTCGATAATCGACAGAGAAATCAGATCATCTGTTATTTCATAACAGCGATTTATGCTTCTCAAATAGGGTATTTATCTTTTTAAAGACATTATAAAAAGGCCGGAAACATCAAGGAAAGGAACTTCGCCTCAAAATTATGAGGAATTGGACGATGAATTAAAAAAGAAAGCCAGGGATATGATATGGATTTTAGTCAAGAAGGGTGATTTGCAGCCTATTGTAATAGGCTATAACAGCGTTATGAGGTTTCAACACATGACCCAGCGGCAAACTTTGCCTGGAAAGCCAGACGTCGAAAACCGAAGTGAAAATCTGCTACGAGAACAAAGATATAGAGTGCTCACTTGTGCGAAATGCTGTTATGAAGCGTGCCATTCAGTTTGTCGACAGGAAAAAGCTTTAAGGAGATGGTCAATTAAGTGACGTCAGCTTTAATGGTGACAAAATCAGCTTTTCGCCCGCAAACTCAGTGAAACGACAGGAAACTCTTGTTTCTGGGAAGTACAAAGAAAGTTCTTAAGTTTGTATCCACTGCTAGCGTTCCCGAGGACCCCGTACTGGTCCTAAACAGTTCATAGGAATCATGAGGAATCAAACAATGACAACTCTGTTGACACATTACCACCCATGAACGAGATGGAGATGTCTGCTGAACGGTTTGCGGTATTGAGAAAAGTTTGGAGAGCTCATTCCTGTGCATGAAGTCCATGCACGCAAATTAACAAAAGAAAACAATAATTGTCGTGTTCGTTTCAGCAATTTGTTGAGGAAAAGTTAAGAGGTTATGGTTTCCCAACCAAGAGAGAATTCGGAGCCTCTTTACTTGGGGGAGTTAAAAATTGTACTCCGGTATGAAAGCAATGTTATGGAAAGTTAACTTGTCACCGTTACAATAGTCGGCGTCTTAAGAAAATTGTTGGAAGATTTGACGAGAAAAACGCTGTAAGAAAACAGTAAATTAAGTTGCGTCAAAAAACAATGCTTTGTTAATGGCCCTAACACCAAATGGTTAGCTTAGAAACAATCCCAAGACAATACTGCCGAAAAAGCAGCTAAGGTTCTCAGCTTAAAAAACTTCACAGCCTAGTAATCTAAAGGCGGCCACTAAGTTTTATGTGAACAATTATTGTCGGAACTCCAAAATGATGAATCAGTGAACTCCGTTGTTGAGATGACAATGCCTGTTGATCAGATGGCAAAAGACACTACAACGCAGGATAGATGCGAGTTGATACCGAATTGGCTTCAAGAGCGAGTGAAAGATATTCAACAGGACAGGAAGTGCCCTAGAAAGCGACATTTCCAAACGGTGTGTTGCGCTCTTCCAACCAGTGCTGATCAAACAAATTATGTCACTTCAGAAAAATTATCATAGAAATAACAATAAAACGCGTTCCCATGAACACGACAGCAAAAAGAACATATAATCTCAGTTATAAAGAACCAATTGTGGCTGAGAGTTTCCACAATTTTTACAAATTCAGTTGAAAAAACCCAGTTGTGACTGAGAATTTCTACACTTTCTGTAGTAACTGTTTATTAACTTGCTTATGTTTTGCTAAATGATATTTGCCGTTGTTTAAGTTCTTTCACAGTTTTTGCTTCGTTTTAGCTGCCTATATAAAACGGTATCATCTCGCCAAACTTCAAAAGTTCAAAGCTACTTGTCGCCTGAACTTTTGTATATTGAAAACAGCTAACTTAAATTTTTCACTAGATTAACAAATGTGGATATATTTAATTGATATCCAAAAGATATTCTGGTTTTTGCTAATTATTTTCATTAAGTACTCATTTAACAGTTTGAGTTGGCATGTTTTGAGCGCATTCTGTGCACTTTTTGTATTTTACCATATATTGTTGTGCTTCAAATTTATCATGGGCTAGTAAAAAAAATATCAAGGAATTATGCATTTTTCCCCTAAAATGTCACGTCGTGTTTTTGATTTTTCAAACCCATTTATCATTTGTAGACTATTCACCTATTCAGTGCGGTTGATTTCAATTTTCTCGACGGAAGCAGTTTGTCGTTCAAAATAGACTCGTAGTAGAACGCAGTCAACAGTAGTTGATCAAAATTGTCTTGAATTCAAATCATTTTGATAAACTTGTCTGTTTTGGAAATTTTTATGAATAATCTACATAAAAGTTTTCTCCAGATCATGATAACCTTTTATTTGACCAGCGATCTACCTAAAAATTGTTTTTTTTTCATGGTCGTTTGAAACGTCTCGCACTCTCAAAACACAGTTGGATTCCAGTTCTGAATCCGGAACAGAAAATTTCAATGAATACCAGCAGTATCTCTCAGGTGCCTGATTTGGAAGCAGACTGGACTATTGTTGCTACAAGTGGATCCAACTTAGTTGTGCTTACACCAGTCTCAAAGTCCACCGCTAGAAGCTGAAAACGTGAACGCCCCATAAAAATAAGACGCTGGTGACAACAAAGAAAAATTGATTGAGTCACGTAAAGCCGAATTTGAGAAACTTAGGCAGAAAGTGGAGGCTGACAATGTCGAACTTCTCTGTGTTGTACGTAGCAAATTGAATGATTATCAATTAGCAATGACAATAGAATACGCTGCTATCCCTTTGATTTTTACAAGGGAAAGATCTGATGAAAATGATAGCTGGCCCTGATCCAGTTCATTTTGGAAGAGTTGGCCAAGAAAATGTTTGGTAAGGATAAAAACTGTTTGTTGGTCAATTCTATGATTGAGTACAAACGCTGTAGAGCAAACGCTATGCAACGCCTTGAATCAACATTTGAACAAACGTTTGAGAGGGTTGTCAGACAAAATTATCCAAGGGAGCCAGAATTTTGCCCGAGGGAGGCCCGGTCTGATGCGGATCAGTTTGGCCAGGACTACAAAAAGAAATGTGTCCTGAAGACTGTGAACACGGACAACACTGTTTGAAACTCGAGCAAGAATGAGTCAAATTTGTTTGTCTCGGTTGCAGGCCGATTGCGGCTAATTTTGGTTCCAAATTGAACTTTACATGTTAATCTTGCTTCTGGCTGACAATTTTCTCTATAACAGATTCGATAATTAATATTTTGCCTCGTCGATACCTAGTGTTTGCATCAAGCCAATTTAGGCTGGCTTTGATCCGTAATTAACTTTCGTGCATGAAGTGTTGAGCAATGATTCAACCTTTGAAATCAATTTGTTTGCATTGCGAAATAACGTATCGAAATAATGAGACCTGCCAAGTTCAATCTTTTTTGTTGAATCTCTTTTGGATGAAGTTTAAAAACGTTAAGATATTTTTCAAGGTCTTGAAAAGCTACTGAAATTCTGATTTTTTGAAAATGGAAAAGATTTTAACTTTGCAGCTCTGACTGCAGCTAATCACGTCCGTTTTTGGTTATTTTATGCTTGAATAATTCGATTTTTTTTAAAAAAAAATTCAAACAATGCTTCACGCTGAGATTCAAAGGCCACTGTTTATGCGTCTTTAAGATAAACAATGGAAAATCCTTCCATAAGTCACTCATTGAGAGCGACAAACCAGCTTTGTTATAATTACCCCTTAGAAGTCTGATCATTAGGGCATGCTTCATCGAAACTTAGGAGCTAACTGAGGCCAACTTGCAATCAAGTGGAATCTTTGTCTCGAAAACTCTTAATTGAACAGCAAAAATATACAGTTGGAGTCTAATGCATATCCTTTTGGTAGCCAACTGAGGGCCTCGTGCCAGAGAAGAAAAATTCTGACACTTTTCTCATCTTCCGAGCTCCGTATACGACAATCTCTCAATTTTTTTTAGTTAACAAGTGCCTGTCGGTATGAATGCTACGTCTATCAAGCATATGAACTCGCACAGTGTGATGTAGATGTATCCCGTAGTTTTGGTGAAAACATAGATAGGAATGTTGTACCTATGGTTAATAAGCCATTTCGTCAGTGTGAACTTGAAAGTGCTTGCAGGGCAGAAAAACATTACAAACATTGCTTCGATTTGCTGAATCGCTGTTACAGCGACGATGAACCAGAAATTTCATTCTAGGTGATTCCTATAATGGATACGGATTGCTTTGTGGTAAAAACTCAGCTTCAGCTTGCTTTCAGCAAGAAGCGTGATACATTATTGCCTAATCTAAATTCGCTGAATGAACCCATCAAAACATCTGATTTTCATCAGTTCAAACATATCCATCTTTGCGTCTACTGATATTTGCCACAACAGCAGAATTATGGTCAGATTAGTAAGGTTTGCTAATCATTCCTGTCAGCCGAATGCGGAATAAATTGCATCAACTTATCGAGACTTATCAAGTGTCCTAAACTGAAAGCTCGGCAAACTTCAAAAGAACGATGAAGTAACCGTGTTCTATGGTGAGAACTTTTTGCAGATGGAAACTGGGAGTGTCAGTGTCCTCACAAGGAGAAGAACGGTGATCGCCCCTTAGTTTTGCTAAAGCAGAAGATAATGATTCAAGCAAACTTAGGGAAACACTTTTTTGTTCAACCGGAAAAAGCGTGCTAAACCCAAATCGGAGAGATTGAAAAACAGTGATTTGAGGCACGTCAATTCAAGTGAGAGCCTTTCACACCAAAGCAGCAGCAGTTTCGAAGATTTACCTTATGCAGAAAAATTAATTAATGAGGTGAATGCAGATAGCGCTGATAGTATGTTGGATCAAATAAGACTTTCCAAAATTGAGAGCGCAATGCAAATGAGTTCAGACAACCTTTCTGATGATTTTTCTAATGAAGTGACCACCAACAATTGGGAAACTGCTCTTAGACTAATTACGGCAAAACATGGAACATCCGACGCAGAGGCAAAAAAGATTGGATTCTCCCCACTAAAAGAGCCTTCCTTGCCCAATGCTGCAATTCCATTATTCGGAAGAATCAAATCCAAGCATCATACCAGTACACAAATGGTAGATGATAAAATTACGTCTTGCGCTTGTGGTGAAAATTGGAAGCTTGACTTTTTGACAGAATTGCTGCAAGTAATTGAAGCAATATATGATCAGATTCATAAATTCTCCCTCTCACGTGATCCAGGTAGGGATATCCCGAAACACACTGCTTCAATTTGGAGAATAGAAGTATAGAATCTCAATTTTAAATTCAGACGGCGTGCGCATAATCAAGATCAGACCTTAACAATTTTGGCCCTTGTGGATTGCAATTGCGAATCTTCCACCTATTTTGAGACGCTCCTATAAAATATCATTTTGGTTACTCTGTAGTTCTGAAACAACAAAACTTTGGAACGCACTTTTTCCGACATCACCGATTTAATGAGAAAACTTAGCATCAATTACAAAAACGTAAACTATAAAAAAAAATTGAAGTGATTTTACTAGCTTCCGATCTTCCAGCAGTTGCGTTAATGTTAAGAATGCACCATCATTTGGCCTCTCTCTTGGCATCTTTGTTTAGTAAAGACAGACTATTGACAAAAGTCGATAATATCCGTACAAAAAATTTGCTATGAGGACACCTGATGTTAATCGGTCTTATTTGAAAAAAAATATGGCTTTCATGGGAGTTAAAGGCCCTAGTCTTCTTTTCAAATTAATTCCAAATCTGCCTTCAACGGCCCCAGATGTTATGCATCAAGTATACATCGGGTTGACAAAAGTTCTGCTGAGAGTAATATCTGATAAGAGTTTGAAAGTAGATTTAGAGCGTCTCAAATTTTCAGTTAATAAACTACGGCTACCATCAGAGTTTGAACGAAATATCCGCCCACTGGATCAACTGGAGTTCTTCAAAGCTAACGAGTTAAGGCCTGGTTGTTTTGTAGGACCTGCTCTCTTTAGTGGCTGCATAAATGAAAGAATTCGAGAGGTTTTTACTCTTCAGTTTTGGTATTCGGTTGCTGATGGTATCACAAAAGTATGTCAAGGAGGGCAAAAAACATATCGAAGAACTTCCAACTTCAACAGAAAGTGGTTACACAGAATCTGCAGAGCTTTTCATCAACTACTGATTTGTTAACATTTTAGTATGGATTTCTTTAAAGAACTTTTAGTGTGAAGCAAAAAAACTGGCTTTGCTCATGCTCTAAAATTTTATCTTCCTGAATAGAGTAATAGATGTCTTCAAGTGTTGTTAAATGTCATATAAAGGATTAATAGCCAACCAGATTTGGCCCTTACTGTCAATCCACAAGTACCAAAACTCATCAACTACTGATTTGGTAAAAACGATGACGAGTGCCAAAATAAAAGCAAGTGAGAGGCTGACGGCGGCTATTAATCCTTTATATGACAGTTAAAAACACTTGAGGACACCTATTACTCTATTCAAGAAGAGAAAAAGTTAGCGCATGAGCAAAGCGAGTTTTTTTTGCTTCACTCTAAAGTTCCTTAAAGAAATGCATACTTAAATTTTAACAAATCAGTAGTTGATGAAAAGCTATGCCCGAGCAGACAAAAGCACATTTTATCCTGACTTAATCATCCTGAATCATTAACATAGTCGGCAGATTGCCGGAAAATAACAGCCAATGACGCACTAGACGCATATCGGGATTGAAATAGAAGAAAGATTGAAAGTGGCAAAATTTTTTCCCAAATTTCAAAAGTTGTTCTAATTCAGTGCGCACTTTCATTTATAATCTAAACCTATACTTCAACTTCAACTTCTAAACTGAAGGGCATTAAGCTTAATACTAACAGCTTAGCAATCGCTCTACTGGACTTTGATAACCTAATGCACTATGACTTAATGACCGGGCTTTATCGGTTTTTACCATTTCTTTCGATTTTGCTCTTTTGACATTAACCGTATTCACTACAATGCGTAATTCAATGCGTGAAAGAAATAGGATTTATTAGGTTCGGACAGTGACTGAGGCAAGTCAGAAGTTAAACGTAAAACTCGTGACTTATGTAAAACGAAAAACCTGATCACAAGGTAAAGCGAATTAAAAAACATAACAGGACAAGTCCTGAAGTACAATTCAAAGTATTTTCATTACCTAAACAAAAAACCAGACCTCGAACGGACTATGAGCGAACTGGGAATACAATTTTTTAGAAAAATCATAATGAAAACAGAAAAATCCATGCCAAAATGCAGAATGTGAACATAAATCCACTAGCGGTAAATGGAGGTTTGATTCAAACAAAAAACTAAGCCTAGAATGAGAAAGGAATGGATTGGGAACACCATAATGTCCAACCCAAAATATGGAAAAAAAAAGTGAAATCAAAGTGACTTATATAAAACGAAAAACTTCATCACAAGGTAAAGCGAGTTAAAAAACATAGCAGGACAAGTCCTGACGCACAATTCAAACAATTTTCATCGACTTAACAAAAAGAATGATCTATAACGGACTATGAGAGAATTGAGAAAACCTTTTCTAAAATGAAAAAAAAATCAATGTCAAAAAGCCGCATGTGAACAAAAAACCACTATCGAGAAAAGAAAATTTGGTTCAACCAAAAAACTAGGCCTAGAATGAACTATGAATGGATTGGGAAAGCCATTCAGAAAACGATTCACCGACTTCAAGATTAGAGCAAAAAAAACTTTCACGTCGCAAAAAAAACACTCTTAAAAAACATAGCCGAAGAATTGCGGAAACGACTCGAAGTGGAAATCCATTCAAAGGCCATCCAACTAATCATCAGACAAAACTTTCCTCCACTAATTTATGATTATCTTGAAACAAAACAATAAAAAATGATTAAAATCTTCAAAATTTGTTATTAATTGAGATCCCGAAATAATTATCTCAAAATTACTTCATCAAGACAACTAGTACTTACAAAAAAAACACTTAAGTGAATTTTTTAAAAACACTTGAAGCCAAATTATGAAAAAAAGCTCTTAAAACAACTAGCACTAAAAAACTGGAAAAAGTTGATACATTTTTTAATATTACAAGAGCATATAAATCCAAAGAAAAATTCTCTTTTCACACCTTAATTTCTCGCTCTCTAGAAAACATAACCGACTAAACGTCGGAAGAATTGCTCTTGAACGACTAGTGGGAGCTCTAATCAATTGCAGCCTGCTTCATTCGTGGGGGGGGAGCTAAATGGGACTAAGAAGTTCTAAAGTGGGCTTCAAATAACCACATTAGTGGTTAACATATACCACTATTAGGATTTAAAGTAAAAAATGACAAGAGTTTCGGCGCACTTTTCATTTGACTTAGTATTTCGCCGCACTTTTCATTTGACTTAGTATTAAATTGCCGCCAATTGAGTTCAGCTGCTTGAAATTGTGATTGAGAGAGAATTTTAGATCACGCGAAATGCAAAAAGTCAAGGGCGTAAAAGTCACTCGAAAAGGCAAAATTGTCAAGCAAAAATTTTGCATTAAAAAGACACACACGTTTACAATAATTGCTATGAACTACGTTCAAGAGCAATTAAACAGCGATATGAACAAAAAACCACTCTTTTCGCCCACGCTTCATTTTGTTCAGCAACAAAATCACTCCAAATTTTTTCACGTATTTCATTTCCTGCTTCAAAATTCACTCCAATAAAATTGATTAAAAAAGAACTTCTCCAATATACCTCATATTCGAGTCGTAAAAAAGACAGCTCCCCAATACAATTCAAATTCTTTGAATTGTAAAAAAGACAGCGCCCCAATACAATTCAAATTCTTTGAATTGTAACAAAAAGGAGAGCGCCTAAATAATAGCCGTTTAAGAGGCTGACGGCGGCTATTAATAATCGTATTAAAATTAGTCTGGTTTTACTATTACTATAGTTTGCTGGATTTCAGTAAAAGCAATCGTTCGATACTGCATTTCTTTACTAACTAGAGAAAGGTGTGCTGATAATGTAAATTAAATAGTGGCACTAACCCTGGATGATTCCTCGTCCATTTCAACATAGTGAACACTGTTCCATCGTTCCTTCTTAGCATCGGGTAGAGTGAAGTTCCTCTTCATGTCCATGACAGCAGTCACAGGCACCCATTTCCCACTATCCCTACCAGTTTTCAAAGTACGTCTCTCCAGCTCATCAGGACCACACACTAACACGTAGCAGTTGCACTGATAACTAGAACACGTTAATCAAATTGAGTCCCTAGCATTATCAGGGTCACTATCTTAGATCTCTTCATGACAATCTGAGTGTCTTAAAGTTGAAGGAACGGTGTTCAAAGAACACACACCACAGTGCATTAGCCCATTGTTCTTTTTTTAAACAAATATTCAATAATTTAACATAAACCGACTCACGTCGGATGAATTGCTCTCGAACGACAGGCACGAGCAATTTAATTTAGAGGGGGCTTCACCTCAAATGACGTCACTGATAAACGTTATTATATACCACTATAACCACTAATAGAATCAAAAGTAATTAAAAGTAAAAAATACTCCAATTTTCAGCGAACTTTTAATTTGACTTTTAGTGGTAAACTGCCGCCACTTCTGAAAGAGAGCCAAAATCAAACCACGCAAAACGAAAAGATCAAGGGCGTGAAAGTCACTCGAAAAAGGTCGAGCAAAAGTTTTGCAGAAGAAAGACCAACACGTTTGCAATAATTGCTTGAAACTTTGTTCGAGAGCAAGTAAACAAACAGATCGTTATAGTGCGTTTTCAAAAAGGGCCAGATCATTGAGTGTAAACATTTCATCAGAAATTGGAGGCGAAAGGATTGAATATCCGTACGGCACCCAAATCCTGAGCCACCCACCCTAATTGATCAGTCATGCAAAACTTTTGCTAAATATTGGCATAGGCATTCGTATAAATTCGATATTGTTGAAGAACATAGCCGGCAGATTGCCGGAATAGCTGCGAAAGAATAGAGCTGCGTGCCATACAATAGATAGAAACAGATACAGATCTAAATTGAAAAAAATCGACGCCGCTCAAAAAACTTTGTGAAAAACATTCAGCGATAAATTAATGAAGCTTGTTAAAATTCATTCCGCAGAAGCCTCTTATTGGGAACCTTTACTGCACATATGAGTTCATTTGACCTTAAACAAATTCACACTAAGCTAAAGTTTTTAAAGTGCAAAAGTCATTTTATTGAGGGAGGTAAGTCACGTATGATCAAAATCTAATCACGCAAATATCTTATTCCGTCAGATCGATTAAGGTTCGATATTTAATAGCTCATAAAAGAGCTAGAGTAAACCAGTGCTAAAACATCAATGTGCGTTGTCCAATTGATTTTTTTTTAGCTCAAATGCTTAAATTGGATATTCAGCTCAATGTCAGGCAGAATTCCTGAAAAAAATATTGACAAGAAAAATAACTTTTTAAAAAAATAATTTCTCAATTTGCCTTGTAGATGTCTATCAACTGTGTTTTTAATATAACAAAATTCATTCAAACCCGTTCCTGAAATCGAGTTTTTCTATTCAAAACACCAGAAACTTCGGAGAAAAATTATGTAAGCCTGTTACTGGTTGTTCTTAGTCTGCTGAGACTCAAAACGAATTCCAATTTTAAACAAAACTTTCAAATAACGCCAAATTTCATTTCAAAGCTCAGTCCCAATCTCCAATGTCTACAATAAATAATTAGCGCTTTCAAAAACAACTTGCAGCGCGCAAAATAAAAATATGCAATGAATAAAGGTATAACAGGGCTTTATTTGGGTGAAAAACAGGCGAAAAATGTAAGCCCTTATCGTTGAGAAGTCAAGAAAACAAAGAAATTTTTAATCTATTGTTTAGACTTTTTCGTTGATAAGTTTTGTCCTTACATAAAAGACATCGATGGAACAAATGAGACAAAATGCCATGTACCTTTAGGCTCAGAAAACGTTCCACTACAAATTTAATGCATTTTGAATTAAAATTTGCTGGCAAACTATCTAAGTTGATAAGTAGCTAATTAGCTATCTTACCGATTCTATCATAGTCTCTTTGAAGCGCAAAAAATTGCGAAATAAAAAAAATTGAAGATAACCTATTTTTTCTCATCGAAGTAAAAAAAAAAATTAGAAAATTGATTTTTATAGAAAAAAAATAAAGAAAGTACTATTTTTTTCAATGCATCCGGCAGTTCGGCTCACTCCTGCTCCCCAATGAGAAAATAGAAAAACTATTATCAATGCCAATAAGCATAAGACCTAACGGGTAACCAACCGAGAGAAGTAGTTAAAGCGAAACTTAAATTTACCTGACGTAATGAGTAAGATATTGGACCTCTAGTAATAACCGACTAATGATCAATAAATTTCTCTGAAAAGAAGGGACCTTGGGTAGTAGCTAGATTAAGCTTACGGAGGGTAACCTATGTGGTGAATGGAACGTTCAAAGCTCACGAAATTTTCCTCGAGATAATAATAGCTCTTCCGCAGTTTCTATTATAGCGACCAGCAAATCTCTAAGCGACTAGCAAAGCTCTAAGAGGAACGAACTGAAACTTAATGCCACAACCTACAACATTACCCCGTTTCTGAGGCGAAAAGTCAAATGATCAGGCAAAAAACAACTGAAATAAAAAGCGCATTCATAATGAGGAACATGGCCTAAATGATTTCTACTTCGTTTGAAAGCAAGTAGAAGGCCTCCATTGATTCTTCAACAGTCTTCCAATGATGTTACTTTTTTGCCTCCAAAAAAGATATCGAACGGCAATAATTGAGTTTGAAATTCCCCCAATAAAATTTGATAGTTGGAACGATAAGGAGATTCATGACGCATCATAAATTCGGTAATCATTATAATTTAGCTATATCTAAGGCGTGGTTAAAGATCCCACAAAATTTCGATTGAAAAGAATTTGAGAGCTTTCCGTGAAGCGGTTTTCTCAACATAACCGACTAACGTGGGAGGAAATGCTCTGTAACGACCAGTTGGAGCTCTAATCTTTTGGAGCCTGCTTCAGTCTTAATTTTGCATAAAAAAGACCATCAATTTACAATAATTGCTTCAGACTTTGTTCGAGAGCAATTATTAAACAACTGCCCATTTGAATTTACATCTGATCTGAACCGCGTTCCATGCTTCTAAATACTGAGATTCACCGTTTAATATTGACTAATGAATGGGAAAATAATTTTGGTTAAATTAAGTTCGGTGTTCAATACATATTACTCACCCAGAGTAGTGTTTCTTCTTTCTGATTCTGGCCGATTGGTACACATTAGTCTGGTCCAGGATATAATTGCGAAGCTTATGCTCTGAAAACTGGAACATCTAAAAAAGATTATTTGACATTTATATCTAGAAGTCCCAGTGAGACGATTCCCGGTAAATCTGGCGGGAAAACCGGGAAAATTACCATTCCTGTTATTTCCTACTAAACATTCCAATTTCCTGTCAGGAAATTACCAGGAATGACAGGAAAAAATACAGATTGCCATTTCCTGCCAGGAAATGTCATTTTCCCATCAGGAAAACACCAGGTTTTTCGGGAACAAATCTAGCTTGGAAAATTAACCGCTTTTCCTGATAATTATTCCCACCAGGAAAACCAACAGGATAACCGGGTAAAATGGATACATTCCTAGCCCTCAAAAGACGGCAATTCCAAAATTTTACTGACATTTTATAAAACAGCAGCAGTTATAGCAGAAGTGTTAGTAGTACTACTACTACTACTACTAGTAGTAGTAGCAGTAGTAGTAGCCGTAGCGGTGGTCGAAATTGAAACGATTTGCCGCCATTTTCAACCATTGCCCAGGAAGATCATATTCACATTTTCCACTTGCACGTTTTTTACCTAAAAACACTATGCACCGTTTCCACAAAAATTGCTCGTTTTCGACCTCAACTTTTCTACAATTTCCACATCGAAAAAATCCCCTTTTCGACCAGGAAATACTACCTATTTGGTCAAAAAAGAGCAATTCAGCCAAAGGACTTCAGTTCAGTTGATCTCTACTAAACGGCAACTTTGGCTGTTAGAAATGACTTTTTACGTCTCGTTTTCAATTAGTAACAAAATTTTGAAATTTTGCAAACGAGACCCCGTTTTTGAAACTTTAGGATAAATATTTAGTACGAGGAATAATCATCTTGAAAGATCTTACAAGTTTCTTGCTAATAGCAGCCTATTCTTACTAAATCTTGCAAGAGTTTATAAAAGGCGAATACTTCAGGCAGTGAAATCTATAAACTGCTTTCTATAATTTTTGTGTAGACCCGGGTCAAGACGTCAGAGCCCTTTCAGCGCATTTTTTGTAAGAAGTGCGCTGAAATTATGTAAGAAAAGCGCTGTATGGGCTGAAATGCGCTGAACCTTTGAAAAGGGTTCAACTTTAAAAATTCAAAAGTTCAGCGCATCTTCACCGCACTTCTTACATAAATTCAGCGCATTTTGAGAACAATTCTTGCAAAAGTTTCAGCACTTTTTTTTGAGCGGATTTCTTACAAAATTTCAGCGCAAGTTCAGTACATCCGTAGATAAATTTCAGCGCCTTTGAGATACCATAAAAAGTAAAAATCTTTGGCGCATTTCAACAATTTCAGCTCAAATTCAGCACATCCGTAGAAAAATTCAGAGTTTTAAGAAAATCAGAGTGTTTATGTTGATAACCGGTTAATATGAGTTGCAAGGTCATCGTACCAAACTTTGCCCAATTTGTCCAGTTTGACCGGTAGTGCAGTAATGATAACCTTCCTATATTCAGATATGGACTTATTGTGCATCCAATTTTTTGGAAATTTTTCTGGAAATAGCACTTTTGCGGTCTTCCGCTAAATTAAACCAATATTCATTTTTGAAAAGCATAATTATTTTTAATACATCACAATTTTCGGCGGTCAAAAAAAATCTTACAAATTGCGTCAGAACAATTGCGTTTTTGAGCCGCAGAGCTACAGCGAGGTCAGTTGTGGTCTCATCTTTGCGTTTTTGCATGGAAAGAAGATTCGGATTGTATTTTGCGTCTACCGTCGTTATAAATTTTTGAGATTTCTTTACCCCAATTACAGGCAAGCTAATTTTCATTTAACGGTTCAGTTAAAAACAGCTCCCACATAACTCAATTAATAATGATTTTGTTTTTCGAATAATCATTTTATGGTTTAATCGTAAACTCATGGCTTTAATTGCTCCGAAACATTGTTTCCAAAAAAATTTATTAAATTCTTTTATTCTTGAGTTCTGCTGCATTTGATGTTCTCTTGAAGACTTCTAACTTATTCTGATCAATCAATCGCTTAATTTGGTTTTGAAGGAGCGTATAAAGATACTATGTAATGCTTTCAGTTGATAAATACTGGTTTTTCATAATTACAAGTTTCTGAAAAAACTATCATTTAGTTTGGATATATTAACTTTTTGACTAAATTCGCTATCTTGGCAACATTGAGAACCTCTTGTTTTCAAGGAGAAGGTACAAAAGCAAGACCATTTTTACTTTGGTTGTTGAGTTTTATAGTTCAAAAACTTTTGTAATGGTGCGTTGTTTTATAGGTAAATTTGACTTTTTGTTTTTTATGTTATTTGCAGAACAGAAAGACTTCAAACCTAAATTATTGACAAATCACAGTTAATGGTAAATGAAGACCTAATAATCTATACTAATTTTGGCGAAAAGGATTTGCATTTTTGACTTCAATGCAGTTTGCGTAAACTTGTTTGTGAAATTGAGTTATGCCTGAATTTCTTGTTATTTTGTAGTTTTTTGAATCAGATGTTAGCGCCGTTTCAGCGCATTTTTTTGTAAGAAGTGCACTGAATGCGCTAGAATTATGTATGCAAAGCGCTGTATGTGCTGAAACCTTTAAAAGGCGCTAAAATTTGAAAATTCAGCGCATCTTTTTAAATAGTTTCAGCGCATTTTGAGTACAATTCTTGCTAAAATTTTCAGCACTTATTTTCAGCACATTTCCTACAAAATTTCAACGCAAGTTCATCACATCCATAGAAATTTTTCAGCGTTTTTAAGAATACGTAAAAGCAATAAAAGTTCAGCGCATTTCTTACAAAGTTTTAAAGCAAATTTAGCACATCCGAAGAAAAATTTCAGCGTTTTAAGAAAATCAGAGTTTTTAAATTAATAACCGGTTAATATAAGCCACAATATTACCGTACCCAACTTTTCAGACTATGTTGAACGTTTTTGGTGTACTCTTTGGGAAACTATAACCGAAAGAGCATTTGGTGCCAATTGAAAAAAGGGCATGGTGACTGAATGTTCGGGGGCTTTGATTTCCTAAGTACTTAGCAGAAACAGGTCACGGTATATACGATTCTAAAGCCCGTTTCACGTTTAATCAATTGACTTTTGTCTCGTTTTGATTGGTGTATTATTACGGAAGCTTCGACTACGGAAATTTTCGACCCCAAACCTCCGAAAATGACAAAATGCTCACTGCTTGATCTTTAATTTTTCTTAAATCAGAGTGTTTATGTTGATCACCGGTTATTATGAGTTACAATATCATCGCACAAAACTTCTAAGACCATGGTAAACGGCTGCAAGGCATGTCTAGGCAGATTCTTCAATTGATGACTAGAAATTTAATTGACCGCAAATAAACAGGATCTGAATGTTTAGTAGTGTTTTTCTTTCAATTGGGAACCAAAATTAGTGACTAATAGCGCGTTCTCTCTCGCACCAGCCGGTCCTCTTCGAAATTGTTAAGGTTAGTCCTGAAAATTATTTGTGGGGAAAGTTATTCAAGATTGAATGCTGAAAATCTTAACTTTTCTCCAACTTTAATGGCTGAGTGGTGTTTTAAGCAACCAAACTGCTTTTTAGGCGCTATTTTTGTGCCTCCCAGTTACCATTCAAAGCTTCAATTTACGTCAAATTTCGCTGAATGTCGTTTTGTGTCAAAACACACAAAACATCATAACCTTTATGGCGAGATGGGAAACAACTTCCAAGTTGTTTCCCACCTCTCCATTAAGCTTTGTCGTGGCAAAGACCTCAGATGTGGACTAAAATTCACCTAGAAACAGGCTGAAATCGCTGTTTCACGTCGTTTTACGTCAGTTTCGGAGATTTTGGTCTGAATTAAGCCCCAAAAATGGAGTAAAATAAGTTTTTTGTTAATATCTGCTAAAGTATTGGACTAAATTGAACGGAAATGGTCGCATGTTGTTGCCACTGAACTGTTTTTGCTTGTTCTAGCAGGTGGTTTCTTTAACCGGCTCGGTAAAAAGTTGTTCCATGACCAATTTGCATAAAAAAATCGATATTTTTGGTAATGTTGGGTCACCCAAAAATCGATACCCCGAAATACGCGATTTACTGTACATATATGGGTTCGTTAGATTCGCCAGTTAGTGGGGAGTTTACCCATATATATTTTATAAAGTACTTTCTGCAGTTGAGGTGGCCAAATTGGGCTCTGAAGTCAGGTCACCACGCTTTTTTGGTCATTCGGTAGTGTACCTTTTTTTTGCTAATACTTCTAGAGTGCACCGATTGTGCTCATTTTTTAATATTATGCTTATCTCAAGCAGTGCTATAAACTGTACTAAGGGTGTTTATTTTTCTTTCGCTGTTTGAGAGAAATTGGCCAGTAAACTTGCCCTCGTTTTTAGCCCCAGTAGCGGTTGACACTATCCGCCACCACTTTTGAAGCTTTGAATTTTGTTACTTCGGGTGTGTTTAAATTTGTGTTTTGAATAGCCCGTCTAACGTAGATTCCGAATATGTATACTTTATATTCGGACATTAGACTCTCCGGTCATTAGATACGGTAACCTTTTTTGCTTGAAGAGTTCACCGATTGGGCTCATTATTTAATATGATGCACATCTCAAGCAGTGCTACAACTCGTACTAATGGCGTTTTTTTGTTCAACCGTTTTTGAGAAATTGGCCACCAAACTTGGCCCCAGTTTGACCTCCTGAGGAGAGAAACACTACCATGAATAGGATATTGAACTTGTTATGTATTGAATTAGACGGCGAATTTGAGTGTTTTAGAGTCTCCCCATAGATATATGTTGCATGGTGTTCCGAAGCCATGGTGTTCCATGGTCTACTTTAGCGAAACGTCAGTCGGATTAGACCAAATTCTTCATTTGGTAAGGTACCTTTATGTTGGAATATCTCCTCTTAGAGAACCGATTTTTGATCTGATTCTTGAATTCAACTCAACTTGAGCCGAAATTGAATCCCTGAAAATGGCGTTTTGTTTCTTTCAGCCGTTTTCGAGAAATTGGCCAGGACACGTACCCCCATTTTGACCAATTCGTGTCCAGTACAATTGGTGTATCTACATGTTACACTATCAAAACTGGCTATTTTAGACTCGATAGTTAGTTCATTAGACTCGTTAGATAATGGGGGTTGTCCCCATATATAATTTACAGGTGGTTATAATGAGTGGTTATTGGTTATAGTACAGAAACAGGACCCGAAATGGGTAATTTAGTACAGTACCTTTATGATGAAATATCTCCATATATATTGATACGATTTTTAATCTGTTTGTTCATTTTGACTCAGCTTGAGCCGTGCTTGAAACCCTGTAAATGGCGTTTTGTTTCTTTCAGCCGTTTTCGAGAAATTGGCCTCGACACATACGGTCATTTTGACATAACCGTGTCCGGTACGTTTCGCGTTTCTGTGAAATATAATAAGCAGACTTCTGCTGTGGAGAACCGTTGCACAGGGCCTATTTTGTTTTGTACCTATGGCAGTTTACTTTTTTCCCTAACTTTGTGGAAACCATAATTATAATTATTATTATTTGTAAAGTGAGGGCCTCGGGCCCCCCATGCGGAAACTTCCCGCCCCGTTGAGACGCCGGTTAGTCGGTTTCCCCCCGCTGGGTTTTCGTGTACCTCATGTTGGGGACGTACTAGGTCGAATTTTCCAAGCGTCTGTTCCGTCTGGTTCATACCCCCCAAAAAAAGTAGGTCTGATACATGAAAATATCATATTCCATATTATCCAAGTGATGCTGAAATGAGATATATTTGTTTGTTTTTTGGTACATTTTGCCTTTCACTAAGTTGTACCAGTCTCTGAAATGTTATGTATATCAAAATTCAAGAAAAATTGGAAAATTCCAATGAAAGTAGCAATTAGTTTTAAAAAGGACTCTTCTCTCGAAAGTCTTCTTTTTCTCAAGACGTAGGTGGTATGAGATGTTTTTCGGAGTTTTTAGTAGTTCCCAGCCTGTACAATCTGTTTACAGTCTGATGTGAGCCTAGAACCGGTCCAATCGATAAACTTGCCGGAAAAATTGGAAACTTCTTTGTCAGTAGAAAAGTCTTCTCTTTCTCGAGATGTAGGTGATATGAGATATGTCTGCTTTTTCTTAGTTCCTAGTAGTTCATCAGTTTGTACCATCTGTATTAAATCTGATTTGAGTCTAGATTCGGTCAAAATGTTCACTTTCCAGAAAACTTGAAACTTCAATTTGTCAGTAAAAAAGTTCTCGAGATGTAATTGATACAATATATGTCTAATTTTTCGCAGTTTTTAATAACTTTCTAGGCTGTACAATCTGTTTGCAGTCTGACTGGAGCGTAGTTTTGGTCGAAACAGTAAACTTGCTGGAAAAATGGAAACATCTTTTTGTGAATATAAAAAACCTTCTCTAAAAGTCTTCTGTTTTTGGAGATGTTGATGATATACGATATCTGTCTTTTCTCAGTACTTAGTAGTTCATCAGTATTTACCATCTTTATTCAGTCTGATTTGAGTCTAGATATTGCCAAAATAGTCACTTTCCAGAAATCTTGAAACTTCTCTTTGTCAGTAAAAAAGTCTTCTCTAAAAGTAAACTTTTTTCTCGAGATGTAATTGATAAACGATATGTCTTTTTTCGCAACTTTTACTAATTTCCTAGGCTGTACGATCTGTTTCCAGTCTGACTTGAGCGTAGTTTTGGTCGAAACAGTAAACTTGCTGGAAAAATGGGAACATCTTTTTGTCAGTAAAAAGTCTTCTCTAAAGTCTTATTTTTCGAGATGTAGATGATATAAGATATCTGTCTTTTCTCAGTTCTTAGTAGTCCGGTTTGTATCAACTGTATTCAGTCTGATTTGAGTCTAGATATGCCCAGAATGGTCCCTTTCCAGAAAACTTGAAGCTTCTCTTTGTCAGTAAAAAAGTCTTCTCTAAAAGTCTTTTTTTTCTCGAGATGTAATTGATATGAGATATGTCTATTTTTTCGCAGTTTTTACTAATTTCCTAGGCGTTACGACCTGTTTGCATTCTGACTCAAGCATAGTTTTGGTCGAAACAGTAAACTTGATGGAAAAATGAAAACATCTTTTCGTCAGTAAAAAAAGTCTTCTCTAAAAGTCTTCTATTTTTCGAGATGTAGATGATATAAGATATCTGTCTTTTCTCAGTTCTTAGTAGTTCATCAGTTTGTACCATCTGTATTCAGTCTGATTTGAGTCTAGATATGGCCAAAATAGTCACTTTCCAGACAACTTGAAACTTCTCTTTGTCAGTAAAAAAGTCTTCTAATTTTCGAGATGTAGATGATATAAGGTATCTGTTTTTTCTTAGTTCTTAGTAGTTCATCAGTTTGTACCATCTGTATTCAGTCTGATTTGTGTCTAGATAAGGTCAAAATGGTCCACTTTCTAGAAAACTTCTTTTTTGATCAGTAAAAAAGTCTTCGCTAAAAGACTTCTTTTTCTCGAGGTGATGCTGAAACAAAATTTATTAGTTATTTGGTTCTTTTTGTTTTTCCATAGGTTTTACAAACTATATGCAGCCTCATGGTTATAGAAATTCGGGCAGAATCGGAAGTTTGCAGTAAAATTTGCAATTATTAAAAAAGAAGACCTTTTTCTCGAGATGTAGGTGATATAAAATATGTCTGCGTTTTCTTAGTTCTTAGAAGTTCATCAGATTGTATCATCTGTATTCAGTCTGATTTCAGTTTAGATATGGTCAAAATGTTCACTTTCTAGAAAAAATGAAACTTCTCTGTCAGTAAAAAAGTCTTCTCTAAAAGTCTTCTTTTCTCGAGAAGTAATTGATATAAGATTTGTCTATTTTCGCAGTTTTAGTAATAAACTAGACTGTACAATCAGCTTGGAGTCTGACTGGAGCGTAGTTGTGGTCGAAACAGTAAACATGCTGGAAAAAAAGAAACTTCTTTTTGTCAGTAAAAAGTCTTCTCTAAAAGTCTTATTTTTCGAGTTGTAGATGATAAGATATCTCTGTATTTTTAGTTTCTTCAGTACGCTTTGTGATCTCCTGATCTAAAGCAACTATATGTTGCGTTATCTGTTTCAAACTGAGAGCAAAATCGAAAAATTGCTATTTAAGTTGCTATTAGTAAAAAAGAAGACTTCTCTCGAAAGTCTTCTTTTTCTCGAGATGTAGGTGATAAGAGATATGTCTGTTTTCTCGGAGTTTTTAGTAGTTCCCCAGTCTGTGAAAACTTTTTACAGTGTGAATTGAGCCTAGAATCGGTCTAATTGGTAAAATTCGTCAGAAAAAAACTTCTCTTTGTCAGGAAAAAAGTCTTCTAATTTTCGAGATGTAGATGATATAAGGTATCTGTTTTCTCTTAGTTCTTAGTAGTTCATCAGTTTGTACCATCTGTATTCAGTCTGATTTGTGTCTAGATAAGGTCAAAATAGTCCACTTTCTAGAAAACTTCTTTTTGATCAGTAAAAAAGTCTTCTCTAAAAGACTTTTTTCTCGAGGTGATGCTGAAATAAAATTTATTAGTTATTTGGTTCTTTTTGTTTTTCCATAGGTTTTACAAACTATATGCAGCCTGATGGTTATAGAAATTCGGGCAGAATCGGAAGTTTGCAGTAAAATTTGCAATTATTGAAAAAGAAGACCCTTCTCTCGAAAGCCTTCTTTTTCTCGAGATGTAGGTGATATGAGATATGTTTGCTTTTTCTTAGTTCTTAGTAGTTCATCAGATTGTACCATCTGTATTCAGTCTGATTTTAGTCTAGATATGGTCAAAATGTTCACTTTCTAGAAAAAATGAAACTTCTCTGTCAGTAAAAAAGTCTTCTCTAAAAGTCTTCTTTTCTCGAGAAGTAATTGATCTAAGATTTGTCTATTTTCAAAGTTTTAGTAATAAACTAGATTGTACAATCAGCTTGGAGTCTGACTGGAGTGTAGTTGTGATCGAAACAGTAAACATGCTGGAAAATGGAAACTTCTTTTTGTCAGTGAAAAGTCTTCTCTAAAAGTCTTATTTTTCGAGATGTAGATGATAAGATATGTATTTTTAATTTTTTCAGTACGCTTTGTGATCTCCTGATCTAAAGCAACTATATGTTGCGTGATCTTTTTCAAACTGACAGCAAAATCGAAAAATTGCTATTAAAGATGCGATTAGTAAAAAAGAAGACTTTTCTCGAAAGAATGTCTGATTTGAGTAAAGATATGGCCAAAATGGTCACTTTCGAGAAAACTTCTCTTTTCATCAATAAAAGTCTTCTTTTTCTCTAGGTTATGCTGAAATGAGATATATTATTTTTTGGTACTTTTTGTCTTTCCATAGGTTGTACCAACTATTTGCAGCCTGATTTATATCAAAATTCCGGCAGAATCGGAAGTTCGCAATAAAAGTTGCAATTAGTAAAAAAAAGACTTCTCTCGAATATTCTTTTTCTCGAGATGTAGGTGATATGAGATTTGGAGATGTCTGTTTTTTTTCGGAGTTTTTAGTAGTTCCCCAATCTGTATAGTCTGTTTATGTTCTGATTTGAGTCTAGAATTGGTCTAATCGGAAAACTTGCGGGAAAAGTGGAAAATTCTCTTTGTTAGTAAACAAAGTATTAAAAGTCTTCTATTTCACGAGAAGTAGGTGATATGAGATATGTCTGCTTTTTCTTAGTTCTTAGTAGTTTATCAGTTGTACAATCTGTATTCAGTTTGATTTGAGAATAGATATGGCCAAAATGGTCACTTTTGAGAAAACTTCTCTCTTTTCATCAATAAAAAAGTCTTCTCTAAAAGTCTTCTTTTTCTCGAGGCAATGCTGAAATGAGAGAGATCTATGTTTTTTTTGGTACTTTTTGTTTTTCCGTAGGTTGTACCAACTATATACAGCCTGATTCCTATCCAAATTCTGGCAGAATCAGAAGCTCGTAATAAAAGTTGCAATTATTAAAAAATAGGACTTCCCTCGAAAGACTTTTTTTACTGACAAAGAAGTTTCCACTTTTCCGGCAAGTTTACCGATTAGACCGATTCTAGTCTCAAATCAGACGGAAAACAGATTGTACAGCCTAGTTAACTACTCAAAACTCTAACAAAACACACATACTTCATATCACCTTTTTGTATGCAGTCTGAATTGATATTAGATTTTCTGAAAATGGAGACCTTATCAGAAAAATGGAAACTTTGTCAGTAAAAAAATTTCTATGTAAGTCTTCTATTTCTCGAGATGTAGGTGATATAAGATAGGTCTGCTTTTTCTTAGTTCTTAGTAGTTTATCAGTTGTACAATCTGTATTCAGTCTGATTTGAGAATAGATATGGCCAAAATGGTCACTTTCGAGAAAACTTCTCTTTTCTTCAGTAAAAAAGTCTTCTCTAAAAGTCTTCCTTTTCTCGAGGCAATGCTGAAATGAGATCTGTTTTTTGGTACTTTTTGTCTTTCCGTAGGTTGTACCAACTATATACAGCCTGATTCCTATCCAAATTCTGGCAGAATCAGAAGCTCGTAATAAAAGTTGCAATTAGTAAATTTTTAGTAGTTCCCCAATCTGTATAGTCTCTTTATGGTCTGATTTGAGCCTAGAATTGGTCTAATCGGAAAACTTGCGGGAAAAGTGGAAACTTCTCTTTGTCAGTAAAAAAAGTATTAAAAGTCTTCTATTTCACGAGATGTAGGTGATATGAGATATGTCTGCTTTTTCTTAGTTCTTAGTAGTTCATCAGTTGTACAATCTGTATTCAGTCTGATTTGAGAATAGGTGGTATAAGATTGTCTGTTATTTCGGAGTTTGTAGTAGTTTCTCAATCTGTACAGTCTGCTTACAGTCTGATTTGAGTCTAGATATGGCCAAAATGGTCACTTTCGAGAAAACTTCAAACTTGCCGGAAAAGTGGAAACTTCTCTTTGTCAGTAAAAAAAGTCTAATCTAAAAGTCTTCTATTTCACGAGATGTAGGTGATATGAGATATGTCTGCCTTTTCTTAGTTCATAGTAGTTCATCAGTTTGTACTATCTGTATTCAGTCTGATTTGAGTATAGATATGGTCAAAATGGTCACCTTCCAGGAAACTTGAAACTTCTATTTGTCAGTAAAAAAAGTCTTCTCTAAAAGTCTTCTATATATCGAGATGTAGGTGATATAAGATAGGTCTGTTTTTGGGGAGTTTTTAGTAGTTCCCCAACCTGTTCAGTCTGTTCATAGACTGATTTGAGCCAAGAATCGGTCTAAACGGTAAACTTCTCAGAAAAATAGAAACTTCTTTGTCAGTAAAAAAAGTCTTCTCTAAAAGTCTTCTAATTCTCGATGTAGGTGATATGAGATATGTCTGTTTTTTCTTAGTTCTTAGTAGTTCATCAGTTTGTACCATCTGTATTCAGTCTGATTTGATTCTAAATATGGCCAAAATGGTCACTTTCCAGAAAATTTCTTTTCATCAGTAAAAAAAGTTTTCTCAAACGTCTTCTTTTTCTCGAGGTGACGCTGAAATGGGATATATTAGTTTTTTTGGTACTTTTTTTTCTTTTCTATAGGTTGTACCCACTATATGCAGCCTGATGGATATCAAAAATCCGGCAGAATTGTTAGTTTGGAATAAAAGTTGCATTTATTTGAGAAGAAGACTCTTCTCTCAAAAGTTTTTTTCTCGAGGTGAAATGAGATAATCAGTTTTTTCCGTACTTCTTGTTTTTCCATAAGTTGTACCATCTCTTATAAAAGGTGATGTATATCAAAATTCCAGAGAAATTGGAAAGTTGCTAGGAAAGTTTGATTAGTAAGTCTTCTTTTACTCGAAGTCTTCTTTTACTTGAGGTGGTGGTGAAATGAGATGTATAAAATCTTTTACTTGAGGTTGTGGTGAAATGAGATGTATAAAATTTTTTCTGTACTTTTTGCCTTTCCCTAGGTTGCATCAAATATATGAAGCCAAATATATATCAAAATTCAAGCCGAATTGGAAGTTTGCAATAAAAGTTATATTAAAAATTGGAAAGTTGCTAGGAAAGTTCGATTAGTAAAAAAGAGAACTGTTCTCTCGAAAGTCTTCTTTTTCTCAGTTTGAAGTTGAAATGAGAAATATTAGTTTTTTGGTAAGTCTTGCCTTTCACTAAATTGTACCGGCTCTAAGAAAGGATATGTATATCAAAACTCAAGAAAAATCGAAAAGTTGCTATAAAAGTGGCGATTAATAAAAAAGAAGGCTCTTCTAATAATAAGAAATAAATTTGTTTCTGCGTAATCGCAGCAATCGGTTTTGAGTCTTTAACGGTAGCCTGTTTTCAGCTGTCCTTTTTCTTATTATTCCCCACATTTCAGACTGCTTTATGAGAAGCTTTGCTCTTTTTGTGACTATGGCCACTTTTTTTGCGTCTTAAACTTTCACGCGGTACAATCATTGCAGGTGGTGATAAAATGATATATTACTTTTTTCCGTACTTTTTGCCTTTACCTAGGTTGTACCAACTTAATTCAGACTGATGTAAATTCCAGCAAAATGGAAGTTTGGAATAAAAGTTGCAATTATTTTCAGATGTCTAAAATGTTTTCTTTTCCAGTCAGCAAACTTCCTAAAACATCGTTTTCGCAGCAACAACATGACAAAAAATTTGCGGAATTAAAGAGAACCAGGAATTTTCATTTCCACTTCCCCACTGTTCAAGAACATAACGAGATAAAAGTGGACGACACCGCAGAGAAACTTCCGATATCGAAACGTCTGAAATAAATTAGAAGTAAACCATAAACCATATCCTGCTGTCTATATTGTATGCTCATTTGATAAACATTGTGTCGAAGTTTCCACTGAAATTGGCAAACGGGTGCAAAGTGCTGTGAAAAAAAATGAAAAATCTTTCGTTTTCTGTGAGAGATGTTTCTCAGAAATTGGGCGCAACATCAACGCAGTCCAATAACAGCGTGAATCTTAGCTCGAAGGAGAAAAGAAAGGCAGCGGAACTAGAGGTAACAAAAGTTGATTGTGAGGCAAGTTCAGTAAGATTCAGATGAGGGCGAAAACACTACTCTGGATGCAATGAACCCTGGAGGAAATTCGGATGTGGAAGCCATTGACAACGTTAATGAAACGTTGAAAGACGTTGTTAAGATGTTACAAGCTTTCCGCCCGCAGTCGAGAAGCTTACGCAATATTGCTCAATTTTCAGCACAGGAATTGTCAGAAGCTGATGCTGGAAACCAGGGACCTTAATGCGAGGAAGTCTAGGTTGGGGATTTTATTTTAAATTTTGGGCCGGGAAAAACCCCATCGAAGTATGCGCGTTTCCTAGCGCAACAAATCTTCTCGCATGTTCACTTATCGGAGGGCTCGATAGATCCGCAAAGGACGGTTTCAAAACCACCTCTCGAACGCGAGAGAGCAGATAAGTTAAAAAGGCTGTGCGAGTCTCGTTTTCCAGGACAGTGGAGTGAGGGCAAGCTGGCTGTCGATGAATGCTGCCGAGATGCAAAAAAAGCGCCCAAGAGAAAACTGGAGAAAGAGGAAAATGTAATAAGTGAAAACCAACAAAACAATCCTGAAAAGAAAAAAGATTGTTATGTCTACCGAAACATTTGAAGTCTTGAATAAACGATGTTGTTTTTACTAAGAAGATTTCATTTTATTGTTGCTCATTTTTGTTTATATTTTGATGTTATCTTCTTTCTAAAACAAACTGCTGCCTATAAGGTTCAATTCTTCATTTTAACGCATTACAAAAACTCAACGTTGTCTTCATCTTTGGAACGTATTTTAAATCTCAATCAGTGTGAAAGTGCTGTAATATCAAACATCTAGACAACATTTTGTGTATCCAAATTATGTCTTCCAAGAGCTCTTCTATTGTACATCAGTTGTGTTCTTTACATGCAAAGTTGTTCACTATTTTGAGTTCTGTTTTTCATTTTGTCAGGGATTTGTCAATCATAAGTTATCTCTTAACCTTTCTCAAACTCTTTCCCAGTTATGACTTTTACTCAACTTTCTTAACAGAACTTGGCAATCTTAATTTATATTGCCATCTTTAACTTTTCTCTCACCCTGTTTCTTATCTTAACGTGTCAGTCTTGCTTGAGTTCATATTGATCCCTTCAGTTTTTATTCCTTATCAGACCAGAAAATGCCTAGTACGAAACATTAATATCTCAAAATTGTTTATTCCAGCTAGCACTTAGGACTTCCTATGTTTAATTGTTTTTTCAAGCGCGACAGCTTTAATTGTCTTATTTTTAACTGCATTTTCAGTTAACATGCCTAGCAAGTGCAAAAAAAACAACTCACTAGCGAAGCGTGGAAAAGCCGAAGCATTAGATGTTCTCCGAAAGACTACAAAGCTATTGAAAGAAGAGCTGACAAAGTGCAATGTAGAAAACATAACAATTGAAGTTGTCGTGAACAAACTGAGAAGAGGGTTGAAGTCAAAAGTGACTGCAGTTGTGACACCGAGTCCGATAACAACTTAGTCTCAATCTTCTTCCTTGGACATGGAAAACAATGCGCCTGAAACAACAAACAATGGATGTGTTGATAGTTCTCTAGCCCTTAAATCCAGTGAAAAAGTTTCCATATACTTAATAAACTGTGCGAAAGCAGTCTTTAGTGATGAGGAACTGAAGGCTGGAATCATAAGTCCGCAAAAGCCGTCTACTCGGAAAATTTTGGATCCCATTCGCGTCAATAATAAAAAAGAGGTGAAGGTCAGGTTTCCAAACGAATGGGAGGAAGCTCGCAGATTAATCAACCAACATTGCAGGAATATAAAAGCAAACAGGAATAACACTCCCACAGTTGTTAATCTATTGGCGGAATAGTGAGTTAATTGAACATCGCACTGATCGAAGTCTTATTTAAACAGTGATGATTTACAATGCTGTTTGCCTTTGATTTTCATTATCATTTTTTGTTCATTTTATGATGTTAACTTTTTGAAGGAACATGCCTATAAAATCCTCCTCATTCGAACGTATTTTAAACTCAACTTATGTAAAGGTGATGTAACCAAATATCTCGACATGCTTTAGTTGTATCAAAATCTATCAGTTGTGTTAGTTACATGAGAAGCTGTTCACAATTTTGCATGCATATTTTCACTTATCTGACTGAACTTGTCAATCACGTTTATTTTACTCTGATGCTTGAATTTAATTACAATTTGCATTACTTGCTTGTATAAGGATGTTCTCTTCATATTGGAAACAACTTTTTTTGTTGTGTTCATCAAAAAACTAATGTTGTGTTCATAGTTTTAACGTATTTTGAATACTTAATTTACGTAGTGCAGGAAAACGCATTTCTGAGTTTGTTCCGACTTGAAAATCTTGTCCACTACTCAACGCCGGCTGACTTCTGATTCCATGTCACAGGAACATCTAACTTTATTTTTGGCGCGAACGAGTGGACATAACGGAAAGGTATTTTGAACACAAACCTGACATCCCATTTATAAATTATCTCTCAACCTTTCTCTTCACTTAACTTGTCAACCGTAACTTATCTTTTCAACCTTAAAATACCTTTCCGCCTATCTCTTAGCTTAACTTATGAATCTTGCGCTTTTTCCGTTGAAACTAACCACATTGATCATCTTTTTTTCCATATCAGACCTGGAATGGTCTACTACCAAAAAATTTTATATTTCGAAATAGTTAAGACTTAGTTCTTTTAAAGTTTCGGAATCTAAATTAACTACCTGCGCATTTCATTTGAAATGGCCGTAAACAAATTATCCAGAAATTTGTTTTTTTTAGTTGAAATGTCTTATAAAAGAAAAACTATCCAAAAGAACTCTCATAAGGATGTGGCCTTGGCTCATCGTTTTGCTACCGAATATAAAACTCCTCTTCGGGAAGTGTCTGATTACACACGTGTGCCTTTAACAACGCTGCGGAAGAAGTAAAAGCAAGAGACAAGAGAGATCCCTTCAAAGACAGTTTTTGATGCATAACGCGAGAGAGTTTTGCTCGACGAACTGATGTCTCTAGATACTCTGAAAAAATCACTGAAGCAGGTACGGGGTTATGTCCATTCGTTCGCGCCAAAAATAAAGTTAGATGTTCCTGTGACATGGAATCAGAAGTCAGCCGGCTTTGAGTAGTGAACAAGATTTTCAAGTCGGAACAAACTCAAAAATGCGTTTTCCTTCACTACGTTGTTCAAACTGTAAAGTTAACGTGAAAAACTTTGTTGCCGATTTTAAGTGTTGCTATTCTTGCCTGAAATTTACCTGCGATAACTGTTCTGGCGTGACTAGCCTGTTTTCCAACAACTACAAAGAATAACGCTCTCGCAGTTGTTAATTAATGGCATAGTAGTGACTTTTGATTTAACATCGCGCTGCTCGGAGTCTTATTTAAACAATGTTGATTTGCTATGATGCTTGCCTTTTAATAAAATTATCAGTTTTGTTTATATTAAGACGTTCTCTTCTTTTTGAAACAATTTCTTGACATGCTTTAGTTGCATCAAAATCTATCAGTTGTGTTAGTTACATGTGAAGCTGTTCACTATTTTGAATGGATAATTTCACTTATCTGAGACTTGTCAATCATGTTTGTTTTACTCTGATGTTTGAACTTAATTACAATGTGCATTATTTGCTTGTATTAGGATGTTCTCTTCTTTTTGAAAACAACTTTTTTTCTATGACGTTACGTTCATCGTTTTAACGAATTCTGAATACTCAATTTACGTGAATGTGTTGTATTATTTTGACAAGCTTAAGTTGTTCCAGTGTATATCAGTTGTTGTCTGGTTCACATATTAATCCTTTCACTATTTTGAATTCTCATTTCTGTTTGCCGGGGAGTGTACTCGTCAATCATATGCTATCTTTTAACCTATTTCAAACCTGACATCCCATTTATAATTTATCTCTCAACCTTTCTCTTCAACTTGTCAATTGTAATTTTTCTTTTCAACCTTAAAATACCTTTCCGCCTATCTCTTAGCTTATCTTATGAATCTTGCCCTTTTTTCCCTTGAAACTAACCACATTGATCATCTTTTTTTCTATATCAGATATGGAATGGTCTACTACGAAACGATTTCATATTTCGAAACAGTTAAGAGTTCGTTTTTTTTGAAGTTTTGGAAGCTAAATTAACTACCTGCGCCCTTCGTTTGAAATGGCCGTATAGAAATTATCCAGAATTTTTTTTTAGTTGAAATGCCTCGGTCTTATAAAAGAAAAACTATCAAAAACAACTCTCAGAAGGATGTGGCCAGGGATCATTGTTTTGCAACCGAATAAAAAAATCCCCATCGGGAAGTGTCGGATTACAGACGTGTTCCTTTAACAACGCTGCGGAGGAAGTTAAAGCAAGAGACAGAAGAGATCCCTTCAAAGACCGTTTTTGATGCAGAACGCGAGAGTTTTGCTCGACGAATTGATGTCTCTAGATACTCTCATGAAAAAATCCCTGAAGCAGGTACTGGGTTATGTCCACTCGTTGGCGTTCTGGCTTGAATAGCCTGTTTTGCAAGAACTGCAAAGAATAACGCTCTCGCAGTTGTTAATCTAATGGCATAATAGTGACTTTTGATTTAACATCGCGCTGCTCAGAGTCTTATTTAAACAATGTTGATTTGCTATGATGCTTGCCTTTTAATATGATTATCAGTTTTTTATATTATGATGTTCTCTTCATTTTGAAATAAACTTTGGCCCATAATCTCATTCGAACGTATTTTAAACTCAAATTATGTCATTGCGATGTACCCAAATATCTTGACATGCTTTAGTTGTATCAAAATCTATCAGCTGTGTTAGTTACATGTGAAGGTGTTCACTATTTTGAATGAATAATTTCACTTATCTGAGACTGGACTTGTCCATCATGTTTGTTTTACTCTGCTGTTTGAATTTAATTACAATGTGCATTAATTGCTTGAATTAGGATGTTCTCTTCTTTTTGGAAACATTTTTTCTATGACGTTACGTTCATCGTTTTAACGAATTCTGAATACTCAATTTACGTGAATGTGTTGTATTATTTTGACAAGCTTAAGTTGTTCCAGTGTATATCAGTTGTTGTCTGGTTCACATATTAATCCTTTCACTATTTTGAATTCTCATTTCTGTTTGCCGGGGAGTGTACTCACCAATCATATGTTATCTTTTAACCTATTTCAAACCTGACCTCCCATTTATAATTTATCTCTCAACCTTTCTCTTCACTTAACTTCTCAACCGTAATTTATCTTTTCAACCTTAAAATACCTTTCCGCCTATCTCTTAGCTTATCTTATGAATCTTGCGCTTTTTTCCCTTGAAACTAACCATATTGATCATCTTTTTTTCTATATCACACCTGGAATGGTCTACTACGAAACAATTTCATATTTCGAAACAGTTAAGAGTTAGTTTTTTTTCAAGTTTTGGAAGCTAAATTAACTACCTGCGACCTTCGTTTGAAATGGCCGTATACAAATTATCCAGAAATTTGTTTTTTTTTAAGTTGAAATGCCTCGGTCTTATAAAAGAAAAACTATCAAAAAGAACTCAAAGAAGGATTTGGCCAGGGCTCATTGTTTTGCAACCGAATAAAAAATTCCTCTTCGGGAAGTGTCTGATTACAGACGTGTTCCTTTAACAACGCTGCGGAGGAAGTTAAAGCAAGAGACAGGAGAGATCCCTTCAAAGACCGTTTTCGATGCAGAACGCGAGAGTTTTGCTCGACGAACTGATGTCTCTAGATACTCTCATGAAAAAATCCCTGAAGCAGGTACTGGGTTATGTCCACTCGTTGGCGTTCTGGCTTGAATAGCCTGTTTTGCAAGAACTGCAAAGAATAACGCTCTCGCAGTTGTTAATCTAGTGGCATAATAGTGACTTTTGATTTAACATCGCGCTGCTCAGAGTCTTATTTAAACAATGTTGATTTGCTATGATGCTTGCCTTTTAATATGATTATCAGTTTTTTATATTATGATGTTCTCTTCATTTTGAAATAAACTTTGGCCCATAATCTCATTCGAACGTATTTTAAACTCAAATTATGTCATTGCGATGTACCCAAATATCTTGACATGCTTTAGTTGTATCAAAATCTATCAGCTGTGTTAGTTACATGTGAAGGTGTTCACTATTTTGAATGAATAATTTCACTTATCTGAGACTGGACTTGCCCATCATGTTTGTTTTACTCTGCTGTTTGAATTTAATTACAATGTGCATTAATTTCTTGAATTAGGATGTTCTCTTCTTTTTGGAAACATTTTCTTTCTATGACGTTACGTTTATCGTTTTAACGAATTTTGAATACTCAATTTACGTGAATGTGTTTGTATTATATTGACAAGCTTAAGTTGTTCCAGTGTATATCAGTTGTTGTCTGGTTCACATATTAATCCTTTCACTATTTTGAATTCTGATTTCTGTTTGCCGGAGATTGTACTCACCAATCATATGTTATCTTTTAACCTATTTCAAACCTGACATCCCATTTATAATTTATCTCTCAACCTTTCTCTTCACTTAACTTGTCAACCGTAATTTATCTTTCCAACCTTAAAATACCTTTCCACCTATCTCTTAGCCTATCTTATGAATCTTGCGCTTTTTTCCCTTGAAACTAACCATATTGATCATCTTTTTTTCTATATCACACCTGGAATGGTCTACTACGAAACAATTTCATATTTCGAAACAGTTAAGAGTTAGTTTTTTTTCAAGTTTTGGAAGCTAAATTACCTACCTGCGCCCTTCGTTTGAAATGGCCGTATACAAATTATCCAGAAATTTGTTTTTTTTAAGTTGAAATGCCTCGGTCTTATAAAAGAAAAACTATCAAAAAGAACTCAAAGAAGGATGTGGCCAGGAATCATTGTTTCGCAACCGAATAAAAAATTCCTCTTCGGGAAGTGTCTGATTACAGACGTGTTCCTTTAACAACGCTGCGGAGGAAGTTAAAGCAAGAGACAGGAGAGATCCCTTCAAAGACCGTTTTCGATGCAGAACGCGAGAGTTTTGCTCGACGAACTGATGTCTCTAGATACTCTCATGAAAAAAATCCCTGAAGCAGGTACTGGGTTATGTCCACTCGTTGGCGCTAAAAATAAAAATATATGTTCTTGTGACTTGGAATCAGACGTCAGCCGGCGTTGAGTGGTGGACAAGATTTTCAAGTCCGAACAAACTCAAAAATGCTGCTATTCTTGCCTGAAATTTATCTGCGATAACTGTTCTGGCTTGAATAGCCTGTTTTGCAAGAACTGCAAAGAATAACGCTCTCGCAGTTGTTAATCTAATGGCATAATAGTGACTTTTGATTTAACATCGCGCTGCTCGGAGTCTTATTTAAACAATGTTGATTTGCTATGATGATTGCCTTTTCATATGATTATCAGTTTTTTATATTATGATGTTCTCTTCATTTTGAAACAAACATTGGCCCGTAATATTTTTCTCATTCGAACGTATTTTAAACTCAGTTTATGTCAATGCGATGTAACCAAATATCTTGACATGCTTTAGTTGTTCCAAAAATTATCGGTTGTGTTAGTTACATGTAAATCTGTTAATTTTTTTGAAAGGATATTTTCACTTATCTGAGACTGAACTTGTCAATCATGTTAATTTTACTCTGATGTTTGACTTTGATTTCAATGTGCATTATTTGTTTGTATTAGGATGTTCTCTTACTATTGGTAAAAACTTCTGTAACGTTGTCTTCCTCATTGTAACGTTGTCTTAACGTAATTGGATTAATCAATTAACGTGAAAGTGTTGTAGTACTCAATTTTTTGAGAAGCTTTAGTTTTGAATTCCTGTTTTTGTTTGCCTGAGAGTCTACTCGTCAATCAAAAATTATCACTCAACCTCTCAAACCAGACGTCCCATTTATCAATTGTCTCTCAAACTTGATCTTAATTTGTCAACCGTAACTTATCTTTTCAACCATAACATACCTCTCCGCCTATCTAACTTATGATTATCATCAGCGAATGAGAACTGCAACTGCAATGAAATTATTCAATAACATGCTGCCTATGGTCGGTTGTGCATATCATGTGTGCATTTCAATCTTGTTTTCTCATTTTTTTAAAATTAAGTTTTAACCAAGCGTTCAGAAAAAATATCTGTTTTTCTGTTTTCTTGTTGCTCTTGCCTTTATGTATCTTTGTTTTTCAGTTGGAAAATGTTAATATTCTCTTGGATTGATTTGGCTCAGTTGGACTCGGAACTGACCAAATATGAAGTAGACTCTAATGGAGCTGTTTCGCCTAGAATTTGCGCTTATGGACCAACTCAAAGTTCACGTTTGCAATTAGAGAGCCTAAGGGCAGCAGTGGAAGAAAGCTATCGTGCATCGAAAAAAGTTTTCGAGTTCCGACCCCTCTCATCAAGCTCTTCGAATGATCAAGGATTTACAAGCTTTGATGTTTTCGCAAAAAAAGTCCTTTCGCTGCAATGAGATTCTGCCTTGTTTAACTGGATTCCCAGCTCCTATTTCGAAGGAAAGGATAATATCTGGGTACAATAATGTTTCTATCTTCCGACATCAAACTGGAGAAAAGATTTCGAACTTTCAGAACATCTGCAATTTTGGAAAAGTTCTTCCTTTTCCTCCTCATAATGTTCCTTAGATCTCATGATATTAAAGCATTAAATTCTCTTTTACTAAAAGCGGGGCTCCGGGCCCGCTGTTTTGTAATTCCCCACGCCCTTGGAAGATAGTATGCTTTGTGATAAAAAACAATCCTTCAGAAAACACGAAGAGCAGAAACCTAACTTATGGGGTGAAATGGTTTTTTTGTTTCGTTTGCTTTGAATCTTAAAACTTTGTTTCGCCTATTGTTTTTCCGGCTCTTTCATTTAAACCTGTAGGCACAAAGATCTGTCATGATGAAGTCTAACCCCTGAAATAATGACAATTCGAACTTTCAGAACATCTGCAATTTTGGAAAAGTTCTTCTTTTTCCTCAAAAAACTGTTCCTTAGATCTCATGATATTAAAACATAAAACTCTCTTTTACTAATAGCGGGGCTCCGGGCCCGCTGTTTTGTATTCCCCCACGTTCTTGCAAGATAGTAAGCTTTGTGATAAAAAACAATCCTTCAGAAAACACGAAGAGCAGAAACCTAACTTATGGGGTGAAATGGTTTTTTTGTTTCGTTTGCTTTGAATCTTAAAACATTGTTTCGCCTATTGTTTTTCCGGCTCTTTCATTTAAACCTGTAGGCACAAAGATCTGTCATGATGAAGTCTAACCCCTGAAATAATGACAATTCGAACTTTCAGAACATCTGCAATTTTGGAAAAGTTCTTCTTTTTCCTCAAAAAACTGTTCCTTAGATCTCATGATATTAAAACATAAAACTCTCTTTTACTAATAGCGGGGCTCCGGGCCCGCTGTTTTGTATTCCCCCACGTTCTTGCAAGATAGTAAGCTTTGTGATAATAAAAACAATCCTTCAGAAAACACGAAGAGCAGAAACCTAACTTATGGGGTGAAATGGTTTTTTGTTTCGTTTGCTTTGAATTGTAAAAATTTGTTTCGCCTATTGTTTTCCCGCTTCCCTGATTCAAACCTGTAGGTACAACGATCTGTCATGATAAAGTCTTACCCCTGAAATAATGACAATTCGAACTTTCAGAACATCTGCAATTTTGAAAAAGTTCTTTTTCCTCATACTGTTCCATAGATCTCATGATAATAAAACAAAATACACTTTTACTGAAAGCGGGGCTCCGAGCCCGCTTTTTTGTAACTCCCCGCGCCCTTGGAAGATAGTATGCGTTATTTTCTGCTAATAAAAACTATCCTTCGGAAAACACGAATAGCAGAAAACTAACTTATGGTGTGAAATGCTTTTTTGTTTCGTTTGGTTTGAATTTTAAAACTTTGTTTCGCCTATTGTTTTCCCGCCTCCTTGATTCACACCTGTAGGTACAGCCATCTATCATGATAAAGTCTAACCCCTGAAATAATTATAAATCGAACTTTCAGAACATCTGCAATTGAGTAATGTAGAGTGCCCCCTTTGTTTGGACAAAAAAAAATTTGTAGCAGTTTTACATAAAAGTGATTTGTTTGTGCATGCAGCGTGTCAGCTATGCACTCTTGAGTGGCTTATAAGCTTCTTCCGGCAGCACGCATTCATGGAAGTTGAGCCAAACTGTCCACTCAGTCGACAAGAAATTGACGAAATTTATCAAGACCCCCATATTTAATACACTATTACAACTGAACCGAAGTTCTGTTCCGCTTATCCTGTTAGTTTCCTGGAAGGTTTCCCTGCGTAACCTTGTAATTTTCTGGCACGTTTCCACGTTTATCCTGGAAACTCCTGGAAGGGTTCCCGCTTATCCTGGTAATTTCCTGGAAGGTTTCACCGCTTATCCTGGTAATTTCCTGGAAGGTTTTCCGGCTTATCCTGGTAATTTCCTGGAAGGTTTCACCGCTTATCACGGAATTTCCTGCAAGGTTTCCCCGCGTATCCTGGTAATTTCCTGAAAGATTTCTCTGCTTATCCTGGTAATTTCCTGGAAGGTTTCCCCGCGTATCCTGGTAATTTCCTGAAATGTTTCCCCGCTTATCCTGGTGACCTCCCGGTAATCACCTGGTTGTCCTGGTATTTTCCCGAAATGATGCCCGAATTTCCGGGTAATTTCTTGACAAAGTTCCTGGTAATCCCGATAACGATGTCGAGAAATTACCGTAAGTTACCATTAAATGTCAATCCCGGTGGGATTCCTGGTAATTTCCCCGACGGGAAATCAGGAAAATTACCGGGAAAATTCCATTTTTACCGGGAAACATTGCACTGGGGTACTACAGTCGATTACAACGAAGATGCAAACTGCTACATAATGAGATACCAATTAACACGTCGTGCCAACAGTAATTAGTTTTACTAGTATTAACAGTTTCACTCTATAGTTTCTACTGACTAGCAGCCAAAAGATACCGAATACAATTCTAACTTCGTAAAAGGGACTAACTTCAACTATACTTTCTCCAACATTTTTATAATTTTATCCTGAAGCCTCCCAAAATTTCTGTCTCTAAGTTCGGTAATGTCTGCTTTCACAAAAATTCAAAGTAATGGAACTTCTCTTGTCATTTGGAGATAAGAATTTAGACCCATAAAAAAATTAGCAAGGTAAGAAGCACACTTTTCATAGGATAGAGCTAACCGTTTTGAGTATCTCGTTAGCCCTCTGGAACAGGTGTTCCCATCTCTCGTGGTAGTTGTTCTTCCTCAACAGATTGGAGACTCTCATCTTGTCTATGATAGCATTTGTTCCCAACACCACGTACTTCTTCTCAGGGTGCTGCTTCACAAAATCTTCAATATAAGTCGTCTTTCCTGTAATCAAAACAAGTAAATTAATTTGTTATCCTATTAACAACCACCTCAAACGCTCATTAACTAAGCGCTCTTCCTACATTGTACTCTGGGTCACCGTTTGTACGTCTAGCCCATCATAATCTGCTCCCCTCCCCAAGGCAGTTAATTATGTACTGGTCTAATGTAGATTTACCCTTTTTTTTTTTATAAATTTGAGTTTTCAATTGTACTCATCAAATGTAGGTGTTTTTGAAATTCTTAAGGCAAAGAGCACCTCAGACTAAATAAACTGAAAAAAAATATTCACATACGCTGAGACCACAGTTCAAGATAATAGAAATTGCCATAAAAAAATAATTGATATTCCATAAAATTCCAACCACCATTCTCAGATTGTTTTTGAGAGAACTTTTAACAGCTAAGCGCGTCCAACTAATTTTTCTCCAATTAAGTGCGTCTCGATTTTATAAGTTTATAAGTCAAACATAGCTGGCAGATTGGCGGAAAATAGCCACCGTTGAGGCGCTAGACGCACATCGGGATTGAAAGAGAAAAAAAGAAGAGATAGAAATATTGAGAAAAATTTTTCCTAAGTTTCAAAATTTTTGTTCTAATTCAGTGTGCAATTTCAGTTAGATTCTAAACCTATACTTACTTCAGCTTCCAAACTGAAGGGTACTAATCTTAATACTAATATCAGCCACCAATCGCTCTAATGAACTTTGATGACCTAATGCACTATGACTTAATGACCGGGAGTTTTCGGTTCATCCCGTTTCTCTTGATTTTGATCTTCTGACACGGAACGTATTCACTACAAAGCGTGAAAGAATTAAGAAACTGAGTGAGGTAAGTCGGAAGTCAAACGTGAAAGTCGTGCCTTATGTAAAACAAAAAACAATAATCAAAAGGTAAAGCGAATTAAAAAAAAACATAGCAGGACAAATCCTGACGTACAATTCAAAGAATTTTCATTGACTAAACAAAAAACTAGATCTAAAACGGACCATGAGTGAATTGGGAAAACCATTTTCGAAGAAAACAAGATAAGAATATTTTAAAAACAGAGAAAATCATAGTCAAAATGCGACATGTGAAAAAAACCAGTAGCAAGAAAGCGAAAAGTGGTTCAAACAAAAAACTAGGCCTAGAATGAACTATGAATGGATAGTAAAAACAAACCATTTAGAAAATAAAATCTGATCCAAAAAATCGAAAAAAAATTAAAAACCAAAGTGAAATTGCCGCATGTGAACAAAAAATCACTAGCGAGAAAGGGATTTTTTGCTCAAACACCGTTTTCTCACTCTACTTGAATATAAGAGTGAAAAAATTTCACGCCACAAAAATCGCTTTTTGGCTCCACTTCCTACTTCGGCGTTACCAAAATCACTACTCCAATTTGACTTCAAAAATCAAAACATAGCCGGAAGAATTCCGGAAACGACTCGAAGTGTAAATCCATTTAAACGCCATCCAACTACTCATCAGACAAAACGTGCCTCCACTAATTTATGATTACCTTGAAACAAAACCAAAAAACAAAGTAAAAACAAGAAAATCAAATCTGTTAAAATATGATAAAAATCTGATCAAATTTTGTTATAAATTGAGATACCAAAACAACAATCTCTGCCAAAAACACTTCATCAAAACAACCAATACTTACTACAAGCACTGAAAATTTTTTAAAAATACTTCAGGCCAAATTATGAAAAAAATAGCTCTTAAAAACAACTTGCACTAAAAAACTGGAAAAAGTTAATAAATTTTTTAATATTACAAAAGCATATAAATCCGAAGAAAAAATCTTTCCGACCAATAGGGCATCCAGATGCTCGCAAGACAACAGGCAACTCATAATAGGCTAAGAAACTTGTCAAAAAACACAAAACAAAACAAAAAACTGCAAAAAAATTAATAATAGTTCCAATTTTCGCCATTCTTTGTCATATTTCTCAACAAAAAAATGATTCATATCCACAAAACTGGAATCAATTGTTATCCTAACTTGCTCAAGTAGAAGGGGTCCTTTTAAAACCAATTTGAGCTCGTAAAACAAAACAATTGTCAAAAAACGCAAAAAAAACTCCGAAAATCAGCAAAATATATAGAAAACCTCCGAATTAGCATAAAATCCATATGAATAGTCAGAAACCTTCAAACCACTACCAGTCTAAAATTAAAACAAAATCATAATCAAATCTCTTAACTAAAAAAATGGAAAAAACTGCTTTTTTAAAATACCGCACGTGAACAAAAAAATTTTGCTCGCTTAGAGAAAATTTTTTTACACATCAATTTCGCGCTCTCTCAAAAACAACGGTATGAACATCAATTTCGCGCCCTCTCTTTTCGCTCCGCTCTCCAATTTTGTTCAGCACTAAAAACATACCCGGCAGATTGCCGGAAAATAGCCGCCGTTGATTCCAATAAGCATGATTGGGATTGAAATAACAGAAGATATTGAAAAAAAAAAGATTTTTGTACAAAAATTTTTTTTAAGTCCGATTTATTTTGATGGAATTTCGTAGTTGAACATACTTCTGTATCTTAGAGAGAGGCTACAGGGGCTACTATCAACACCAATAAGCATTAGAGATGGTAACTAAGACTTATAGGAACGACGTTCAATTAGCGGGCATCTAAAATTGGGCTTTATGGGTTTATCCCGTTTCTACTTCTGACTTCAATTTTTTATACTGACTCTGTTCATTTTGAATTGCTTTGCTGAGCAACTGATGTTCAAAATCACTTTTAGCAGAATGAGAGAAGAGAGAAACTAGCCTAGAGAAGTCAAAAAGATTTCACGCAAAATGTTGAAAAGGCGGCAAAATGAGGTAAAGCGAAACATTTTTTTATTCGACGAAGTAAAAAAAAAAATAGGAGCGCTATAATAGCCGGCTGAGAAGATGAGGGCGGCTATTAATCACTCCAAATTTTTTTCACGCGTTTCATTTCCAGGTTCAAAAATCACTCCAATAAAATTGATTTAAAAAAGGACTTCTCCACTACTCCTCTTCCAGTCGTAAAAATCGTGTGAACAGGTCTTAAAAAAAGACAGAGCCCCAATACAATTCAAAATCTTTGAATTGAAAAAAAAGGAGAGCGCCTAAATAATAGCCGTTTGAGAGGCTGGCGGAGAGGCTGAATTAAAAATGAATATTTTATAAGTCAAAATGGGCTGAAACACGTCTCCAACTCCTTCAGATTTACCTGCAGCTGGTAGACCGACAAACATGTTCCATTCGTAATCCTCAGCCGATTCGCCTGACTTGACTGCTGGCTGTAGTTTGTCACAAAAGTCTATCATCTCATAGCCAGGTCTCAGTGGATACGCAGTAGGTTTCGAGCCAAAGTTCACCTATCAACATAACCGTAGCCTAATTATTGTAAACATACCCGGCAGATTGCCGGAAAATAGCCGCCGTTGATTCCAATAAGCATGATTAGGATTGAAAGGTACAAAAACATTTTTTAAGTCCGATTTATTTTGATGGCATTTCGTAGTTGAACATATTTCTGTTTCTTAGAGAGAGGCTACAGGGTTACTATCAATACCAATAAGCATTAGAGATGGTAACTAAGACTTATAGGAACGAAGTTCAAATAGCGGGCATAAAAAATTGGGCTTTATGAGTTTATCCTGTTTCTACTTCTGACTTCAATTTTTTATACTGACTCTGTTCATTTTGAATTGCTTTGCTGAGCAACTGGTGTTGAAAATCACTTTTAGTAGAATGAGAAAAAAGAGAAACTAGCCTAGAGAATTCAAAAAGATTTCACGCAAAATGTTGAAAAAGCGGCAAAATGAGGTAAAGCGAAACATTTTTTTATTCGACGAAGTAAAAAAAACATAGAAGAATTCCGGAAACGACTCGAAGTGAAAACCCATTTAAACGCCATCTAACTACTCGTCAAACAAAACGTGCCATCACTAATTTATGATTATCTGGAAACAAAGTCATGAAACAAAAAAGTAAAAACAATAAAATCAAATCTGTTAAAATATGATAAAAAATCTGATCAAAATTTGTTATAAATTGAGATCCCGAAAAAACTATCTCTGCCAAATAACTTCATCAAAACACCTGGTACTTACAAAAACCACACATGTGAATTTTGAAAAAATACTTTAGGCTAAAATTATGAAAAAAATAGCTCTTAAAAACAACTTTCACTGAAAAGCTGGAAAAAGTTACTAAATTTTTCAATATTTCAAAAACATATAAATCCAAAGAAAAATTCACTTCAGCCAATAGAGTATCCAGATGCCCGCAAAACAATAGGCAAGTCATAATGGGCAAAGAAATTTGGCTAAAAACAGAAAAAAAACGAAAAACTGCAAAAAATTAAGAAAAATAGTTCCAATTTTCGCCATTTTTTTGTCATATTTCTCAACAAAAAAATGATTCTTACCTACAAAACTGTAACCAATTGTTATCATAAAATTGCTTAAGTAGAAGCGGTGTCATCAATACCCATTTGAGCCAGTAAAACAAAATAATCGTAAAAAAAACGCAAAAATTAGCCCGAAAATGAGCAAAATACATTAAAAACCTCCGAATTATCATAAAATTAATATGAATTTCCAGAAACCTTCAAGCCACTACCGAAACCAGCCTTAAATTAAAACCAAATCATAACCAAACCTATTAACCAAAATAAATGAAAAAAATTGCTTTAAAAAGCCGCACGTGAACAAAAAAATTTCGCTCGCTTAGAAAATTTTTTCACACATCAATTTCTCGCTCTCTCAAAACAGCGGTATGAACAAAAACCACTCTTTTCGCTCCGATTTTCACTTTTGTTCAGCGCCAAAATCACTCCAAATTTTTTCACGCGTTTCATTTCCCGCTTCAAAAATCACTCCAATAAAATTGATTAAAAAAAGGACTTCTCCAATACTCCTCTTCGAGTCGTAAAAATAGGAGCGCTATAATAGCCGGCTGAGAAGATGAGGGCGGCTATTAATAACCAAAACAAACCCAACCAACGTTGGATAATTGTTCTCGAACGACAGGCGGTGGCAATTTAATTTAGAGGGGGCGAAGCTTGGAAATGTTTTATGGTCGCAAAAATCAACCCCACAGTGGGTTCCAGCCACTGACCTCCAGGTTCGAAGTCTGCCATCTTACCCACTCCTCCACAATTCGTTTTATTTCCTTTCGATCACAACCAAAGGCTTTTACCAACGAACTTTATTTCATAACGAGAGCAACTTAAACCACTAAAAATGAAGAACTAAAGTGTGCAGAAGTTACTCAAGAAGTTACAGAATGTTCTAGAGCAAAAGCAGAAAAACGGCCAAGCAAAAACTTTGCATAAAAAGACCATCACACTTCTGACTTAAATTTTTTATACTGACTCTGTTCATTTTGAATTGCTTTGCTGAGCAACTGGTGTTGAAAATCACTTTTAGCAGAATGAGAGAAGAGAGAAACTAGCCTAGAGAATTCAAAAAGATTTCACGCAAAATGTTGAAAAAGCGGCAAAATGAGGTAAAGCGAAACATTTTTTTATTCGACGAAGTAAAAAAAAATAGAAGAATTCCGGAAACGACTCGAAGTGAAAACCCATTTAAACGCCATCTAACTACTCGTCAAACAAAACGTGCCATCACTAATTTATGATTATCTGGAAACAAAGTCATGAAACAAAAAAGTAAAAACAATAAAATCAAATCTGTTAAAATATGATAAAAAATCTGATCAAAATTTGTTATAAATTGAGATCCCGAAAAAACTGTCTCTGCCAAATAACTTCATCAAAACACTTGGTACTTACAAAAACCACACATGTGAATTTTGAAAAAATACTTTAGGCTAAAATTATGAAAAAAATAGCTCTTAAAAACAACTTTCACTGAAAAGCTGGAAAAAGTTACTAAATTTTTCAATATTTCAAAAACATATAAATCCAAAGAAAAATTCACTTCAGCCAATAGAGTATCCAGATGCCCGCAAAACAATAGGCAAGTCATAATGGGCAAAGAAATTTGGCTAAAAACAGAAAAAAAACGAAAAACTGCAAAAAATTAAGAAAAATAGTTCCAATTTTCGCCATTTTTTTGTCATATTTCTCAACAAAAAAATGATTCTTACCTACAAAACTGTAACCAATTGTTATCATAAAATTGCTTAAGTAGAAGCGGTGTCATCAATACCCATTTGAGCCAGTAAAACAAAATAATCGTAAAAAAAACGCAAAAATTAGCCCGAAAATGAGCAAAATACATTAAAAACCTCCGAATTATCATAAAATTAATATGAATTTCCAGAAACCTTCAAGCCACTACCGAAACCAGCCTTAAATTAAAACCAAATCATAACCAAACCTATTAACCAAAATAAATGAAAAAAATTGCTTTAAAAAGCCGCACGTGAACAAAAAAATTTCGCTCGCTTAGAAAATTTTTTCACACATCAATTTCTCGCTCTCTCAAAACAGCGGTATGAACAAAAACCACTCTTTTCGCTCCGATTTTCACTTTTGTTCAGCGCCAAAATCACTCCAAATTTTTTCACGCGTTTCATTTCCCGCTTCAAAAATCACTCCAATAAAATTGATTAAAAAAAGGACTTCTCCAATACTCCTCTTCGAGTCGTAAAAATAGGAGCGCTATAATAGCCGGCTGAGAAGATGAGGGCGGCTATTAATAACCAAAACAAACCCAACCAACGTTGGATAATTGTTCTCGAACGACAGGCGGTGGCAATTTAATTTAGAGGGGGCGAAGCTTGGAAATGTTTTATGGTCGCAAAAATCAACCCCACAGTGGGTTCCAGCCACTGACCTCCAGGTTCGAAGTCTGCCATCTTACCCACTCCTCCACAATTCGTTTTATTTCCTTTCGATCACAACCAAAGGCTTTTACCAACGAACTTTATTTCATAACGAGAGCAACTTAAACCACTAAAAATGAAGAACTAAAGTGTGCAGAAGTTACTCAAGAAGTTACAGAATGTTCTAGAGCAAAAGCAGAAAAACGGCCAAGCAAAAACTTTGCATAAAAAGACCATCACACTTCTGACTTAAATTTTTTATACTGACTCTGTTCATTTTGAATTGCTTTGCTGAGCAACTGGTGTTGAAAATCACTTTTAGCAGAATGAGAGAAGAGAGAAACTAGCCTAGAGAATTCAAAAAGATTTCACGCAAAATGTTGAAAAAGCGGCAAAATGAGGTAAAGCGAAACATTTTTTTATTCGACGAAGTAAAAAAAAATAGAAGAATTCCGGAAACGACTCGAAGTGAAAACCCATTTAAACGCCATCTAACTACTCGTCAAACAAAACGTGCCATCACTAATTTATGATTATCTGGAAACAAAGTCATGAAACAAAAAAGTAAAAACAATAAAATCAAATCTGTTAAAATATGATAAAAAATCTGATCAAAATTTGTTATAAATTGAGATCCCGAAAAAACTGTCTCTGCCAAATAACTTCATCAAAACACTTGGTACTTACAAAAACCACACATGTGAATTTTGAAAAAATACTTTAGGCTAAAATTATGAAAAAAATAGCTCTTAAAAACAACTTTCACTGAAAAGCTGGAAAAAGTTACTAAATTTTTCAATATTTCAAAAACATATAAATCCAAAGAAAAATTCACTTCAGCCAATAGAGTATCCAGATGCCCGCAAAACAATAGGCAAGTCATAATGGGCAAAGAAATTTGGCTAAAAACAGAAAAAAAAAACGAAAAACTGCAAAAAATTAAGAAAAATAGTTCCAATTTTCGCCATTTTTTGTCATATTTCTCAACAAAAAAATGATTCTTACCTACAAAACTGTAACCAATTGTTATCATAAAATTGCTTAAGTAGAAGCGGTTTCATCAATACCCATTTGAGCCAGTAAAACAAAATAATCGTAAAAAAAACGCAAAAATTAGCCCGAAAATGAGCAAAATACATTAAAAACCTCCGAATTATCATAAAATTAATATGAATTTCCAGAAACCTTCAAGCCACTACCGAAACCAGCCTTAAATTAAAACCAAATCATAATCAAACCTATTAACCAAAATAAATGAAAAAAATTGCTTTAAAAAGCCGCACGTGAACAAAAAAATTTCGCTCGCTTAGAGAAAATTTTTTCACACATCAATTTCTCGCTCTCTCAGAACAGCGGTATGAACAAAAACCACTCTCTTTTCGCTCAGCTTTTCACTTTTGTTCAGCGCCAAAATCACTCCAAATTTTTTCACGCGTTTCATTTCCCGCTTCAAAAATCACTCCAATAAAATTGATTAAAAAAAGGACTTCTCCAATACTCCTCTTCGAGTCGTAAAAATAGGAGCGCTATAATAGCCGGCTGAGAAGATGAGGGCGGCTTTTAATAACCAAAACAAACCCAACCAAGGTTGGATAATTGTTCTCGAACGACAGGCGGTGGCAATTTAATTTAGAGGGGGCGAAGCTTGGAAATGTTTTATGGTCGCAAAAATCAACCCCACAGTGGGTTCCAGCCACTGACCTCCAGGTTCGAAGTCTGCCATCTTACCCACTCCTCCACAATTCTTTTTATTTCCTTTCGATCACAACCAAAGGCTTTTACCAACGAACTTTATTTCATAACGAGAGCAACTTAAACCACTAAAAATGAAGAACTAAAGTGTGCAGAAGTTACTCAAGAAGTTACAATGTTCTAGAGCAAAAGCAGAAAAACGGCCAAGCAAAAACTTTGCATAAAAAGACCATCACACTTCTGACTTAAATTTTTTATAATGACTCTGTTCATTTTGAATTGCTTTGCTGAGCAACTGGTGTTGAAAATCACTTTTAGCAGAATGAGAGAAGAGAGAAACTAGCCTAGAGAATTCAAAAAGATTTCACGCAAAATGTTGAAAAAGCGGCAAAATGAGGTAAAGCGAAACATTTTTTTATTCGACGAAGTAAAAAAAAAAATAGAAGAATTCCGGAAACGACTCGAAGTGAAAACCCATTTAAACACCATCTAACTACTCGTCAAACAAAACGTGCCATCACTAATTTATGATTATCTGGAAACAAAGTCATGAAACAAAAAAGTAAAAACAATAAAATCAAATCTGTTAAAATATGATAAAAAATCTGATCAAAATTTGTTATAAATTGAGATCCCGAAAAAACTGTCTCTGCCAAATAACTTCATCAAAACACCTGGTACATACAAAAACCACTCATGTGAATTTTGAAAAAATACTTTAGGCTAAAATTATGAAAAAAAATAGCTCTTAAAAACAACTTTCACTGAAAAGCTGGAAAAAGTTACTAAATTTTTCAATATTTCAAAAACATATAAATCCAAAGAAAAATTCACTTCAGCCAATAGAGTATCCAGATGCCCGCAAAACAATAGGCAAGTCATAATGGGCAAAGAAATTTAGCTAAAAACAGAAAAAAAAACGAAAAACTGCAAAAAATTAAGAAAAATAGTTCCAATTTTCGCCATTTTTTTGTCATATTTCAACAAAAAAATGATTCTTACCTACAAAACTGTAACCAATTGTTATCATAAAATTGCTTAAGTAGAAGCGGTTTCATCAATACCCATTTGAGCCAGTAAAACAAAATAATCGTAAAAAAAAAACGCAAAAATTAGCCCGAAAATGAGCAAAATACATTAAAAACCTCCGAACTATCATAAAATTAATATGAATTTCCAGAAACCTTCAAGCCACTACCGAAACCAGCCTTAAATTAAAACCAAATCATAACCAAACCTATTAACCAAAATAAATGAAAAAAATTGCTTTAAAAAGCCGCACGTGAACAAAAAAATTTCGCTCGCTTAGAGAAAATTTTTTCACACATCAATTTCTCGCTCTCTCAAAACAGCGGTATGAACAAAAACCACTCTCTTTTCGCTCAGCTTTTCACTTTTGTTCAGCGCCAAAATCACTCCAAATTTTTTCACGCGTTTCATTTCCCGCTTCAAAAATCACTCCAATAAAATTGATTAAAAAAAGGACTTCTCCAATACTCCTCTTCGAGTCGTAAAAATAGGAGCGCTATAATAGCCGGCTGAGAAGATGAGGGCGGCTTTTAATAACCAAAACAAACCCAACCAAGGTTGGATAATTGTTCTCGAACGACAGGCGGTGGCAATTTAATTTAGAGGGGGCGAAGCTTGGAAATGTTTTATGGTCGCAAAAATCAACCCCACAGTGGGTTCCAGCCACTGACCTCCAGGTTCGAAGTCTGCCATCTTACCCACTCCTCCACAATTCTTTTTATTTCCTTTCGATCACAACCAAAGGCTTTTACCAACGAACTTTATTTCATAACGAGAGCAACTTAAACCACTAAAAATGAAGAACTAAAGTGTGCAGAAGTTACTCAAGAAGTTACAGAATGTTCTAGAGCAAAAGCACAAAAACGGCCAAGCAAAAACTTTGCATAAAAAGACCATCACACTTACAAAAATTGTTTCAAAATTCGTTCGAGAGCAACTAAAAATCCTTGATGACATAGAATCCTTGATCTATCGTCACTTTCGAATCAGTATATCAACGTGACAGGAAAGCGACAAGAAAATACTCTACCTTGCTCAGGAAAGCTTTGGGAGCGAAGCTTTTTGTAAAAGGCCATTTTCTTAACTGTAATAAATCAAGAGTACTCAAACACTTTTTAACAATCTTACAATTTAATCTGAAGCTCAAGGTCTTTTGTGCCCAAGCTTTATTATCTTAAAAATTGTCCTTAACTTTTACTGTAGAGCCCTGGGGCTTCGCGAAACTATATCCCGAGGACTTTCATTTTAAAATAGTAAATACATCAAACATACTTGATTCTTTCATTTAAGAAAACTGAAACATAAAAGGGGGAGAACAATATTCGCGTAACAATCCAACTCAACGTGAAATGCGAAGCATTTATTCTTCAGCAATTCAAAATGGCTTTTCAAATAAACCTCTTCAAAAACATCTCCAAATGAAGCAAGCTGCGCCTCCATTAAACCAAAGCAATGATAACAATCACAATATGTATAAACAGACTTTTATGCTTCATTCCAGATTTCAGAAACACATCTCTTCCTTTTGCGAGAAACCAATTTATACAAATCTACAAAATTAAATCAAAAGTCGCGTTCAAAGTTTTACTTCCACAAATTGAAGAACGGGAAACTGAAAAAAATGGTAAAAATGAAATTATTGTAGATGAAGTGTTAGACACAATAGACATCAAACTGTTGTAAACTCTTTAAAGTCAAGAAGATGTCTTCAATAATTTTCAACCAGGATAATTTTCAATAATTTTCAACCAGGACAAGTCCAACCAATCGCGGTCTATAAAAACCAACATTGGAGAAAGTGCTTAAAGCCCATAGGCAACGGAAGAGCAACCAGAGTAAAGTATTGCAAACCAGAGTTTCGACAGTCTTCGGTAAGGATGATTGATTATACATTCGGGCTTCTCGAAAAAACAATTGGAACTGAATCAAAAGCAATTTTTGAGGTGAACGACTACCTTTCAAAACAATTTCAAGACATTTCTGCTCATTTCAAAGGTGTCACGTCACCAATGACAAAACTAGCATATGCAAATGACATTAGCAGCTTTTACCATAAACCATCAATTCAGAACCTGTCTTATACTGTCAATATTTTTTGAACAGCCTCAACTTAAAATCACTGTCAAGAAATAATGAAGTCCTATCAATGAGATGTTATCATTTTTACAACATCGTGCGCCAAACAGAAAACGAGTTGTCAGAATTTCCGGTAACAAATCTACTGAAAAAATCAGTTCTCAAAAGAAAGTCGTCCATTTATAATGGTTTCAAATCTTCATCTAAAAGACAAGACGTTGTTAGAAATACAAAAGGTTATTGGCACTTTTATTCCTAGGTTGTTTCACCCACAGCCGCAGACTCAATGATAAGAACTTTGTGGCGTGATAGCCGAGAGGTAAGGTGTGTGGTTTACACGCCAATGATTGAGAGTTCAATCCCCTGCCTCCGTGAAGCTGGCTGTGTGAGGATCAGCTCTTACTTAACCATAGCTTCAGGTTGACCATAGCCTGACCAATGTTGGCTGCAATGATGGTACCACGTGAAAGTTTCAGACGCAAAAAAAAGTGGCTATAGTCACCAAAAAAGAGCAATGCTGCTCATGAAAAGATCAGTCTGAAATGTGGGGAATAATAAGAAAAAGGGCAGCTGAAAACAGGCTACTGTAGGCCTAATGGTGTTCCACTGCGATTACGCAAAAACCACAATTAATTAATTATTATTAAGAACTCTAGAAAGCAAATAGAGCTTTACTAACAATTGTCCGAAAACAGGTCACAAGATGGGAACTAGAAGTGCTGGTATTAACCCGTTGGCATGGGCTCGATCTCTCCTCCGCACAATACCTCAAAAGATATTGGAGCGATACTCATTGACAAAATTAATGCAAGCAACGAGACCCAATTACATTTTCAATCAACTTCCCAGCTTTATTAATTTTTTTGAAGCTCACGTAATTCGAAACGAGAACAGTATACATCTCCCGAAAAAGCTATATTGAAAATTCGCTCAAGCAAAACCATTGCTAACAAGAGTTATCTACTGTTATATTATCGCTGATTTTTTACCATCGAGAGAGCCCTTAACCATAGAGAGTAGTTGGAGTAAGTCAGGTAGCAAATACAACTGCTCAAGGGCTGAACTAATTCGGTTTTGCGTGGGTAATTGCGAAATACACAAGCGTTTACCTTCAACTGTCTACTTAACAGAAATTAGGTTGCTATATCAGGACTCGGAATCACCATTTCGTTTAGTGAGAAACAGTTTGAAACCTCTAAACAACTGGAATAACTGAAGGACCTGGAGCAAAAAAAACTAACGGGAGCCAGAAACATCCTAAGAGTAGCTGGTTGACGTGACGTCATCCTGCATATAAAAGCGGAGACTTGGTTTGCACCAATTAATTTATGTGGGCCGTGTTTAGAATCTCATGGCACCACTAAGTATTTGGGCTTTTTACTTAGTAATTACTGTTCTCATAATCATGAGTGACCAACCAAGAACAAATTAGCAACTTGTAAATATATTCACAAAATACTATTTGCAAATAATTCGGGCCCTTCAGTTATAGCTTCAAAGCTTTAACAGAGCACGTAAAAAACATAACCGACAAATGCCGGAAGATTTGCTTTCAAAGGACTAACCAGAGCACTTATCAGTGAGTAATGTCCTCGGGCTTTAGCAAATCAAGATGAAAAAGAAAAATCGGTCAAACAAAGCCATCAATCAAATAATTGCACAAAAAAGAGAAACAGGACCCAAACTGTTACTAAAAACTTAGTTTGAGGGCAATTAAAACTATATTACTAGAGTAGCTCGATAAACTTACCGAGTACTTCATGTTCTTGCTGGCAATGTGTGGGAACAAAGGTTTGTTGCTCTTGTTCAGCACAAAAGCCATTCCCAGAAACCTCCCATTTACTGCATAGCTGATTTCCCCGTGGCCTCCACTCTCTTTCTTATCTGCAAATATAGCACAGAATTGAATTGAAGAGGATTCGAATCTGTTTCAGCTTGCTGCGAAACAACACTTAACGGCGGACCAGAACACTATTCAACACGATACCGATCAGGAACAAACAAATTGAAAGCATCCAATATCAATTTTCTCCATTAGCCTAGTAATTAATTCAGAAATTTTTTCGCTTCACTGTCACAATTTAAAAAAAAAACTTAAATACCGCATCGCCAATTTTAAATAATTTGGTCACAGGTTTCCAATTTTTTTCCTCTTTGTTCTTTTTTCAATCGCTTCGTCGACAAAGATGGGTAACTTTTGCTGCAAGACAAATTTCGGATCGAGAGCAACCAATTAATTTTAGCCCATAACATGGAATAGATTGCTTTCATACCACGGGGATGTGGTGATTGTTATTGTTGCCCACTTCGTGGTTCTAACAACACAAATGCGCTTTGCTTCAAAATGACAGACCATTTGCAACATAAAAGAACTATTCGTTAAGCAATTCAAGTTCCCAGAACCAATTACTTGTGGGAAATCGAAAATCAGCAAACCCTCAAACACTTTTCGAAGAAACAACTAGGTAGATTTTTAGATGAATTTGCAATGTTCTGATCAGAACATTCAATGACTACAATACTGTCAACAAATTACCAAATAAGAAAACATTTCGAGATCAAAACTTGGTAGAATTTAAAAACCTAGCTGGAAAATTGCCAGAAAATAGCCGCAATAGCGTCGTAGATCTGCAGTCTAAAAAAAACAGTAAAAAAGACAGACCAAAAAACTCTTTTCATTAAAGGATGAGACGGTATTTTTTATTAAGAATCTGAATAAGTTACAGCAGCCTCCATTAGCTGCTCTCAAATAACCTTGAATTAGAGTACCACACATTCACTTGCCTTATATCTTTGGATTAAAGTAAAGAAAAGTCAATTTCAAAGTGAAAAAGTCATTTTTGAAGAGTGCGGTAAGTCACGTGTGACCCAAAAACTTAATCAAAATGAACGAAAAACTCGCTCCACTAAGAGTGAAAAATGACGTCACGCACGCACTTCAGTTGAAATTGCATGAACGAATGAACAAAAAGCAGATTTGGAGTGGTTGTGACGTCATAAGGTCGCAACAAAAATCTTGACGACGAAATAAAACACAACCGACTAAACGTCGGAAGAATGGCTCTCGAACGACTAGTGGGAGCTCTAATGAATTGCAGCCTGCTTCAGTCGGGTGGGGGAGGGAGGACGGAGGGAGCGGGAGCTTAAATGCGACCAAGAAGTTCAATAGTGGGATTCAAATAACCACGAGAGGTTAACATATACCACTATTAAGATTAAAAGTAAAAATGGCACAAGTTTCGGCGCACTTTTCATTTGACTTTTAGTATTGAATTGCCGCCAATTTAGTTCAGCAGCTTGAAATTGTGATTGAGAGAGAATTTTAGATCAAGCGAAACGCAAAAAGTCAAGGGCGTAAAAGTCACTCGAAAAGTCAAAATTGTCAAGCGAAAATTTTGCATAAAAAGACACGTTTACAATAATTGCTATGAAGTTCGTTCAAGAGCAATTAAAAACATAGCAGGACAAGTTCTGACGAAAATTTCATTTTTAGAATAAATCCGATCCAAAAAACCGAGAAAACAGTAAAAATTCAAAGTGAAATTGCCGCATGTGAACAAAAAACCATTAGCAAGAAAGCGAATTTTTGTTCAAACACCGGTTTCTCACTACTTTAAAATCAGAGCGAAAAAAATTCACCCCGCAAAACCACTCGCTTTGTCGCTCCACCTCCTGTTTCGGCGTGACCAAAATCACTACTCCAATTTGACTTCAAAAATCATAAATGTGTGAACAGATCTTAAAAAAGGTAGCGCCCCAATACAATTCAAATTCTGTGAATTGTAAAAAAAGACAGCGCCCCAATACAATTCACATTCTTTGAATTGTAAAAAACCCAAGAGAAGGCCAATAATAGCCCCAGCTATCGCAGTGCAGCTATTAATAATATAATCAAACCTCAGTTTAAATTTTTACCTAAATAGCAGGTGACTGTATCTCCAACACCAAATTTGACTCCGTAATCATTGAACTGTCTCCGTGTACTCTTTTTGCCTGTGCCTCCATACCCAAAACTGTCTGCAACCTAAAACGATACAAAATACCCATTTTAATAACATAGCTGGCAGATTGCCAGAAAATAGCCGCAATAGATTCGTAGATCGGCAGTCTAAAAAAACAGTAAAAAAGACAGACCAAAAAAATTTGTCTTTTCATTGAAGGCTGATCTGTTATATTTTGATTAAAAATCTGTATAAGTTATTGGTGCCTCTATTAGCTGATCTCAAATAACCTTCATTTAGAGTGACACACACCCATTTGACCTTATCTCTTTGAATTAAAGTAAATAAAAGTCAATTTCAAAGTGAGGAAGTCATTTTTGAGAGTGAGGTAAAAAACCATAAACAACTGTAGGCAAACTGCTGCACAACGCTTTTTGATTAGGGTCAAACAAAACAACGCCTATGAAGTCCTTGTAAGAAGGCCTTACAGTTGCGATGAATTTTTGTCAAGGAATCAAGTGTTAAAGAATTCTAACCTCTCCAAGGTTGAGCTCTGTGAAGTCTTCACTCCATCCCACCCTAGTCACGTGGGGTGCCCCTCCCATGCTCTTCTCACTCTCTTCAAATTCCACTGGCAGATCCTCCAGTAACGTCACCTCAAATGCCACCTATAAACACAAACGGCCTCCTCACCCATCTCAGTATAGGTATACTGGTGCCTATGACCATGCTACTTTGATTACTTGAAAAATATTTTTGTTCTGACTCCACCTTAGTTGGGGGACTATATGCTCAACTGTTTTTTTGCTCATTCATTTTTGGCCGATCGATATATTCATCGTAGAGTTGTGCGTGGTATCATTAAAATGCTCGTCCAGCGTAGAATATATAATTAAAAAGATTTTTTTTAAATTCGTTTTTTCAACGGATTTCTCAAGGTTTAAAATTTACTGACCATTTGACTGATTTCCGTTGTTTTGTTCAGATTTTCCGTAATATTTGCTCAAAATTTGATCAATTTCGCTAAAAATACGTGAAACATGTTGACGATAGTGTTAGTGCTCGTACATTTACAGATAAGAGAGTTGTTGAAATGTTTTACACGACTTTTTTCAGATAAATTTTTGAAAATTCGGCCTTTTTTCATAAACAATGTCAACCAATAAGCGTTTTTTAGCTCACTTGTCAAAATTTGCTGATAATGCACATCTAAAAACTGCTGACACAAAATGTTAACTCACATGAGAGCTAGTTTTACTACTGTTTCCTACAAGAGTCTTCTGGAATACAAAAATTTGGCGGCCTCTCGCTAATTAAACTGATTTTTATCCAAAATGCATCATTTATTTAGATTTATTAGCATTTTTTTGTGGACTTTTAAGATCAAAATGGATTAGGATTGTATTGGGGAGCTATCATTTGGGGAGCTTTCAAGTAGAAATCAATTAATGAGAATTCCCATTTACGCTCAAAAGCCGCCAAGTGAACAAAACTCTGGTTTGAGAGATTAGGTCAAGTTCTTTAGCAGGTCATCTGCAATAATCTGAACAATTATCTCAATTATTTCCTTAACAGATATAAATAAACATATTAATTATCTTCAGTTGCTGACTTCGGATTTAAATGCTTTAAAAGATATCAAATTTTTTTGAACTGCAGCTTGTTTTTTGTCAACTTGTAACTCAGTCTCATTAACTTCGCTGAGAAGCAAACTTAAATCTCTACCTGTTTTGTGTTTTAACCAATGCTTTTATTACTTTTACACTGAGTTTTTATTACTGGTCAACACTTGTTGTTCTTTCAATTGTCTTTTCACATTGCCCCTTGCAAAACCATTCCTATTGGTGACCAAATGAGGCCCAAGTGAACAGCTGTAATCTTTTCAGATAATATTTTCTGGTTTGAATGGCTTCAACACCTTTTGCAATTCCGTAATTTATTTCTGAATCATTCACAGTTTTGCGTGTATTTGTTGTTATTTTGTAGTCTTAAGAATTTAAGTATAATACCAACTGTTAATTTATTAACTTCCTGTCGTGTAGTTATTATTGGTTTCAAGCACCCAAAACAAAGCTGTTAAAATCAAATAAAATACGATCGTTTTAAACCACAAATAAGCAACAAACAATAGCTCTTTTCATTAAACCGCAGCAAAAATGACAACGTTGAACAAATCCTTGTCCAAAAGCAGTTTACTACGTTCAAAACAATTGAAGGCACATGATGTTCAGAGCGGAAATCATAATCCTACAAGATTTACTTTTCCGGCAATCAGTCCATGCGTAGCTCGGATTCCACCCCACAAATTTTGAAACCCTTTGGCACCCAAATCATAAGCCAGGGTTCCGTCTCTGGATACTGTCACGTAGAGGTCACAGTTAAAGCTGTCCAGAGCTACTCCAGAATTGAGAGCTTGACAGTCGGAAGACATCTGGTTCTGATGTTGATTTTGGAACGATCGTGGCTGGTTTGAGTTACTATTTGCATTGAAAGACAGACGGCTATGTACGCTACTGCTCGAAGCGCTAAAACCCACATTTTCAAAGCATGTTTTGAACCAAAATTGTGAGGCAACAACCTTTAAACACTTGTAAGAAATTATATATCAATTTTGCATAATTGTCAAATTTACGCTCGCCCGATCACACAGTGGTACTATTACCAAGGCCGTTTACGAAAATTATAGTACAGTCGTATCTTAGATTACCGAAATTACAGTCCATTATATGATAAATGTACGGGAAATGCATGGGGAAGGGGTGGGGGACGGATTATTTTTTAGCCGTAATAAACCATATGTTCGAAAAAAACGCACGTAACTTACTATTTAAACTATTTCATATTACATATAAAAACATCAAAACTTACCTTTGATTGAATTTGTCTCCATTGCTCCTTGCAGCCATATCACTACCAGAAGAACCCAACCGATTACCCTCACCCGGACCGTACGCCGAATCAGATGACAAATTTGCCCAATCATCAAGACTAAAATGATTGCCAGAACTCCCTGCTGACATCTGGCGCTCAAAAGTGGCACCCGCTGCCTTTCCGTCACTATTAAAACGAGCACTTATCGATGCTTCTAATTCTCTCACGGGCGTAGATTGGTGCCGCATATTTTGAAAATTTCGGTTCATACTACTAGTCGAGCTGTCAGAATTGTAGCCACTAACAGAACTGTTAGGAAGAGAGCTACTATTAAATTGATTTGCTAAAGATGTGCTATCTTGACTTGCATAGCTTCTGTAAGAAGAGTTGCTTTCAGCATCTGAATTATCTGAATTGAACATATTGGGGTATCGGTACTGATTCGTCGACAACATTGAAGTGGAAAACCTATCCGGTGCTGGCAAATTTTCGCTACTAGCATCAGAAAAACCGGAAGAAAGTCGATTTTGAAATGACGCATTTCTATTCGTTACAGATCGCAAATTTGTATTGATATTTGGATAATTGGCTTGATTATATTGGGGATAACTCTGAGATTCTTGAGAATACTGGGAATCGTAGGAGTGGCCCAGAGAGTTAGCCCTACTGTTTGTGGCAAACATGTTCTTGGCACTTTGGTACACATCTGGACTGTACGTGTCAGAGCTGCCGAATGAGTCTTGGCCAGACGTCTGAGCAAAATGAGGCGAAGAATATTCAGAAGGGAAATGGTACATTTCCAAACCTGAAAAAAAACTGCTCTACTGAAACAAGATGCGCTCAAATAATATACAGGAAAGTAGGAGCAATGTTAGCAGGAAAGCCGTCCAATCAGATTTAAACTCATTTGTTCTTCTTTTCCATTTTCTTAAAACAAAGTAGGCACTTGTGGCATAAGCTAGGGCATGCAAAATTAAAGGAGCTCCTTTATCAGAAAAAATCTTGACAAAAAATGACTGCAATTAAGACCCCTCAAGAGTTTAGCTAAGACAGGTGAAAATTGTATTTCATTTTAAGGACAGCAAAGTTCAAAAACACCACTTTTTCTACCGTTGGGCTTTAGCTTGACGAAAAGAGACAGCATTCGTGTCAAATTTTAAATTCATAACATGCATGATTAATTCAAATTTCCAGTCATTAGCACTGAAAACTTCTCAAAACATCTCTGAATGACAAACTTCAAATCAACAACGCAACCAAAATTTGCGATGCATTATGTTTCAAATCAAGATCAAGTAATAGCAAAAAAGCGAACAAAGCTAACTAACAAATTAACAGAAAAAAAACAAGTAAAAGCAAAGTCAATATAGTCCACTGCAGTTAGGCGTGGTGCAATCAAACTCAACCAATTTTTGAAGTAACTTGTTGAGAGTTTCCAATCTTCACCAAAACTTTGATTACTGAAAACAATTCTCTTTATCATTCTCATTAACAGAAACTGACATTGGCGCGACACCGATGATCAGCTCCTCAACACCTGGTATGTTCAAGGCAGAATCCGAATCCGCACCATCAAGTGAGAAGATCTCAACGTCATCAATTCCAGGCATCACTGAGCTTCCTTCTTTTCGGCCTCCAAACATGGTACTAGGGTACGTGGGTATTTTATGCTGTTTTTCCTCTTGCATTTCGACTTCGATAGTGACTCCGAAATTCTTCGCATTGTCGACAGTGAGATACTTTTTCGGAGGCATCAGATCAAATCCGACCAGTTCGCAGAAACCAACCGGAAAGATGTCATCACTGTACATGTATTTCCACTGAAACAGATGTAACTCAACAGCAACGAGGCCACTGAACAAAAAAGGAAAACTGAAGACAGACAAAAACGAAAAACTTCTAAAATCCAAAATTTACCTTTTTCGAAAATTTTGTCATCGTATTAGCATTTACAACCAGCACATAAATGTTATGAACAAACATTTCGTCAGATATGTAAGATTATAGAGCTTTCAGATACCTCAAAACTACGGCATGAAAAATTCAAAGCTTTTCACCTCATGCTTAAGAAACCGAGATCTTTTAAATATCAACACGAAGCATTGCCAAAAAATTCAAAAATCTTTTTCACATCACTTTAGTTGATACAAGGACACGACCACAAATCTGAAAAAAAATCAACAACAAAAACATAGCCGGCAGTTTGCTGGAATAGCTGCGAAAGAATAGACTTGCGTGCCGTATAATAGAGATAGAAACAGATACAGATATAAGTTGAGAACACTATCGACCTAATTGGAATTAAACTTAAGTAACCTAATTGGAATTAAACTTAAGTTTTAAAGTTCAAAAGTCATTTTTTGAGTGAGGTAAGTCACGTATGATCAAAATCTAATCACGCATATGAGCTTCAAAAAACATTGGCTGAAGAGAGTAGGAAATAACGTCACACGTGCAAATGCCGTTAGTGACAGGAAAAAGTCATTCAGAAAATTTGACCTTTTCAGCTTTGCTGTGTGAACAAATGTAAAACGAAAAAGAGCATCAGACATTGCAGGACAATTCCTGACGTACAATTCAAAGAATTTTCATTGAGTAAACCAACAACAAGACCTAGAACGGACTGAGTGAATTGGGAAAATCATTTCTAAAAAATCAGATAAAAAACAGAAAATCAATGTCAAAATCCCGCATGTAAACGAAAATCCACAGGCTAGAAATGGAAATTGGGTTCAAATAAAAAACAAGGCCTAGAATGAACTATGAATGGACTGGGAAAACCTTTCAGAAAAAACCAATTCAAGGAATCTAAAAAACAGTAAAAATCAAAGAAACTGGAAACTGCCGCATGTGAACAAAAAACCACTAGCGAGCAAGCGAATTTTTGTTCAAACACCGATTTCTCCTACTTTAAAATCAGAGAGAAACAATTTCACGCCGCAAAACCACTCGCTTTTTCGCTCTACTTCTTGTTTCGGCGTGACCAAAATCCCTACTACAATTTGACTTCAAAATGAAGTATTTAAAAGAATATCATTCATGACGACGAAAAGATATAAATCAGCACAAGTCCTGAAATACATTCCCTAGCCGTGCATTAACAAATAACCCGAAAATTTTGCCAGCCACATTAAACAAAGCCCATGATCCTATATGCCCAAAAAGTAACGAAAAACTTACAGAAAATGACTTTCTCCAAGAGCTAGTTATGACAAAAAAAACACAAACACTGATACTACTTACCACATAATCCTTACTTACCGCATAAAATTCAACTTTGGAAGTAATAAATTGCAGTTTCTTAAGGTAAAAACGGGACAAAACTCCAAATGAAGGAAAAATTCACCAAAACCTTTCAAACATAGCTGGCAGATTGCCAGAAAATAGCCGCAATATATTCGTAGATCGGCGCAGTCTAAAAAAAAACAGTAAAAAAGACAGACAAAAAAATTCGTCTTTTCATTGAAGGCTGATCTGTTATATTTTGATTAAAAATCTGTATAAGTTATTGCTGCCTCTATTAGCTGATCTCAAATAACCTTCATTTAGAGTGACACACACCCATTTGACCTTATCTCTTTGAATTAAAGTAAAAAAGTCAATTTCAAAGTGAGCAAGTCATTTTTGAGAGTGAGATAAGTCAAGTGTGACCAAAAACTTAATCACGCACATGAACAAAAAAACTCGCTCCACTAAGAGCGAAAAACGACGTCACACATGCAATTCAGTTGAAATTGCATGAACGAATGAACAAAAAGTGGCTGTGACGTCATATGGTCGTAACAAAAATCATGACGACGAAATAAAAAAAACCAAGAGAAGGCCAATAATAGCCCCAGCTATCGCTGTGCGGCTATTAAAAACAAATGACACTAAAGTCAATAAAACGCAAGCTAAAAATTAAGAGCGATAGTGTGACGACAACTACGCGGCACTAGAAGGCCAGTAACCAAACTAGACGGCCAATGAACGAACAGTTATTTCTGAGACTAAGCGACAAGACCACAAAAAAAGCAAAAAAAATATGCAAGACGTATTTCTTTTCAGTGTCAAAAAGTGTTCTAATTCGCCGTGCAGTTTCAGTTGGATTCTAAAACTATCCCTAATTCAGATTCTAAACTGAAAGCTAATAAGTTTAATACCAATGTCAGCTAGCAAACAACCGAATGAACTTTGATAACCTAATTCTCAATGACTTAACAACCGGGCTTTATCGGTTTATACCGTCTCCTTTGATTTTGCTCTTTTGACCTTGACTGTTTTCACTATCTTGGGTAATTCATTGAGTGAATGGATTTAAAAACCATTCAGTTAAAACTGGGCGAGGTAAGTCAGAAGTCAAACGTGACAGTCGTGACTTATTTAAAACGCAAAACGTGATCAACAGGTAAAGCGAATTAAAAAATATAGCAGGACAAGTCCTGACGTACAATTCAAAGAATTTTCATTGACTAAACAAAAAAACTAGACTTAGACCGGACTGGTTGAATTGCGAAAACCATTCTATAAAAATCAGATCAAAATAAACAGAAAATCAATGTCAAAAAGCCGCATGTGAACAAAAAACCACAAGCGAAAAGCGGAAATTTGGTTCGAACAAAAAACTAGGCCTAGGATGAACTATCAATCGATTGGGAAACCATTTAGAAAAAACCAATTCAAGAAACATAAAAAAAAGAAAATCAAAGTGAAATTGCCGCATGTGAACAAAAAAACCATTAGCGAGAAAGCAAATTTCTGTTCAAACACCGGTTTCTCACTACTTTAAAATCAGAGAAAAAAAATTCCTCCGCAAAAACACTCGCTTTTTCGCTCCACTTCCTGTTTTGGCGTGACCAAAATCACTGCTGCTATTTGACTTGTGAAAATGTGTGAATAGATCTTTAAAAGACAGCGCCTCAAAACAATTCAAATTATTTGAATTATGAAAAGCAAGAGCACTGCAACATAGCTCAGCGCAGCTTACAGCTTCGCAGCTATAATAAGAGTGAAAAGCGCCTGATCACAACGCAAAAGCTATATTTTGGAGTCATCGGCTCGCAGAAGTTAAGACGTTATGAGTAAATAAATACACCTTTTCTTAAACTACTGCATTTAACAATTTTCTGATGAAATGAGGGAGAAACTATTGCTCCCTTGGGTATACGTAATTTTGAAGTATTTAAGAATATCGTTCATGACGAAGAATAAAAAGATATATATATATATATATATATATATATATATATATATATATATATATATATATATATATATATCAGGACAAGTCCTGAATTACATTCCAAAGCCCTATATTAACAAATAACCTAAAAATTTTGCCAGCCACATCAAACAAAGCAGCTGATCCTATAAGCCCAAAAATTAACGAAAAAATTACAGAAAACTACTTTCTCCAAGAGCTAGTTATGAAAAAAATTACACAAACACTGATACTACCTACCGCATAATCATTACTTACCGCACAATATTCAACTTTGGAAGTCATAAACCAACCATTTGCAGTTTCTCAAGGTAAAAACAGTACAAAACAACAACTCCAAATGAAGGCAAAATTCACCAAAACCTTTCAAAAACAAATGGCACTAAAGTCAATAAAACGCAAGCTAAAAATATAGAACGATAGTGTGACAACTACGCCGCACTAGAAAGCCAGTGACCGAATTAGACGGCCAATGAACGAACAGTTATTTCTGAGACTAAGCGACAAGACCACAAGAAAAGCAAAAAAAATACGCAAGACCCTCTAACATTTTCTTGAAAAGAAATAGTTTAGAGTAAAACCAGTGAGAAATAGTAGTAAAACCACTGCTATTATCTCAACTCATTACTAAAATCAATTTGCGCTTCATGAGCAACCGATGACCATTGTCAATCATGGGACTAAAACATAACACAACAAGAACTCGAGAACTTGGCAAGACTATAAACATAGCCGGCAGTTTTCCGGAAAAAAGACGCCATAGACGCTTGTGGCCTTCCATAAATTGAAACAACTAAAGAAACAAGATATACAGATTGGTCAAAAATCCCTAAGTAGATCACTAGATTTTTGCGTTAGATACGTACTGTCAAGAAATCTAAAAAAACAGTAAAAATCAAACTGAAATTGCCGCATGTGAACAAAAAACCATTAGCGAAATAGCGAACTTTTGTTCAAACACCAGTTTCTCACTCGACTTTAAAATCAGAGCGAAAAAATTTCACGCCGCAAAACCACTCGCTTTTTGCTCTATTTCCTGTTTCGGCGTGACCAAAATCACTACTCCAATTTGACTTCAAAAATCGTGAAAATGTGTTAACAGCTCTTTAAGACAGCGCCTTAAAACAATTCAAATTCTTTGAATTGTAAAAAAGGAGCGCATAAATAATAGCCGTGTGAGAGTCTGACAGCGGCTATTAAAAAGTTATTATTTTTGAGAACAAAATGTGAAAAAATAGTTAAAGCATTAAGATAGTAATTGCAACTATTATAAGGTTTCTTTTACGCCTTCTTTGACAGCCAATGCGATCAGACATCAATGAGACTAAGAAACAGTATAAAAATAAGAACCAAAAAAAAGGTTACGAAAAAATCACATTTTATTAAAAGAAACTTAGTAACTCCTGTAAACCATTAACTGCACAAAATTTAATGAATTCAGAACAAAATTATGTATTACAAAACCACATGTAAGACCACGTGAAGCAAGAATCTTTACAAACAGTAGTACACTAGCCAAAAATGCCGAAAAGTGACCAGATTTGTAACAAAAAGGGAGCAGAGTGACAAAATGGTATTTGAACAATCTTTTGGGATTCAAAGCAAATATAGACCCAACGCAAAAAAAGAGTGATTTATGAAAAAAATTTATTCCAAATTCAATCGTTTTTAGGCCAAATTTAAAATACCAATGTCTCGCTCTGATCTACTGCTTGCATAAGAAATTTTTCTGAAGGGGCTGGGTCATTTCTGATCAAGAAAATGAAAAAATTGACCCATGAGCCCATTTAGAAAACAGCAGCAAACGACTGGGAATTTCTATGAGTGACCAAATTGTCGTAAAAATCGAGGTCAACAGAATTAAAAATAGCAGAATAAATCCTGCACCACAATGCATTTTTTTTAAAAAAAGAAATAAGAACCTGACTACCAATATTACTACAAACTAACCTTTCATAGTTAGAACAGAAACCGATAGAACAGAAACACCGTTAGAATAGATACCGTTAGAACAGAAACACTTCTAAAATGAAAAATGTTTTTTATCTTAAAGTCATTGAAACGCGTGACGGTACGCCAAAATCCTTAAGCACATACTTTTTTAATGAATAAAAAGAACATTAATTCTTTTATAAAATATGCAAGACCCTCTAACATTTTCTTGAAAAGAAATAGTTTAGAGTAAAACCAGTGAGAAATAGTAGTAAAACCACTGCTATTATCTCAACTCATTACTAAAATCAATTTGCGCTTCATGAGCAACCGATGACCATTGTCAATCATGGGACTAAAACATAACACAACAAGAACTCGAGAACTTGGCAAGACTATAAACATAGCCGGCAGTTTTCCGGAAAAAAGACGCCATAGACGCTTGTGGCCTTCCATAAATTGAAACAACTAAAGAAACAAGATATACAGATTGGTCAAAAATCCCTAAGTAGATCACTAGATTTTTGCGTTAGATACGTACTGTCAAGAAATCTAAAAAAACAGTAAAAATCAAACTGAAATTGCCGCATGTGAACAAAAAACCATTAGCGAAATAGCGAACTTTTGTTCAAACACCAGTTTCTCACTCGACTTTAAAATCAGAGCGAAAAAATTTCACGCCGCAAAACCACTCGCTTTTTGCTCTATTTCCTGTTTCGGCGTGACCAAAATCACTACTCCAATTTGACTTCAAAAATCGTGAAAATGTGTTAACAGCTCTTTAAGACAGTGCCTCAAAACAATTCAAATTCTTTGAATTGTAAAAAAAGGAGCGCATAAATAATAGCCGTGTGAGAGTCTGACAGCGGCTATTAAAAAGTTATTATTTTTGAGAACAAAATGTGAAAAAATAGTTAAAGCATTAAGATATTAATTGCAACTATTATAAGGTTTCTTTTACGCCTTCTTTGACAGCCAATGCGATCAGACATCAATGAGACTAAGAAACAGTATAAAAATAAGAACCAAAAAAAGGTTACGAAAAAATCACATTTTATTAAAAGAAACTTAGTAACTCCTGTAAACCATTAACTGCACAAAATTTAATGAATTCAGAACAAAATTATGTATTACAAAACCACATGTAAGACCACGTGAAGCAAGAATCTTTACAAACAGTAGTACACTAGCCAAAAATGCCGAAAAGTGACCAGATTTGTAACAAAAAGGGAGCAGAGTGACAAAATGGTATTTGAACAATCTTTTGGGATTCAAAGCAAATATAGACCCAACGCAAAAAAAGAGTGATTTATGAAAAAAATTTATTCCAAATTCAATCGTTTTTAGGCCAAATTTAAAATACCAATGTCTCGCTCTGATCTACTGCTTGCATAAGAAATTTTTCTGAAGGGGCTGGGTCATGTCTGATCAAGAAAATGAAAAAATTGACCCATGAGCCCATTTAGAAAACAGCAGCAAACGACTGGGAATTTCTATGAGTGACCAAATTGTCGTAAAAATCGAGGGCAACAGAATTAAAAATAGCAGAATAAATCCTGCACCACAATGCATTTTTTTTAAAAAAAAGAAATAAGAACCTGACTACCAATATTACTACAAACTAACCTTTCATAGTTAGAACAGAAATCGATAGAACAGAAACACCGTTAGAATAGATACCGTTAGAACAGAAACACTTCTAAAATGAAAAATGTTTTTTATCTTAAAGTCATTGAAACGCGTGACGGTACGCCAAAATCCTTAAGCACATACTTTTTTAATGAATAAAAAGAACATTAATTCTTTTATAAAATAAACTAAGGGGCAGAGTGACACAAAACCAAAAGACTTGAGAAAAAATCACTGAGTGCTTGGAAACGAACTGTGTCGCCGAATAGGACACGACTTGTTGGAAAATATTGCGTCTCTTGAGGAATTTGAAAGCGCAATTGGAACAAGCATACTGCGTTTAGTAGCATTCTCCAAAAGGCCACAGAAAGAATAAAGAAAACATTGGCCGCACGTGCAAGAAATCCCCTCTCAAAAACCGCAAAATATTTAAAACGCCAATTTTCACTCTGCTTTCAACACTGAAGCACAGACAGAAACATAGCCGGCAAAGATAGTCGGAAGATAGCCCCCGTTGACCCGCTTGTCGCACATTGGGATTGAAAAATTAAAAGATAGAAATTGACAGAATTTTTCTAAGTGACAAAGTGTTCTTATTTGGTTTGTAAATTCTGCACATTTGGTTAGATTCTATAATAACACTTAATTCAAGTTCTAAACTGAATGCTATTAAGCATAATACAAATGTCAGCTAGCAATCGCTTTAATGAACTTCGCATCATGATTTAATGACCGGGCTTTATATGTTCATCCCGTTTCTTCTGATTTTGCTCTTCCTTTGACCGTAATCACTAAATTACGTCATTCAATGCGTGAAAGAATTTTAAATCCATTCAGTTGAAACAGTAAGTGAAGTAAGTCAGAAGTCAAGCGTGAAAATCGTGACGTATGTAAAACGTGATCAAAAGGTAAAGCGGTTTAAAAAAAACATAGCAGGACAAGGGCTAAATTACAATCCAAAGAATTGATTTAGCTTTGACCCGACAAAAAGCCGTGTTAGATGTCCCATGAGAACAATTAGTTTGAAACCATTGAGATTAAGCAATTTTACCACGAACAAAACAAGCAAGACTAAGAAATCCAATCTATTTTTTAAAGACATTGTCAAAATCAAAAAACGACTTCTAAGAACTCATTAGAAACTCGCTGAGAACCACTAATTAAATTCCCCTTGTTTCTCATTATCAACCAAAGAAACCTGTCATTAATGAGGTTAAGAGATGAGACAACAATAAGTTCAATAAATACTTGGAAAACTAAAAAATTCACAAATATTTTTTTATAAACGGGCAGCGTATAAGTCAAAGAAAGCAATAGCTATGAATTGAAAAAAATTGAACAAAAAGAACACCTTTTTTAGAAACCAATCTAAACGGTCAATAATGAGACAAAGATGAAAATAATAAAGTTAACAACAAAAACTCGCATAACTTAAAAATTCTATAATATTTCTTGAAAACAATTGATGTCAAAGTCATAGAAGGCATCAACTTTAAACAGAAACAATTTAATCAGCTAAAACAACCCCTATTAGCACCCTCAGGCCTATTATTAATGAGAATAAACGATAAGACAAAAAACAAAAGTACAACAAAAACTCAAAAATTAACTCATAATTTTTGCGAAAAAGTAGTGCCAAAGTCATGAAAACTAATAAGCTATTAACTCGGACCATTAATAAGGTTGTTATGCGCCCCATTACCAACCATTCAGACCTGTCATTGATGATACTAAGTCATGAGACAACACGAATAATTTTTGAAAGGGGGCAAAATCAAATATTCATTAATGCTTTTTGACAAAAAAGTGTTCAAGTCATAAAAAGTTCCAGCTGCTCCTTGATGAATTCTAGCAATTTCAACTATGCGCAATTAGAACACATGTATCATACTAAAAGCACTCAAGGAAAAGAAACTCTGAAAACAGAAGTCAAATTGACTCACGTGAAAAAAAACTCCCTCTCAAAAACCAAAAATTTGTTCAAACACCAATGTGACTCCATTTTGAAGGTATTTTGAAAAAAATCACGCCTTAAACCAACTCTAGTTCTCGCTAGAAATTCAGCGTGACTAAAATCACCACTCTAATTTGACTTCTCACTGACGTAAAAAAGCCGAAAAAAGAGTGAACAGATCTTTCTTTAAAAAGAGACAGCACACCAATACAATCCAAATCCTTTGGATTGTAAAAAGGAGAGCGCCTAAATAATAGCCAATGTGAGGCTGACGGCGGCTATTAAACATTTCACACTTTAAAGCTACTCACTTTTTCGCTCCCTTTCTATTCGACTGCGACGCAAATCAACACTGACCAAAGTCAGAAGTCTCACCCCCAAACAACGAGAAAAAAGGGGGTTAAAAGATTCCCATAGTTTATACTGACCTGATCCATGGTAGCTGGCCAGGAGTCGAAGTTCAGTTTGACCAGGTGACCAGCCACAGCCATCACAGTTGCCGGGAGAATTGTGGAGGGATTAACAACGTCAACGGTCTCCACCTGAACACATTAAAAGGGTTCACACTTTAATGAATAAGATAACCAAGCACAAAAAGGCAGCGGAGAAAATTTTTAAACATAAAACTGACTCTGGGAAATTACTATCGCTTCGCTTAGATATCCTTCTATCTCAGTCAAAACAGTAAGATATTTTAGGTGTCAATAACCGACTTAATAGAAAGCTGCAAATTAATTACAAGTTACAACGCCAATTTTTCGAGCAACTTTAAGGGGATGTTGGTACTGATAAAATTTTTTGACCAAAAACACCCAATGCAATAATTGTACAATAATGAGCTAGCTCCATTGATGTATGTTCGAACAATATACGCAACAAGAAATAAAAATTCTTGATGTGACAACGCCCAGTGAAAGCATTGGAAAACAAAACTGATCGGATGCCAATTCTGGTGCCGATCAACAATTCAAAAGTTTGAAAATCAACTCTCGCTACGATAGCAACAGTGCAAAATTTCTCGCTGCAATAATTTGTCAGAGGCAAAATAATATTACAAATTTACCGAAATTCTGCGACAGTGGCGAAATTGTGTTTGTAATTAGACAAATATTTTCGCTACTATTGCTATATATGAAGAAGGTCGACAAAAAAGTAATCCAAATGGCCACATAGCTTGGCATAAGTCAAGCGCAGCTAATGTAATCGCAACGGGAGTTGATTAGCAACTTAATGCCCTCGGAACTGACCAGTGTATCCTGTTTTTCAAGAAAAGTCGAATACAGGCAAAATCAGACGAGAAATCGGTAGTACAAAAATCGAATTCGGAAAGAACAACAAGACTAATATAATTGTCACCAACTTCAGAACGGAACGGTGCCGCAAGGAAACAGATTAGATATCAGTCAAGGCAATTTAACTTAACTAAACACGGAAAGTCTTCAACAGCCAGGCCACGCGTATCGTAAGTAGGGTAAAATCCAACCCAAAGATTTTAGCTTCTAAATAGTTAAAGTTTAGCTGAAAAACTACTCTCACCCTACTTCCTACAGTCAAGCGTGGCTTTCCAACATTGACAGCTTCAAAATTGAAAAAGCACTCATCCGGTGCCTGGACTGACCCAGTATCCATCAAATAGTCAGGCCACAAAAACTTCCCTCGATAGTGGGGCGGAGGTTTCAATTGCGTCCGATACTTGTCACAATATCCAAGCGGCAGCAAAAACGGTGATGTAGCGGGGACACAAATTTGTTCATCGCCCTTGGGAATCTTGCCACCTTTTCCATCGGCTGCTATCATCAGGTTTCCAAAGCCCAAAACTTTCACTATGGTTCCAACAGTTATACAGTTCAGTGTCGACGGTTCAACCATCTCTAGTTTCTGACCTTTCTTGAACTTCGGAGTTTTTGTTGTCTTTTCAGTTTGTTCGAATTGTAGAACGTTGAAATTTTTTCCGGGCTCTGGTGAATGGCGAGGCATGCACTGACAATCACTGAAACAAAAAAAAATCTCAGTCTCGTAATTCTTGTTTACAATTGCGGTAGAAATTCGTGTCATATCTCTTCCAACATATTGCTTGACATGAAATCGATTACAAAAGGAGTTCACTTCAACATCATTTATGCGCCGATTTTTGCAAACCAATTTACGGTCGGATAACAATCTTCGGAGACCTAGCTCTCCATAACCCGTTCATATTAAAAATTTCAGTTTTCTGCCCTGGTAGCTCAGTTCTAATCTAAATTTTCATTGATAATTTTGAAGACTCAGGAAGAGAAGCAGGAAGATTCCTATGTTAATTTAGAAATTCCGTGATAGTCAATGGCTGAAAAAAGGAATTTATAGCGAAGATTTTTGTGAGGCAGGCAGATCAGATGACTGTTTGCTTGGATTCTACTCCAGGAATCAATCAATTTTTTTTAGCCCAACGGACAATTCTTCCGGTGGACCATTATTTTTGGTGATCGGCTACAGGGGTGCAACTATGGAACTTCGTTACACTAGTCACAATAAATTAATCTGCTCATATTACGTGAAGTGTCAGCTAAATTTCTCAATTTATGGTTGTCGGCTAAAAGCCCTGTCGGCCAACACGGCGACCAACAAATGTTTTTTTTTTAATATTCTGCTTCTTCAAATTTAATTAATTGGACATTCCATAATTAATTTCATGGAAATAATAATCACTTTCAGGCAAAATCAAATAAAACTTCTGAGGAACAATTTAATTCCTGACAATTTTAACCAGAATTCCTGTAAGATCAACTCCAAATTGACCAGTCCCCGAGTTCAGAAATTTCAACGTCGAAAAATATCAAATTGGACGAGCTCCGAGGAGAATAGTTTCAACATTTTTCGATCAATCATTAAGAGTCAAACCGTTCCCAATGAGGCATAAGAGATTTTTCTTTCCTTTTGGATGAACTGTGATAAACTTAGCCATGACGTGTTTTCAATTGAGCAAAAACCTGTCATAGGCGTGACATTGATTGGGGTGAAATTTTGAGAAAGATTGTTGTAATTGTCACCTAGTAAGCGAATCGAGCAATGACCAAGGTGTTGCCATGCATCAACTGAATTGAAAATGACTCGTACAACACACGGTTGTAACATAGCAAGTTTACAGTCATAGTTAAATGATCCTTTTTAGTTTAAGTTCTTTCAAGTCACTCAAACTTTTTCCAATTAGTTCCTGTTTAGCTACTAAACAACGTCAAGTTCAATTAAAATGCCAAAAGTTACGGTGAAAATGTTGAGTTCCTAAGCTGTTCTTCAAAGAAAAAGCGTTCGCCTTTTACAAAATGCACCTAAAGAAGAGTTCACTGCTAGGCAAATAAAAGTGCATCGTTTTTCAAGACTTCACAAAAAAATTTAAACCGACTAGCGTTGGACAAATTGCTCTCGAACCACTGATGAGGCAAACAATTTAGAAGGGGGCATAGGCATAGGCTACAGAAACTTTTATGCAAAATCCTGACTAGGGAGAGTTCCAACCAGCGACCTCCCGGACGACAGTCCTGGGACAGTAACCACTACGCTACTCGGGCTGTTAACGTTCTTCTCTCACCAACGCTTTTTTTAGCAACAACTTAATTTCAGAATGATCGGAGTTGAAATAACTCAAAAAGACAAGAGGTCACTCGAAGTGAAATCGAAAGAATGTTCTACGAGAAAAAGGTCGAAAAAAATTTTTGCATAAGAACGGCACACACGTTTACAATAATTGCTTCAAACTTCGTTCGAGAGCAATTAAAAATCACTGCAAAAGCAAATAAAAGTGCACCGTTCTTCAGGACTTCATCAAAACACAACGCATACTCAAACTTACAAAGGTAAATCTTCCACGTGACCAACTTCTTTGGCCCAGCCGACCGGATGAAACAATTGTGAAAAAGCAGTCACCCAAAATGTTTTCTCATTGTCACCTTTCACACACTCACTCATCAGCTGTTCACATTTCTTCGCATTCGGCAATTCTTTTTTCTTCATAGGTCGGTAAAACAGTTCGATCATATGCCCGTTGGCTGCAACGCTTTTAATAAATGCTTGTTTCATAGATCCAAAGTAATTTTTGTCAAAAAGCTCAACTGTGTTCCCGATGCTCATTTTGCACGTCGAGTGTTTGTGAGTTCGCATGTAGGATTGCAGTTCGTCGATGAAAGCAGCTCCGATCTCTCGTTGACCTAAAAAAAACAAGCGGATAGTAAATCTATTCGCACTTATCATCTATTCGGCATAAACAAGCATATGACATACTCGAAATTAACAGCTGAACAAAAACTTGAAAATATGAAAAGCAAAAAAAACGAAACTTAAAAACACACAAAAATATGCTAGAAAAAGTAATTTAATTTAATCTACACCAAAACCACTAGAAAAGCAAACTTAGCCAACTATACCCGGAAAATAGCCGCGAGAGATCTCCTTTACCTTTATTAGAAACTAAACCCCAAAACTGGGGCTTGGAGAGGGGTAATCTCAAAATGGCCTTTCGATCTTGTGCAATTGCAGCAGTTCCTAATTACGATACATTAGAAACTAATCTACTGTAAAAATGTAAGATTCAAGAACAGGAGTCAACGTTCAAAAACAAGTCCGTCTGGGAGAACATAGAAGACAAAGTAGGTGTCTTTTTTCAGCTGAAAAAAACTGCAGAATAGCAATACTCTTCGAGTCTTAAAAACCCGTGGAGTACCAATACACCTCTGAGTCGTAAAAACCTTGAATACAGATACCACTATTCGAGTCTTGAAAACCTGTGGAATATCAATACACATCTTTGAGTCCTAAAAACATTGAATACAGATACTCCTCTTCGACTCTTAAAAACCTGTGGAATAGCAATACACCTCTTTGAGTCGTAAAAACCTTGAATACAGATACTCGTCTTCGAGACTTAAAAACCTTAGGAGTATCAATACACCTCTTTGAATCGTAAAAACCTTGAATACAGATACTCTTGTTCGAGTCTTGAAAACCTGTAGAATAGCAATACTCGTCTTCGAGTCGTAAAACGATCGCAGTACTAATGTAATTGCTATAAAATCAGTGATATCAATTAAAAACATAACCGCCTAAACGTCGGAAGAATTGCTCTCGAACGACTAGTGGGAGCTCTAAATGAATTGCAGCCTTCTTCAGTCGGGGGGGGGGGTGGGAGGGGAGAGAAATGGGACTAAGAAACTCAATAGTGAGCTTCAAATAACTACATTAGAGGTTAACATATACCACTATTAAGATATAAAGTAAAAAATGACACCAGTTTCGGCGCACTTTTCAGTTGAATTTTAGTATTAAAGTGCCGCCAATTGAGGTCAGCTGCTTGAAATTGTGATTGAGAGAGAATTTTAGATCACGCGAAACCGAAAAAGTCAAGGGCGTAAAAGTCACTTGAAAAGTCAAAATTGTCAAGTGACAATTTTGCATAAAAAAGACACGCACGTTTACAATAATTGCTATGAACTTTGTTCAAGAGTAATTAAACATAGTGGTATTAAAAAGGGAAAATTAACAATCACATTTTTCAAGACAAACCGAATAATGTCGGAAGAATTGCTCTTGAACGACAGGCGAGGCAATTTAATTCAGGGGCTGTAGCCCGGATAAATTTTTCTATAAGGGTGCAAAAATAGGTTACCACGCCGGGATTCGCACCATTGACCTCCCGCTCCCTGGCAAGCACTGCCCACTCGGCTATCAGAACGTTCCTATTGCTATACTGCAATCGATTTTTTTTAGCAACAAGCTTTACTTCGGAGTGAGAGCAATGGAGATCACTCAAAAAGGAAGAACAAAAGCTTGAAAAAATCATTTGAGAAGTCAAAGAATGTCGAAGAATAAAAGTGCAAAATGGTCAAGCAAAAATTTAAACATTGCTCTAAGAGGAGCTCAGACAATTTTCGCATAAAAAACCAAATTATACCTAAAGATTATACCACAAGACCAAATTATACACAAATATGCAGTGAGACACGAGTTCATTTAGTACCACATATAAGTGGAGATCCTATGTGCTGAACAAAGTACTTTGATCATACCATGCATTGTTTTAAGCAGCTGCTCTCGCATAGCTTCGTTTGTCCAGAAAGGAGCTCGCATCGTCCAGGACTTCAGCGTCTTCTTTGATGTGTGAGAAAAACCCCGGTAGTGCGGACAAAGGACATTGATCCAGATGACCTCGTCTGGATTGCCCAGGGGTGAAATCAAAAGGTAATATCCCACCACGTCTTTTATTTGATAATACCAAAAATTATGATTGCTCATTACTGAAAATTCGACGAAGAAACCTTTGATCTTATGGAAATTGCATCTGGATGGGGAAAGTGGAATATTGTCGTTGAACGCCGAAAGAGGAGGATTGTTGGCAACGTTAAGAGACTTTTTTAGATGTCGTTCCCAAGTGAAAAGATTTGATGGAATACCTAAAAAGAGCAAGATCAGCTAATGTACCAATTTTTCGGGCCTTTCCCATTATAACCCCTCATTATGGTATAATTACTATGATTGGGGGCTATAGGTTATCTGACCACTAGGCTGGGGGGCTATAAAGGGAAAGAACTCATTTTTGTTCATTGGATAATAAGGTTTTAATAGACAATTCAGTTTACTCATAGCTGAGAATGAGTCGCAATTCCTTTTGCCATGATAGCCCCTCCCTTCAGCTAAGCTGTATCATAACTTATAATTATATACCGGATCTTTTCCGTCTGTGCCCCCCACCCAAGCTTAAAGTGTGCATATTATTTGCTATGTACATATGATTTACTTTGTAATTGCACGTGCTCCGTGCCTAGGGGTGCATAACGTACTGGGGACACAAACGGAGAAGTTACTATATGCCTTATAGATGTCTCTCCCCCCATTTACCGCAGCTGCACCACAATCGAAGCTATAATTACGTTATATGGTGGGGTTATAAGACATTTGTTCAAAAAATCAGTGCACATAAGCATTGCCTACTTACATGCTTTGGTAAAGTGAGCAAAGTTGCAACTCGACGGACAATCAGCCATTGTGGTAATTGGCGAACTTCGGCACAAGCTCCAAGAAAAATATAACAAAATTCTCAAAAAGTGATGTGACAAATATAAGGCTGCATTTCAGATCTGAAACACGTTTCCCTCAAAGTTATGTGATTATCCGGATCCCTTCCGTTTGTGACCCCCCCCCCCCCCCCCCCCGAGAAAGAACATCTCAACAAAAAATAACATGAGCCAATGTTTTTGGTGAATACAAAGGATATTTCTATGGAGGGGGTTGCTTTCTTCAACTGTCACTCAAATCATATTAAAAAACCAAAATTTACTTTTTGTCTGATTTATTTAAACAATTTGTTTTCACTAGGGTTTAGTTTCATCAATATTACGTATTATCCATCGTAGTAATTATTCTGCATAAAAGTGGAGACAATGAAATAAACCCTGGCCCAGCTCAAATTGAAAAAGTGAAAACAAAAGACCAGAACTACAAAGAAAAGAACATGACAGATGATCTCAAGCTCTGATACATGAATTGTAGAAACCTGAATGAAAAATACGAAAAGTAAAAAAGAAATTTTTTGACAACTCTCGACCAGTTGACTTTCCTAGCTGCTACTGAAACATGGATAAAAGAGAACAATACTAATCCAGATTATTTTCTGTGCAGTAGTCATCAATTTATTCACCAACCGAGATCATCATTAACTGAATTGGAAAGAGGCGAGCTGTATGCATAGGATTACCAAAGCAGTTTCCAATCAAAATAAAAAATGACTTGACAACCATCAACCAGAGTTTTTTAAATCATTATGGAAAATAACCGAGGCCTCTGTAAGAAAAACTGCTCATAAATATGGCGTATTGTTCAAACGTTAACCTTTCAAACTTCTTCCTTGCTGAAATGACATTAGAAATCTCAGATGTTTGTTCTCATACTGACAATCTAATCCTGTTCATAAATGCTCTTATATCAACTAGAAAACAATTTCTTTAATCGACCTCTGAGGTCTTGTAAATAAGAAGTAAGTTTAACGGTGATATTGCTTTGCATGACTGGAAAATAATGTACAAACAAAATGGAGCAAATAGAATCTTTTATAAACTCACTGTAATTGTCCAAAATGTAGTAAATATTATCAAACTGTTGGAAAATAAAGCATTGAAAACAAAAAAAGCACAAAAAGGCTTACAAATAACTGCGTAGTATCATTAATGAAAAGCATCGTCTGTTCAAGAAGTGAAATAAAGATCCTAATGAAGAGCTATTTAACATTTACAAAGTGAAGAGAAACTATGTAAGTAGAAAATTACGTAAAGCCTCTAACGACAATAAGAAAACAATTTCGATAATCTCCTTTTCACAGAACATTGGGAGTCTATAAAAAACAAAAGTTACTCAATTAAACGGACAGAAAAAAAATGCAAAGCTGCTACCACGTCTTATCAGATGAAAAAAGCATTGCTGTATGATTCAAAAATTGTTTTGATCGTCTTAGAAAATACAACAGCAAAGTCTTTGCTCCTAAGATGACTTTTTTAATTTTATGGGAAAAGATTTCTAGATCAGTCTGGTCACCAGACGAGAACTATACAAAGCTGTTGTTACAAAAAGCGGCTGGACTAGGGTAATCCATTGCAACCTAATTGCATTTTGCTATTAAAAAGTGTATAAACACAAACACATTCCCTGATATTTTGAAAGAAGCCTATGTCATTCCTGGCATTGGGAGAGGCGACAGACATAACCATGAAAGCCGTTGACAAATTTGGTTACTCGAACAAAAATTTTTGAAAGGCCTCTTCTGACCAAATTTTTGAACAATTATCGGTTAAAAAATAATAGATATTTTTTTTCTTCTTTTTTTTCCAAAGCAAAAGTCCTGTTTTGATACAATATTTGCCCTGACAGAGAAATCAAATCACTAAATCGAAGAAAATGATGTAGTCTGAATAATCGTTTTGGATATAGCGAAAGCTTATAACTCAATAATTTTGGACATTTTCATGCGAAAAATAACTTAAACCACGGTGTCCTAAAAAATACTGTTCAAGAACCAATAGTTTTCATGCTATATGCAATTGACTTAGGTGAGGAAATAGGAAAAAGTTGGAATGTTTAAAAATTTGCAGATGACACAGCAATTTTTTTATATAATGAAAAACTGAACAGTGTTTAGAAGCAAAGGCTGAAGAAATAATGATGGAAACTGAACAGTATATGAAACAAAACAAGTTTACTCTAAATGAAAGGAGAACAGATATAACGTTTTCAAAAAAGAAAAATTAGCAACTGTCAATTGCGGTGAATTTAAAACTCAATCATTGAAACTAACAGATGAATATAGATATTTAAGTTTTACTCTTGATAAAGAGTTGACATACCCAAAAACAACTTAATAATGTGATTAGTAAAATAGATTTAGCTGCCAGATCAATTTAGTTGGTACACAATCAATTACCTTTAAACGCTCGAATAGATCTCTTCGGATAACTTGTTTTGTCGCAATTAGAATTTAAAGAAACATCTTTTCAAAGTGTGCCATTCTTCTCAAATGACAGAATGAACAAACAAATTAGACAGGGCACAAGAGTTTGATTTTTTGGCAAACCAAATATGACACTGCACATAAACTACTTCTTAAAAAAATCAAGCAGAACTTAAAATAGTAAAAACTTCATTATTAGATTTTTTTTAAAATTGTCCGACAAACAAACACACAACACCACAAAAGAATCAGACCAATCAAAGACGTTGAGAAAGTAAATAAATGTACATATGATTTCTCTCACACAACAAAACTTAAATCAAATATCAATTATAAGAGAATTTGTAATTTGTTCTCAAATGGAATAAACTTCCAAGAGTCCTAAGAAAGGAAAAATCGAAAAATTAAAAAAAAATTAAAGGAAGAGATGCAAAAAGAAACACGAACGAGTTCCAATTGACAAAAAAATAAAGGCTTTAAATGTTTTTTCAATAAAAGAATTCGCAAAAACTAGAAACCGAACTTTAATTTTCAATTTTATTTTTAGTTATTCAAAAGAATGAGGAAGTTTGATCGAATTATAATAATACATGTAACTTCAATCTTGCGGTTATTCAAACTAACAATCTTTGAAATTTGAAAAAAATCTTTGAAATTTTATGGGAAAAGATTTCTAGATCAGTCTGGTCACCAGACGAGAACTATACAAAGCTGTTGTTACAAAAAGCGGCTGGACTAGGGTAATCCATTGCAACCTAATTGCATTTTGCTATTAAAAAGTGTATAAACACAAACACATTCCCTGATATTTTGAAAGAAGCCTATGTCATTCCTGGCATTGGGAGAGGCGACAGACATAACCATGAAAGCCGTTGACAAATTTGGTTACTCGAACAAAAATTTTTGAAAGGCCTCTTCTGACCAAATTTTTGAACAATTATCGGTTAAAAAATAATAGATATTTTTTTTCTTCTTTTTTTTTCCAAAGCAAAAGTCCTGTTTTGATACAATATTTGCCCTGACAGAGAAATCAAATCACTAAATCGAAGAAAATGATGTAGTCTGAATAATCGTTTTGGATATAGCGAAAGCTTATAACTCAATAATTTTGGACATTTTCATGCGAAAAATAACTTAAACCACGGTGTCCTAAAAAATACTGTTCAAGAACCAATAGTTTTCATGCTATATGCAATTGACTTAGGTGAGGAAATAGGAAAAAGTTGGAATGTTTAAAAATTTGCAGATGACACAGCAATTTTTTTATATAATGAAAAACTGAACAGTGTTTAGAAGCAAAGGCTGAAGAAATAATGATGGAAACTGAACAGTATATGAAACAAAACAAGTTTACTCTAAATGAAAGGAGAACAGATATAACGTTTTCAAAAAAGAAAAATTAGCAACTGTCAATTGCGGTGAATTTAAAACTCAATCATTGAAACTAACAGATGAATATAGATATTTAAGTTTTACTCTTGATAAAGAGTTGACATACCCAAAAACAACTTAATAATGTGATTAGTAAAATAGATTTAGCTGCCAGATCAATTTAGTTGGTACACAATCAATTACCTTTAAACGCTCGAATAGATCTCTTCGGATAACTTGTTTTGTCGCAATTAGAATTTAAAGAAACATCTTTTCAAAGTGTGCCATTCTTCTCAAATGACAGAATGAACAAACAAATTAGACAGGGCACAAGAGTTTGATTTTTTGGCAAACCAAATATGACACTGCACATAAACTACTTCTTAAAAAAATCAAGCAGAACTTAAAATAGCAAAAACTTCATTATTAGATTTTTTTTAAAATTGTCCGACAAACAAACACACAACACCACAAAAGAATCAGACCAATCAAAGACGTTGAGAAAGTAAATAAATGTACATATGATTTCTCTCACACAACAAAACTTAAATCAAATATCAATTATAAGAGAATTTGTAATTTGTTCTCAAATGGAATAAACTTCCAAGAGTCCTAAGAAAGGAAAAATCGAAAAATTAAAAAAAAATTAAAGGAAGAGATGCAAAAAGAAACACGAACGAGTTCCAATTGACAAAAAAATAAAGGCTTTAAATGTTTTTTCAATAAAAGAATTCGCAAAAACTAGAAACCGAACTTTAATTTTCAATTTTATTTTTAGTTATTCAAAAGAATGAGGAAGTTTGATCGAATTATAATAATACATGTAACTTCAATCTTGCGGTTATTCAAACTAACAATCTTTGAAATTTGAAAAAAAAAGCAAACATCAATCAAAACTTTAATAGTACACTGAAATAATAGTGTGATATTTTCAAAACGAGGAATTTAACAACTTGCTTGCGCACCCCAAAATCATCTTTGGACGGGACTTTGAAAACGCATGTGGATATAAAATTACATGTAATGGATGCAATTCCATTCATATTGACCAAACCAGCCATTCGAATAATATGAGGCTATTCTATCAGAGAAGCATTCCAACTCGTTTAATTTTTTGATCATTGTAAACAATCATCATATTTCAGTATCTAATATCTATTCTGTTGTTAAAACACTAGGTCAATTATGAAGTTTAATATAAAAACGATTTCTTTATATAAAATCATAAAATAAAAAGGAACTTGAAGTGTATTGTATTTAAAACTAAAACGACTTCAATTCAATTATTAAACAAAACAGTAAAATAGATTTCTTGGAATATTGTTTGTCTTTACAAAAAAAATTCGTTAAAATGAATTTTCTTTTTCCCATTCGTCTTTATTGTTTTTACAAGATCCTTGATTTCAGATTTTTGGTGTTCTTAGTGAATTTCGACTGTTTTTTAAACATTTTGAACATATCATTGTTTTGATTCGCTAAAGTGTAATTTTCGAATTTAGCACTGTGACAACTTTTAAGTAGTATTTCAATGTCAACTTCTGTCTTCGGCACTCATCGCACATACTCTGCATTGGCTTTCTTTGTGCTATATCGATTGCTGAGAGAGTTTTGGATTTTTGTGGCATATTGCACTATTTTTTAATTGCCAATCAAACGCTCGTGATGTGCCAAAACTTTTACGTATATGTTGACCTGCTGGTGAGTCTTTTATCTGATGTTGTGACATCCGCGTGGTTAAATGTCTGGACATTTGCCTGACATAGGCAGATTTGCATCCATTTCATATTTTTTTGTGTAGCACGTATGATTTTAGATGCTGGTCAAAGCTAGATTTTACGGATTATAAGCAGCTTTTTAGTTTCCGTGTTGTGTAGACCGCTGTAAGACTCGTTACTTTCCGTAGCTTTTCCTAATCCCTAATGCCTAATTGACTTCCAAACTGCGAAAAAAATTGGTGGTATGTCCTTCTGCTTTAGTTCAAAGTTTGACTTGCATTCCGATGTTCTTTTTGCGGTAATTTCAGAGTCAAATAATTTGTTTGCAATTGTCTGATTTAGCAAGCGCGATGACCAACTTTCCGAATATTGCATTCTTTGCCATATGCTTTTGTTGACATATAGGGCTTTGGCAAAGTGTTGCCGGTTGCTTGTAGTTCAAAAGAACATATGGATAGAGCCCTCTACAGTTTTTTCTTGTTAAACTGGAGGGGAGCACAGCTACGCAATTGTAGAAGTTTTCCAGTGTCTGTTGGCTTTTGGTACTCCATAAAAGAGTCTTTTCTTTGGTCATTGACGTAGACTGCCGTGTCCAGGAGGCCTAGTTTATGTTTTTCATCCATTTTTTATAATTTGAACTCATAATTGGTTGTGGAAATTGTTTCCTGGTTAGAGTAAACTAATAGGGAAATCATTATTCGTCCAAAATATGTCATTTACAAAAATTTCAAGTAGATTTTTTTTCTAATGTCGTTATCAGTTGGTGTTTTTTCATATTCAAAGCATTTCCAGACAACAACCCCCATTTTTTCGTACTGTTCCATACCTACATGTTAAAATTTTTTCCGGGTTATTCCAGGTCTCACTTTTTTCACACTCGAGGTCCCTGCTACTCCATTTTTTTTTTGACATTTTGGGCATTTTTGTTTAATTTTTTTTTTCTCCCGAGCTCATCTCATCCTCAGCTTTGTTTTTCTTCGAAAGTTTTTGGAAAACTATTGGCCACTGTATTGTAGCAAAAGTTTGATCTCATTTTGGTTTAGCTTCACTTTCGATCTCCTTTCCGCTGTAATTTCAGAACCAATTAGGACTTTTCCAATTGTCTCATTTGAAATGAATGACGACCAAATTTCCGGATTTTGATTTTTCTGCTATATGTTTGCGTTGAATTTATGGCCTTTATCAATGTATTGACAGTGGCGTGTAGATCAAAAAGCCTATGGATAGTACAATCTACATTTTTTTGATATTCGAGAGTTGAGCAGCTAGCGAAATTCAGATAATTCCTGTTTCTCTTAGCTTTAGTTTCCATTTACAAGACATTTTTCTGTATTAGTTAACGTAGACTGTCATATCGAGAAAAGCTTGTTCAGTTCTTTCGTCCATTTTTTCCTATTTGAATTTCAAAATTTTAATGCAATGTTTTTTTCTAGCTGAAGCAATTTTTTAAGGTGGTTGTTTGCAGTGCAAATAAGAGCAAATAAATGTTTTCAAAATAGATTTCGTGTCCCAGTTTTAATTTCAAATGATGTATTTCACATTGAAAACATTTCCAAACAACCCTCCCCTAACTTTTTGTATTTTGCCTTCCTTATATCTTGACATATTATGTAATACAACTTTTCACATTTTTTGCATTCAAAGGCTTTGTGATTCCAAAACCACTTTTTCAACGGTAAGGAAATCTTTGTTTTGCAGTTGTTATTTCTCCTGAGCTCATCTTGTTCTCAGTACTTTGTTCTTCTGCAAAAACTGTCATCCAAAATTGGGCGACAAAACCCACAGGGAAGTTTCATTGCCCAAACTGTTTTTCTGACACTACCGTATTACTATTTTTTTTTAAATGAACATCTAGGACGGCTAGTTTGAGAAGAAGCTCAAGTGTTGATCATTCAATATCGAGAGGGGCGTCACTGGAGTATAGACATTGTGATAAGGCTCGAAGTTCGTCGTAAATTCTCGGCACCTTTACGAAAGTAGGATTCATAATATTGTTAAAAGTGTTGAATAAGTGCTTCCAGTACCAGATATGGCGCATTGGTGTGATTTTCGTTGAATACCGAATTTAGAATTTATTGAATTACTTTATTTGAAAGTCGACCACCCTTCTCAATTAACAGAATGACAAACAAATTAGATGGGTTACAAAATTTGATTTTTTAAACCAAATATGACACTGCTCATAAACTACTTTTTAAAAAAACACTTCACGCCGAACTTATAATTGCAAAAAAACCATTCAATTGATTTTTTGATATTGTTAAACAAATAAACACACAAGACCACAAGAGACTCAGACCAATCAAAGACGTTCATAAAGTAACTAAATGTACATATGATTTTTCTCACACAACAAAATATATATCAAATTTCAATTATAAGACAATTTAAAAATTTTTCTCAAATGGAATAAATTTTCAAGAGTTCTACGAAAGGAAAAAAATATTAAAAAAAATAAAAGAAGAGATGCAAAAAAGACGTTAATTAGTTCCAATGGACTAAAATGTGAAGTCTTTAAAAAGTTTTCGTTTCAAAATAGTTCACGAAAAGCAGCTACTTTTAAGCAGCCTTATAGTTTCCGTGTTGTGTAGATCACTGTAGGATGCGTCATTTGTTGTAGCTTTTCTCAAAGTCTAATGCCTAATTGAACTCCAGTATGCAAAAAAATTGTGGGTATGACCTGTTGCTTTAGTTTAGTGTTTGGCTATCATTCCGATTTTCTTTTTGCGGTATTTTTACGGTCAAATATTTTGTTTGCAATTGTCGGATTTACCATGCGCGACGACCATTTTTCCAAATATTGATTTCTTTGCCATATGTTTCTGTTGACATATAGGGCCTCGGCAAAGTGTTGTCAGTTGCTTGTAGTTCAAAAAAACATATGGATACAGCCCTCTACAGTATTTCTTCTTAAACTGGAGGGAAGCACAGCTATGCAATTGTTGAAAAATTCTAGTGTCTGTTTGTTTTTGGTACTTTATACAAGAGTCTTTTCGTCGTTCACTGAAGTAGACTGCCCTATCAAGGAGGGCTAGTTTATGTTTTTCATCGATTTTTTCATTTTGAACTCGAAATCTGTTATGGAAGTGGTTTTGTGGTTAAAAAAAAATGGGGTGGTCTTTTATTGTGCAAATTGTGTCTGTCATATACATATTTTGCAATTTTTTTCTAGTTTGGTTATGAGTTGGTGTTTTTTCACATTCAATGTATTTCCAGAAAACAGCGTCCACTTTTTTTGCAGTGATCCGTACGTACATTTTGAAATTTTCTTTGAACCCAGGTTTCACTATTTTCACACTCGACGTCCCTGCTGTTCCAATTCGTTTTTACGACACATTGGGCAAATTTGTCTAAACTTTTGTGCTACCCAAAAACTCATTTCATCCTCAGCAAAGTTTTTTATAAAACGATTGGCCAATGTATTGTAGAAAAAGTTTGAGCATCTCATTCTGGTTTAGCTTTACTTTCGACCTGCTTTCCGCTGTAATTTAGTGGTCTCTTCAGAAACAATTAAGATTTTTCCAATTGTCTGATTTGAAATGACTGACGACCATTTTTCCGGATATTGATTTTTCCGCTACATGTTTGTGTTGACTGTATTGTCTTCATCAATGTATTGGCAGTGGCTTGTAGATCGAACCGTCTCTGGATAATATCATCTACAAAACTTTTTTTGTTCGAGTGTTGCGCAGCTAGCGAAGATCAGAATGATTCCTGTTTCTCCTCTTTCTGTTGTTGAAAAATTCTAGTGACTGTTGGTTTTTGTTACTTTATACAAGAGTCTTTTCGTCGTTCACTGAAGTAGACTGCCCTATCAAGGAGGGCTAGTTTATGTTTTTCATCGATTTTTTCATTTTGAACTCGAAATCTGTTATGGAAATGGTTTCGTGGTTAAACAAAAAAATAGGGTGGTCTTTTATTGTGAAAATTGTGTCTGTCATATACATATTTTGCAATTTTTTTTCTAGTTTGGTTATCAGTTGGTGTTTTTTCACATTCAATGCATTTCCAGAAAAAAGCGTCCATTTTTTTCGCAGTGATCCGTACTTACATTTTGAAATTTTCTTTAAACCCAGGTTTCACTATTTTCACGCTCGACGTCCCTGCTGTTCCAATTCGTTTTTATGACACATTGGGAAAATTTGCCTAAACTTTTGTGCTACCCAAAAACTCATTTCATCCTCAGCAAAGTTTTTTATAAAACGATTGGCCACTGTATTGTAGAAAAAGTTTGAGCATCTCATTCTGGTTTAGCTTTACTTTCGACCTGTTTTCCGCTGTAATTTTAGTGGTCTCTTTAGAAAGAATTAAGATTTTTCCAATTGTCTGATTTGAAATGACTGACGACCAATTTTCCGGATATTGATTTTTCCGCTACATGTTTGTGTTGACTGTATTGTCTTCATCAATGTATTGGCAGTGGCGTGTAGATTGAACCGCCTCTGTATAATATCATCTACAAAACTTTTTTTGTTTGCGTGTTGCGCATCTAGCGAAGATCAGAATGATTCCTGTTTCTCGTAGCTTTTATTATCATTTACAAGACATTTTTTTCTGTTCTTTAACGTAGACTGTCATATCGAGGAAAGTTAATTCACGTTCTTCATCCAGTTTTTACATTTTGAATTCCAAATTTCTTTGCAAACTAATTTTCAGTGGAAGTAATTTTTTGGGGTTGTTTGCAGTGCAAATGTGCATCCAAATGTCTTCAAAAAAGTTTTTGTGTTCAGTTTGGTTTTCAGATATTGCATTTGACATTGAAAACATTTCCAAATAATTCTCTCCTGACTTTTTTTTCCTTCCTTATAACTTGACTATTTACTTGATACCACTTTTTACATTTTTTGCATTTAAATGCTTTGTAATCACAAAACCACTTTTTTTAACAGTCAGGAAATCTTTGTCTCTCAGTTGTTATTTCTCCAGACCTCATCTTGTTCTCAGCACTTTGTTCTTCATTAAAAGCTGTCATCCAAAAATTTGCAAAAAAACCCACAGGGAAGCCCCTTTACCCAAACTGTTTTTCTGACACTATCGTTTTACCAATTTTTTTAAAATGAAAATTTAGGACGCCTAGTTTGAGAAGAAGCTCGTGTTGATCATTCAATATCGAGAGGGGTGTCACTGAAGTATAGACATTGTAAAGCACATTCAACGGCTTCTAAAACAGACATTAGTGTATTAAGTTTGGCACTTAGTTATACATTTTTCCGCTATAAGACTCGAAGTTCGTCGTAAATTCTCCGCCCCTTTACGAAAATTGGATTCATAAAATGGTTAAAATTTTGTTATAAGGGCATCCAGTACCAGATAGGACGAATTTGTGTGTTTTTCTGTGAACGTTTGCAGACAAACACAGTCGGACCTTTGGTTGTGCCTTTAGTGTCCCTTTTTGTTGTGTCCCTACTCCTACTGGTTGTGCCTTTTTAAGTTCCTTTAGTGATTTGTGTCCCATTTTGTAGATTTTTTTGTCAGTTGTTGTTCACTTCCGTCCTCGAAAAATAATTGAAGTTGAGTTTTCTGTTCAATTTCTATTGATAGGTCGTTTTCTTCATGACACAAAATTCATTATCTTATTAAAATGTAGAGCAAAAAATTGTTATTTTGAAAAAATTTTGCCATGCTTGATGTTCTTCTATCCGCTGATGTGTCTCTTAATTTCTTAGCGTACCATTTGGTAGACTTCTCTACATCAAAAATTTCTCTACACAGCGAACACCATTTTTCACAGCGTTTCCTGAACGGTTTAATTTGACGTTGTGACTGTTTTTCATGCTCTCGATTCATTTTCCTTGAATTGAAATCTTTCTTTGTCTAGTAAAAACTAATAGGGCTAAACATTTTTCCTCGTTAGAGCTTATAATTTCCATTCTCACGCAGGTTAAACACCCTATAATTAGATTTTTAGGTTGTCGTTTAGTAATCTATATTGAGAGGTTTTGATTGCCTGCTCAGATAAAACACCGTTATTCGGAGCACAAAATTTTTAATAAATCCGGAATTCAATTTCTATCTTGACAATTTTCTGGGAAGTATATTCTTGAGTTACCATCCACAAATTCTTGAAATTTTTTTGTGTGTCTTAAAATCAACTAGCTTCCTTTCAACATAACTCCAATTTAACATGCAACGTAGCCAACGGGGGGATGGGGTTGTACTATGCCGGACAACCATGCCAGTATTGTGAACTTCACTCGAACTACAGACATCTACGTCCGTAAATAACAAGATTTCTCACTTCGCAAAACGCTTTTCACGTCGGTTTCCGCCCAATTTTATTTTTCTGCTTCTCTATTTAAGAAGGCTGCTCAAATTGTCTTTGTGTTGCCAAATAATTTCCAGTGTGTTTCAGCTCTCTATTTCGTCTAGTCATAGTTGACGGTACGGCTTGAGGACAAAGGAAGAGTTCCGCTTTCTTATAGCGAATATGTGCTCAGTCACTTCGAAGACCAATAAGCAACTGCAGAGGAGGGAAGCTCTTTAATACATTTGGTCTGTTCTCCTTCTGGCAGTGCATAATTGCAAGATACCCAAAAATATTTTCTGTCCAATACTCGTAGATATTGTGGATGCTACAGATTTTTGAGTTCAATTTCTGTTTTAATTGATTAGACTGTTGTTGATTGCATCATTCCGGAGTACCAGATCTCTTTATCTTTTATAGTGATTTACTTGGTTCCACCGAATGTCTGATGATTGTTAATTGATTGTGGGTTCTAATTTATTCCTGGTACCATTAAAATGTTCGAAAGCAGATGCTTCCTATGGCGATAAGTAACACAGTTAAAAGCGTGAAACACAGCATTAGTTGCAAATCTTTTCCGGTATCTTGTATTTGAATCTGATGCTTGAATTCTCAGATTAAAAAAAATAGTCGTTGAAATCTGATGCGATTCTACACCAAGACGTTAGCTGGGAAAACTACAGTGTTTCCAGATCCCTTTACTTTGGTCTAAAAATTAGAGGATTAGACGAAGATTTAAATTTGATTAAGATTAAGAGACGATTGAAAAAAAATGAAATGTGGTTAATGTGAACAAAATAATATCTTTCAGACGGAGATAAAATATCACCAAGTGAAATAGCAGTCGTGATTAAATTATGCTTTAACAAGTCAAGGTCAAGAAATTTGGTACATATTTGATTAATGAACCACATATCTTCCGCTTTAACAAACCCGAGAGCAAGAGAAATGAGAAAAATTTAAGATTATTTACACGCATTATCATATTTAATAATTTAAAAATTTTCTAGTTATCAAAAATCATAGCCAGTTATGAGTAGTAGTTTACTGCATTTAATGAGAGCTTAATGAGAACATAACATGTTCAAGAAAATCAGAAATTGATATTGATAGTGTTTTGGTAGTGACTTGCCACTAAAGTTTGGCAACTGTGTTAGAGTAACACACAAGCCAAGTTTAGTATAATATTGAATGAAATATTAACTGAAAAATTGTAACAAATGAGTGACAATTTATACAATTTAACAGCAGTATTAAACGAAATGAACTGGAATTGCGTCACTAGAAGATGAAAAATTAACTAAAGACAATGAAATGAAAAAAAGTCTCATGAAATGAGAGTCTTTAGTTTATCAACTTCGACGTTAGTATTTCAGTTTCTTTTATATCTAATTTTCCGCATCAGTTGCAGAAATACTTATATCGTGTTCAAATTCTGAGTATTCGTAGACTGGATAAGAAGCAGATAGTGGGCGGATTTGTGGATGGGGGGTTGACTATTGGAAGGTGAAATTAGTTTCTTCCGCTTGTTGTTGCATGGATTGCTCTCAAATTATTGTTGCAATAACCAGATTCTCAGTTCCTTGCTTATTTGGAAATAGAATTGTCTTGGATTCGCCTAGAAATCGGACTGAACATTCGAAACCGTAATAATTTGGAGCTTTTCTGCAGAGTTTGCCAGTGGATATCGGAGGAGTAGAAATAGAGGGGTTGCCGAATTATAGAAATTTGGCGTACTTATAACACGAGTGACAATTGGTTGAGATTTTGATGGCTGTCGTGACATCATTGCTTTAGAGATGTTGCTGTTGGCAGACGAGAAACCCTAAATTCTGCCATTACGTCTGTGTTGTGCATTAGAATCTCCCCTGTATTTTATTTACAAGTCCTTTGTGTGTTGTGCGATTTTGCGGTTTCTCTTCAGTGGTTTTCTCATAAGAGAGGGGAAAACGCTGGGCATTTTGCCAAAGTGCTGTGTTGCGGTCAGCCTTATACTGCATTATCATGGCAGCTGACTCAAATTTCAGGAACTCCGGGCTCTTGAATTACTCTGTATGTGGGTGAAGTGCGTAGCACTGTGGTGCCTGCTCACTTTTCGGGCTAATTTGAGCTCTTGTGATTTTTCTGATCGAGGAATCGTGTTTGTTAATTTCCAGTATGAGATAGGGATCGTTGTCGTGTTTTTCTGGGAATAATTGAAACCCATACAGTTGGGCTGGTTGTGCGCCAGTTGTTCGTTGTTTTTGATAATTTTTTTCCGTAATGAGGACTTGTTATTTAAATTTTCATGTAAAGTTCCCTTAATATTTCTTGTCCCATTTTTAGATTTTTTTGTCAATTATTGTTGATTTTTATTATCGAAAATTAGTGGCAGTTGAGTATTTTGCTCTTTTTTAACTGATATGTCTTTTTTCTAATGACACAAACTTCTTTACCTTATATATGTACAGCTAAAATATTATTCCCTTGAACAAATTTTGTCATATTTGATATTTCTCTATCCGCTGATATGTCTCTTGATTTATTAGCGTTCCATTTGATAGAAGCCTCTATATCAAGATCTTTTTCATCGTGAACACCATTTTCTCGAATTATACTCACTAATTTGTAAATATCTGCCAAAAATTGTTTTCGTTAAATTTGTCCTGAATTGGGTTTTGCGGCCAGTAAGATTGGAGTTGTTTCACGAATACTGTTAGTTCTGTTCCTTTTGGGGTTCCGTTTTGTTCCTCAATAGTGCTGATAATGTCTGACATGTTAGCTTCAGCATTCTCACGCAGGTTAATCACTCTATATTTAGCTTTAGTTAGGTCGTCGTTTAGTAATCTTCGTTGAAAAGTCTAGATCGCATGCTCAGAGAAAACCCGTTATTCGGAGCACAAAACTCTAATAAATCGGGAATTCAGTTTCTATCTTGACAATTTTCTAAGAAGTATAATCCTGAGATAACATTCTCATGTTCTTGTAAATTTTTTGTGTGTTTTAAAATCAACTAGATTCCGTTCACTTTTACTCCAACTCAACATGTGACGTAGCCAGCGGGGGGGGGGATGGGGTAGTACTATGCCGGACAATCACTCTGGTATAGTGAACTTCACTCGAACTACAGAAAACTACGTCCGTAAGTAAACAAGATTCTCTCCTTCACAAAAGGCTTTTTATCTGGCTCCACGCCGGTTTTTTCCCCAATTTTGTCTTTCCGATTCTCTTTTTGAGAAGGCTGCTCAAAATTTTTTTGTGTCACTCAAAAACTTCCAGTGTTTTTCAGCTCTCTCTTTGCGTCTTGGCGGAGTTGACCGTACTGCTTGAGGGCAAAGGGAGAATTCCGCTTTTTTTGGAGATTATGTGCTAATTCACCTTGAAGACAAATGGACAATCGCTGAGGATGCTCTTGAATACATTTGGTCTGTTCTGCCTCTGGCAGTGCAAAATCGCAAGAAACCCGAAAACGTTTTCTGTCCTTCACTCGTAGATATTGTTGCTGCTGAAAGGTTTTGAGTTCAATTTCTGTTCTGTAAGGTTAGAGTGTTGTTGATTGCATCATTCCAGAGTACCAGGTCTATATTTTTGTTAATGATTTGCCTAGTTCCACCAAATGTCTGAAGTTTTTTAACTGATTTTGCACGTATGGGTTCTAATTTGTTCTTGGTACCGTTATAGCATGGGAGAGAAGATGTCGCCAGATACTGTCCAATTTAGATGAGTTGGATTCGCAACACGAATCCGAATTCAAATTTGATGCTTTGATTCTCAGTTTATCATATTGGAGGTGAAAATGTGAAACAATTACACACCGAGGAGTTAGATGTGAAAACTGCTACGTTTCCAGTTCGATAGACTTCGTACTGAAAATTAGAGAATGAGAAGAAGAACTGAATTTGATCATTATTAAGAGAAGAATGAAATGAAAAGTAAAATTGGGTAGCAAGAACAAAATAATATCCTTTTCAGACGGAAGTAAATATCACCAATGGAAATATTAGCAGTCATGAGTTAAATATGCTTGAACAAATCAAGGTCATTAAATTTGATGCATATTTGAATAGTGCACCACATTTTCTCCGCTTTAACAAATTTGAAAGCAAGAGAATTGAATACAAAATAAGATTTTATACACGCATTATCTTATTTAATAATTAAAAATCTTTTAGTTATAATAAATCATAGCTAGTTTTGAAGGGTAGTTTACCGCATTTAATGAGAACTCAACGAGAACACAACATAATGAAGAAGATCAATAATTGAACTGATAGTGTTTTTGTGGTGAGTTTCCACTAAATTTTAGCAAATGTGTTAAAAACACCAACAAAGTTTACTGTAATTTTGAACGATGAGTTAACTGGAAAGGTGTCACGAATGAGTGACAAATGGGAAAAATATAACTACTAAATTGAACGAAATCAAGTTCGAATTGTATCACCAGAAGATGAAAAATTAACTAAAGACAATGAAATGAAACTAAAAGTCTCATGAAATGAGTGTCTTGAGTTTATCGACTTCAACGTTAGTATTTCAGTTTATTTTATATCTAATTTTCTGCATCAGATGCAGAAATACTTATATCGCGTTCAATTTCTGAGAAGTCGTAGTCTGGATGAGAAGTTGATAGTCGGCGGATTTTTGGATCGGGGGGGGGGTGTGTTGACTATTGGAAGGTGAAAGTTAGTTTTTTCGGGTTGTTGTTGCATGGATTCCTCTCAAATTATTTTTGCAATAACGAGATTCTCAAATCTTTGCCTTTTTGAAATAGAATTGTCTCGTATTCGCCTAGAGAACGGACAAAACATTCGAAACCATGATAATTTGGAGCTTTTCTGCAGAGTTTGCCAAAAGAAACCCTAAAGATTGTCATTATGTCTGTGTCGTATATTCGTATTTCCTCTACATTTTTTTCCACGTCCGTTGTGTTTTGATCGATTTTCATCGGTGGTTTTTTCTCATAAGCGAGGGTTAGAGGCTGGTTATTTTTCCAAAGTGGTGTGTTGCGTTCACCTGACACGAACTTCAGGAATTTTGGTTTTTTTTGTATTACTCTGGTTCCTCTTGCAAGCGTGTCTCATAATCCTCGAAATCCTTTCCTTGATCGTTTTGTCAACTTTCGGGATAGTTCAAGCTCCACTGATTTTTCTGATCGAGGAATTGAGTTTGTTAATTGCGGGTGGCTAATAGTTCTTGATACAGATTTAATGTGACAACCCTTGTATCGTCGAACTGTGTTTATTTGAGCCCGTGTCATGGACCGTGTCATGGACTTTGTTAGTAATTTTTTATGACACAACCCAACCGTTGTTGTATCAATAATCTTCGACTGGAACTGTTTCGGCATCTGAATAGTGATTCAAAGTTTGTTCATTTGACAAGATTGTTGAATTTGGGATGGTACTAATTTTGCTAAGTGGTGTGTTTGGTTTTTGTACAAAGTGTGCTTGGAAAGAGGTTTACTTTATTGATTCTTTTATTAAAAACATATTGGGTTTCATTGCTAATTTCATTCAACTTAGGCGTCCTTTAATAATTTGTATTAATCGCTCTGCCAAACCTACTGCTCGGTGATCATTTGCTGGTGCGGTTAATATGTTAATTTTATTGTAATTAAAGAAAATTTTCACTTTATTACCTATTAACCGTCTGGTTTGATCTAAACAGATATTCAGTGATACTCCACGAATTTGATTGTGTTCATCCAAATATTTGACAGCGTTGAGGACATTGGTTTTTTTGATTACTGTACTTTTGGATATTTTGAGAAGCGGTCGTTACATACAAGAAAATTTATCTTTCTCATTTGTAATTGGTCTGCCCAAGTATTGGTGATGCAATACCGGTCCTCTCTAAGGAGAGCATTTTTGGTCTTGGAGACAGCCAGCAAGCTTTTTGTGAAAAATTGGATCAGATTATTTTCAAAGAACTCTTCTTTTGAAAGCTCTGGATTTGGTGTTGTTTGTCCCTCATTTGAAGAGCGGGTTGTATTGGCATCCGAATTCGGAATGGATTGAATTGTCATCCGTCCTGGGTGTCCGGAGGGAGTTTGAGAGGTGATATGAGTGTGTTGCTCAAATTGTTCTTATTAGAAAAGTAGAATTGTGCTGCATTTGCAGAGAGAGAATGAAGCAACTGTTTGGAATGGCAGTTTAGGGCAAAAGGCAAATAGGAACTGTTTGTTTGCTGAGTATTAGTGAAATGAGTGGACTGTGTCTTATTTACAGCGTTGCGGTGTTGCGATTGACAATTTTGTGGTGCAGAATTTACAGAAATTGCTGCATCCGCGTCACAAATGCGGATAATTGTTGCAGCTGCAAAATCCTCATCATATTTCTTTGTAAATTTTGCTTTTTGATATGGTTGGCGGGAATTAAAAACTACCAGGCCCATTCTGGTACCTGTTATGGGTTCAATGTTAAAATCGAAACGCAATAATCCATCCACCCAACGTGTGAGACAGCTGTTATAAGATTTAATAGATTAGTGTTCCTCCATAACAGATAGTTATGCTCTGTGATCGGTAATGATAATGAAACTATTTCCAAAAAAATAATATTCAAAATTTTGACAGATCAAACTAATCCCAAGATTTTTAGTTCGTTGACACTATACTTTTCCTCATTGATTTTGAGGAAACGTGACAAAAATGCTACTGAATGCCCACCTGTTGGTGATCGTTGTTCTAGGGCAGCGCCTAAACCTTCGTGAAAACCGTCGCTTTTAATGCGAGTTTCCAAATAAGGATTATGATTTGGAATTTCGGTTGTGTTTGCTACATGATCTGTAATGTGTTTAAAATGTGATTCTAATTCGTCATTACTTTCAAAATTTGTGTTCTTTTTCAAAAGAGGGATGTTATAGTTGTGAGAGATTGGGTTTGAATTTTCCAAAAAAAAATGTGCTGAACCTAAAAATGAACGTATGTGTATAAGATTTTTCTGGGTAGAAAAATTTTTAGTCGCTGACGTTTTTGACCCTAAGAATGATACCGGATTGACTAAATTTGTTGCCCAACCATTCGATTTCGGTCTTGGCAAAATGAAACTTACTTTAGTAACACTAAATTATTTCTAAGATAATCCCCAACTAACTTTAAGCAATCTTCTTAAGCAATCTTCTTAAGACTAACTTTAAGCAATCTTCTTAAGATCTTCGACTAACGACCATTATATCAACAAGAAAACAATGTATGTTTTAAAGTCCGGCTAAAGAGTAATACAATAATTTTTGAATGCTGCTGGCATGTCAGTAAATCCATAGAGTCCAGTAATGAAACTGTATGTACATGTACTTTCACCGCTTATTTTATTAAATCTGCAAGTGCGTGACTTTTCAGGGTCTAGGTCTAATTCGCTGCGTACTTTAAATCCCTTGTATTAAAGTATGCTGTTTCATTTGATGCGTTTGCGTTAATGATTTGTTCAATGGTGGCTTTTAATCTCTCAATAGTAGGCTTCTGATATTTATTTTTACGAATACATTTGTTTAGAACTTCAGAGTCCAACACTAGTTTTACAGTTTTATCTTGTCTTACAGTAAAAACGATTGAAGAAATGAAGTTTTTATTAGAGCAGCTATTAAGTTTTGTCTTATGTTTCTCATCTATTAGTTTTTGAATTTCCGCATTTAGCTACGGCTGAAGTTTAATTGGTACTCGTCTACCTTTCCGATGAAATAGAGTAAAAAATTTTTAAATTACGATTTTTCATTGTGTTTGCCAAACCTACGGATGGGAAAATGAGGGCGGGGAAGTCAAGTTCTACTTGTTTTTTAATTGAACATCGAATTTGATGACCATATATTATTTGTTTTGATTGATTTACAGAGAATCCTAACTGAGGGAACGGATTAGGTCAAATGGTTGGCCGATGTCCATCTTCTTCGACTCTAAATTTAACATCTTAAGCTATCCAATCATTGCATTGTACTTTAATGTTAATGGCACCAATTATCATAATTATGTCATTTGAGATTGATTTTAAATCTTGCAATCCCAACAGCTTTTCCCAGTAGCTATATTTGCAACTCAAAAAACTGCATTTGGGAGGCTTTTATGGATGATTATAGAGACGCTTCCGGAGTCCACTAGTGCTTTAGTCTCTATGTTACCAAAATATACTTCTTTATTGACTGGTTCTACTTACCTATATTTTTGATCGTCTGTGGTGGCCGCTAGTCAATTGTCTTCGAGATCTATGGCGGAGTCATAATTTGCATTGTAAACTTAACGTTTTTTTTAGCATTTTGGCTATTTGGATGACTTGTTCGTCTAAAGATGGTGATGATCCTACTACGGCGGCTTCAGGTTATATATCTTTGACGTTGTTAACTCTAGGTGGTGGTTTGATAGAATTTTTTCATTTACGACAAACTTTTGCAATGTGATTGTTGATGCCGCAGTTTTTGCAAGTCTTTCCTACTACTAGACAGTTTTCGTGATGGCCGGGAGACGAAGTGTAACCACAATATGGGCAGAGAGGTGGCTAAAAATTATTTGTATTCATCCTGGATTATTTCAACAATTTTTTAATGTTGTTGACTGAAGAATGCTGTTGACCAAAGTCACAGTTTAGCATTCGTTAAGCGTCTGTAAAATTTTTTGACTGTTTCCCTCTTTAGCTTTTTTCATCAGAAAAGTGCAACAATCGAACACTTTGTTTCTTTGTTTTGTAAAGACGTTGTCAAGAGTTTCCCCACAAGTCAATTGTCGTTATTTGGTCTATCTGAACAGTAGGTTCGTTTTAGCCAAAAACAGGACGGCCTTCTTTACGTAGAGTGAGATAGGTAAAGGAGAGTGCTTTGTTGTCACAAAATTTTCGAGTTCTCTCACCAAATAATTTTCCAGCAGCCTCTGGCTTTTGACATTTGTTTAGTCATGTATTCTTCAATTGTTCGTTTCGAATTTTCTGATTGCGTTCACTTTGGAATATACAGTTATCAATGTCCTCGTAGATTGGTTTGATTGGTAGAGCTACTTTGTCTGGAGGTGCCTCAGATAGAATGTCTATCAAAATTCCTTTTATAGCCAGAATTGTTAGTTTTAAAATAATTCCCATCTGTCTTTTCTCAGTGGGGGTTCCACGTTGGGTCTTTCCCAGAAAGTTTCAATTCCCAGGAGAGCGTGTGCTTTTGGAGCTGACTGCGCCATGTGTTACTTCGTTAGGTGGTTTAGCAATTGTGATGCTATTACTGTGCAAATTAGATGAGTTGAATTTGCAGCAGGAAGCCGCATTTGAATCTGAGGCTCGAATTCTCAGATTATTAAAATAGAGGTGGAAATCTGATACAATTCCACACTGAGAAATCAATTTCGAAAACAACTACGTTTCCGCTATGATTTAATTCGGACTGAAAACGGAAGGATTAGAAAAACAATTGAATTTAATTGAGATTAAGCGAAGAATGAGAAGAAATGTAAAAGAGGATGACAAAAACAAATTAATATCCTTTGCAGACGGAGACACAACATCACCAAGTGAAACACGATCAGTGATGAGTTGTTTTAACAAATCAAGGTCAAAAAGTTCGGTACATGTTTAATTAAAGTACCACATCTTTTATTATATTCTAAAAGTGTTGCACTTTTTTAAAACGGATCTATTCTGCTTTAGCCCTCCCGGCTTAGTGGGCTTGTAAGCCCCCAGTTGCACGTGTTTTTTTCAACATAGTAACCTATTATATTAAAACAAATAATAGGTAACTGGGCAAAAAACACTGGCTGGAAGGGCAAAACAGAATTGATCAGCTTTTACTTCTAATTCTTTATAGTCTGTTTTTCAACGAAAAAAAATGATTGAATCAAGAGAATTTTTCTGTGAGCGTTTGTCAGTGCCCATCATATTCATATTGACCGATTCAGTTCTTCAGAAATGCGAGTAAGAGCGTTGGTAAATGAACTGAGTGCAAGTTCACATGATAATGGTACAAAATTCTGACAGCATAAATAACGTCTAAAAAGCGACTTTAAAGTTTCAAATTGCAATCAGCAATGCAATGATAAGCCTCCAAAAAACGTTTTCAAAATCTTATTAGTTAGCAACAATAAACTTCTCATTTGGTTCTACAGAAACATAAATGCGCTCTTTTTATTTATTTATTTAGCCATTCTCTTTTAAATGCAGTTAGTATCTATTTAAATTTTTAAAACACAAGGTCCCATCAAATTTTTTTTTTCTGATTTTAATTTTTTCAGTTTTTAAAACAATGCTGGATAGAGACATAGAAAAAAACAAGGTTCTAATCTAGATCACAAAAAAATTGAGAAATTGAATTTTTTTGATTTAAATCTTTTACTCTAACACTTGAGCAAGCAGCGTCAGCACAATAAAAGCATAAATATTGCACTTTTTTCAGATGTCGTCAAAAAACAACAATCGACGTTTCAGAGACTTGATTAAGTGGAGATGATGAAGACTAAAACAGGAAAATTTTTTAAATGCTTATTATGTTTAAATTGAATTGCCAAAAAACTTCAGATGAAAACGGTAAATTTTTCAATTTTTTTGGTCCTCCCAAATAACTTCCCAAAATCTGAGCCGATCAAAAATTTTTTTCAACAATAAACATTTGGAACCAGTTCAGGTTGAATTCGCAGAGAAGTTCAGTACAAAATCTAGAAAAAAAATTAATCAAAGCTGTACAACTTAATTTCAATCAAGGAAATTTAACGTATTAGTTTTAAAGCAATCCTACCCCAGCTTTGAAGTTTCAATAACTTGGATGGCAACTTTTGAGGATAAATAAAGTGCGAAGGACAAGATGAGCTTTGGAGGTATAACAACTGCGAAACAAATATGCCCTGACTGCCATGAAAAGTGGTTCTGAAATAGCAAAGCATTTGAATGCAAAAAAGTGGATAGTGGTATGAAATAAATTGTCAATATTTAGTAAAGGAACAATACAAAGTAAATAAAGTAGGTTGTTTGAAAACTTTTAGATGCTCCTATGTGCACTGAAAACAACAATTCCAAAAATTGCTTCAATTAGAATGTAATTTGCATAAAGAATCGTAATTCACAATGGAAAAAATGAACGAAGAACGTGAACTAGCTGTCCTCGATATGAATGCCTACGTTAACGAACACAGAAAAGTGTCGTGTAAATGGTAACGAAAGCCAACAGAAACAGAACAAAATTCTGATTGTCACTAGCTGCGAACCATCCGATCATCAATAAGTTTTGTAGAGGGTTTTATCCTTAGGCTTTTCGATCTACATGCTACTGTCAATATATTGTGGAAGACCATAAAGTCAACGAAAACATATAGGGGTGAAATCAATATCCAGAAACTTGAACTTCAGCCATTGTAAATGAGTCAATTGAAAAATTTTATGTGGTTCTGAAAAGAACGCAAAAGTTACAGAGGAAAGCAGGTCGAAAGTGACGCTAAACCTGAAAAAGGTGCCCACAATTCTTCTACAATATAGTGGCCGAAATTTTTCCGAAAAAATTTGGAGAAAAACTTAGTGCTGAAGATGAGATGAACTCGGGAGAATAAAAAAATTTAAAAAAATATCCAATCTGTCATAAAAGGGGTTTGGAATAGCAGGGCCGTCGAGTGTGAAAAATGTGAGAACTGGTGTCACATTAAATGTCAAAACGTAAGTACGAAGCAGTACAATAAATGTGGGTTGTTGTCTGGAATTGCCTTGATTTCACAACACGGAAACTCAAATCCTTCTTAGCTTCAACAAAAGGTTTTTTTATCATCATATAAGATCACACCTGGTATACTAAATAATTTTCAGTGGATTCGACTACACTTATATCGGACAAACTTGTGGACGTTTAAAAACGCGTTCGACAAAGCCTCAAAAAATAGACTCGCACGTTGGTCAGCATTTAAGCGAATGATGTGGCAACTTATGTGCTTTGGATTGGCGTACATTTGAGCAGTGCAAAGTGCCACAAAAGCTCTTGACTCCCGAAGCAATACATATAACAGAACGGAAGACATTGATGAACCCGCGCGAAGAGTACCGAAACCATAAGCGTGCATTTAAAATTTAGTTATCAGTAGCCATGTTGTTTTTTCAAAAAATGACTTTCAGTTTATTGAAAAATTGAAATGTTCAAACCTGCACTCAAACTTAGGATCTAATTGAAAACGAAATTTCAGACGTTTTTTTAACAAAAGATTATCTTACGAGAAGCGCTGAAGTTACTGTTTTTTCGTAAATGAACTGAAATCTTTTTAATTGTTAAAAAAACTAATCTGAAGTTACAATTGATCTGATGATGCAATAACGTTTTTAAAGATAGTTTTATATTTTTATTCAGTACTTTGACAAGCAGTTCAACTCAGTAACAGCACCGTATGCATTCAGCAAAGGCAGCTCAGTTTTCCGAAGTAGAGTCTGCAACACAACCGAGACACATCGATTGTATAATCAGTGATTCCAAATTCTCAGAAAGCTGAATTTATTACAAGGACCACTCATGCCAATTAGGGATCACAAACAAGCAGATTTGAACAAAGAAAACCAACAATTTTTCGTTTAAAGAAAATAGAATCCTTCTGTTTAAAGAGAAAAATTCTGGGCACTAGCCTTGAATCTGCACTACTCAAGTTCTGATGGTAACTGCAAGATGTTTTCTCATATAACTGATCTCATGTCTTATTTTCATAGCATAAGACCAGGTAAAAATTTCAAAAATGAATGGTTTCGTATTGAGTGGAATTGCGTATTAAAAAAGCAAAGCCTCTGAAGTTTTTTTTCAAACTAATGACAAAAAATGGAACACTTAAACAATCTAATGGTAAAAATAAAAAAGAATGAACCAGGCCCCCAAAATATTTTGTTTTTTAAAAATGAACGTAGTATTTGATGAACGAGTAAATGAACGAGTATTTGCACGTTATAAGTCAAATAAGGAAACTACTCAAATAACAACAACCTCGAAGGCATTAACGAACGCGATTGGTGATCGTAAAACAGCAGATTTTAAAATACATGATTTTTTCAGTTACTCATGTGCTAACATGTGTAATTACAGTAGCGAAAAACAGATTTCTTATATTCAAGAAAACCTGAATCTCTCAAATCATTCAAATTTGTCTAGAATTAGTCTTAAAAACAAAAGGGGAGCTGAATCCACGTGAACCACTCGGACCATTCACTAAACCGTCTTTGGCATTTTTGACATATCTTGAAAAAAAAACAAGTTCTGAACTCTCTGCAAATTCCCATTAGAATACTCATTAGAAAACGAAACAATGTCAGCTCTACTTTTAAACCTTATCGTTGCTGTTAACCCAATTCCCCACCACAATTTAGCGGCACAATCGATCAGCAATTAATTTTACTGAGATCTCAGTTTAAGGAATGGGAAATTTTGGCTCTGAATGCTTTATCAAAGCGTTGGTATAAACGGTATCCGACTGCTATCAAGTAATATTTGATGTCTGGCAGAAAAAAGTGCTTAGTCCAATTTCTAATATCGATTCGGGATCTATTCTGTCCCCCCCCCCCCCCCAGCGTTTTTTACGCCCCCGGTAACAAATTACATGTTGTTATATAGCACATTTCTGTGTAAAAAATAGCACGTGCGCCTGGGGGCGTAAAAAATATAAGCCCACTAAGCTGGGGAGCCAAAACAGAATAGATCCTCTATTTGAACGTCTTAATGCATAGAAACGACATCATCGACTACGCTTCTTATTGTTTGTTAATAATGGTAAACATGTCAAAAGATAGAATAAAGTAAAATATTTTGGACTCCAACTTTCCAAAGCAAGCAATTTTGTCAAATTTCACGAGGAATGTTTTTTTCAATAAGAAATCATTCTTCATCTTCTGCAAACTTGATTGCGTCTCAAGCAGTCATAAACAAATCAATTAGACAGCCATCAAAATGGAAGAAAGACTGAATGCAAGTAATTTCGAATCACCTATGATCGTCAACTGAAACTTGAAAGCTTTTTCATAAATGATTTACATGTCTATGCCTAATTCAACTTTAGACATCAAGAAAAATAATGCAATTAGGAGTCGGCTCACTACAAATCTTTGAAATGTCAAATGATGCAAATTTTTTATCTCTTCTTGACTAAATATCAATCAAATGTACAAGAAAAAAATTGTTATAGCCACTCGAAAATCAGATAAACACTGATTGTTTTAGCTCATTCTCTGACGCAAAATGTCCTCTAAGCTAGTCAAACACATGTCTCAGCACCGAACAGCGTCCTACACAAAATTCTTTACTTTTTTAAAAATAATTCAAAGGTGGTAAGAACATTTCAAATTATAACATCTCTAGTACTTAGAGTCACATAAAGTGTCGCAAGATTTCTGTCATTTTTGAGGATTAGAGATGATCGCCTTTTCACTAACTTTTTTTCACCACGCTACCACGATATGGACCCTTTATCTGCTATGGTGATCTATAAACAAACAAAAATTCTTTGCAACAACAATTTTAAAATTTTCGAATGTGGAAGCAAAAAATTCTCATCCTGATTTGACATTTATGGGATGCCCACTTTTTAGTAAAAAATATTTTTTTATTTTTTTTGGTTCTAGGAAAAAAAAACTCCTTGCCCTAAATGAGTTGGTGGTTGATTTTGTTCACGGACTGCAGTGGTAAATGTTGAAATCGGACTACTACACAACAAGCAATTCCACAAGTTTTTAATTTTTCAAGGTAATTGGTGACGTAACAAATAAAATGATCTCATTAACGTTACCATTTTGCCAGCAATTTTGTCAACTGTGTTTGGTACGTCAGTTCCAGTTAAAAAATTCGCCAAATTATCTACAATTTTGGGTTGACTCAAGAGAGTGACTGCAAAACTGGATTAAAATTGAATTTGATGATTTTTCGGATTGTTCATTTCTGGAAAACATTAACTGCGTTTTCCCTTCGTTCAAGTAAAAAAGACATTGTTTCTTGCATTGAAGTGTTTTCCTTTGCGTGTTTTCGGCAACCCTTGCAGTTGCGTGTTGTTCGTTGCGTGATATTCAATTGCTGTTTCATCGGCTAACTGCAAAACATTATAGCCCTTTTGTACAAATTTTTTTGCGGCTGTAAGGAAAAAAATAGAAGACCCCGAAGTTCGGTAAACAACTTCATGATTTTTGACAACCCAGTTCAACGTTATCAGTCCATCTTTAGTATAACTGTATTTTAAAAACTGGTTATAAAAGATTCCCTCCAAAGAAAGGCCATCAAAAATTTTTAATGAAAAAGCCCAAAGACATTGAGTTGAAAAATTTTGTTAAGTCTTGAATATTGCAAAAAAGGTGTGGATTTTTTCAATGCAGTAATTTATTTTTTCTTCGTAGTTTTTCTGGAATAATCGTACCCAGCCATGATTCTGTTGGATAGTCGAGCTGATTTTGGCTAGTAATTTCATTATACTCCAAATGCAGTGTCATTTGCACAAACAGAACTTGCTCAAAAGTTTCCGCTAGTGGCGGAGTAAAAGATATTGGTTGATAATTGTCCGTGTTTAATCTGTTTCCAGAAGTTTAAAAAATTTTTTTTGAATAAATTGCAAGGGCTGCGTTTACAGATGATTGCGTTAATTGTAAACTGCAAGTGGATTCCACAAGACAATTAACCTTGCTCCAGCCGATAATAGGTTCGGTAGTTTATTAATGGTAGCAAAAGGTAGTAGAAAGCTAGTAGTTAGAGTTACTTAAAATATCGCACAAGTTCTGTCATTTTGGAGGATTCCAGATCATCAGCTTTTCACAGAACTTTTTCCCCAGGCTTCCATGGAACGGAACTCCTGACAAAGCGCTATAGCCATGTTTAACCAAAACAAAAATTCCTTGAAAGAACTATTAAACAATTGGCGATTGTGGAAACAAAATAATATCCTCCGAGATATCCACTGTAAATCAAGACTGAGAACATTAGACTCCAAGCCTTTATATTCTGTAACGATGTAATCATGCTGCTTCCTTAATAAATTACCCTGTTAATTTGTATAACTTTTGTTTTCTATCATTAAATTTTATTCACATGTGTTTGTCTGTGTCTCTCTCTCCGCTTAAATTAAATTTTCTGGTTAGTTTTAATTGATTGTCCAGACATTGAAAAAATGAGTGAGGAAATTTTTGTTATTTCCGAGGGAGTTCCGAGGTGAGAGTATTTGTGTTTTGGAAAATTTTGTTTTTTCTTGTTCAAGGATTACAATTTTTTATGCCCATTGGCTTGTTGATTGAACATGCATTTTAATAATGGATTTTCAAAAAAAGACACTGAAATCTAACTACTACCGAACAAATGATTGGATTTGTTTTTCTTTTTCAAAGTATTTGATGACATACCAATTGATCTGATTCCCAATATCATCTAGCCATTAGTTTTGTTAACTGTTGTTGATACGTCAGTTCCATTTAACAAATCGCCGAAATTTCTACAAATGTGCGTTAATTCAGGAGAGTGACTACTACATTGGATGAATCTTGAAATTGATGAAAATTTATTTCTGCACATAATTAACAATCAACCTTCATTCAAGATCAACGTACATTGTTTCTCATATACCACTAAAACTTTGGTAAGTCTTAAAGTGCAAATGAAGTGTAACACTTTTAACAAAGTGATTTATATTTCTTGCAAGTGAAATAACAGTATCAAGACATGATTTTCGTGTGAATAGCTGGAGTAGTTTTGCTAAAATATATAGCCCAAATGCGATTTTTTTTTGCACCAAATGTAGGTAATCAAAAATTTGTCTTGAAAAACTAGTCAAAAACGTTCCGCTAGTCGTCGAGCAATTAATTTTGGTTGATATTCGTCTGGTTTCAATCTCTTGCTAGAAGTTACAAAAGCTTCTTTGAAAACTTCGTAAGAGATGCGTTTATAATGCTCTCTTTAATGGTAAAATGGAAGTGGCTTCGATAAGACAATTAAAAATCTATCAGTGGCCATGAACTAATCATTGGTCTAGGCTTATGGTTTGGCAGTTAATCAATAACTTCAAAAAAATATTTCCTGGTGACAGGGCAAAATCTAAATTCGGTCTTTGAAAAAACGAAAGAAGCAATGACAGAGTAAAATCTTCAGTTTTTAGTGAGCCCAGTTTTGCAGAGCAAACTTTCAAACAAATGGCAACACTTTTATTGCCCATTTTTGTTTTGGATTTCTCAATTTACTTATATTTTTGCCTGACTTCCAGTTTTCGTTTGATTTTGATTAAAATTCATGCGTTTTTTGCTAGTAGGGAGCTCTTTCAAATAATGTTGTGAATTTTTATTGTTCGCTCTATCTAGCTTCCTAACGACCCCTTTTCATAGATTAAGAAAATCATTATGAGACTGCATTTTTTCCGTTCATTGAAAACGCGATGTGTTTTTTTTTAATTACGCATCTTTTTTCAGTTATTTCTCTTGGTTTATTTTTCTTCTTGAGGTTGACAATTTGTAATCGTGTATGACAATGAGAAAATTTTTCAAAATTTTTTGTTGATTTCGAGAACTTATTGTTTGCTTCATTTGTTGTAGAAATTGTCGACAGGTCTTGTGGAACAAAACCACAATTGAAAATAGGTCTTGAGGAGCCGTTCATATCTCGAATCAGACACTGCTTGTATTCATGACTGTGCGTGGTTCTTAAAACTCAATTGTACAGGATAGTGGATGATCAATTCCTAGTACTGTACTCAAGAACAAGAGACTTTCGAATAAATGATTTTTGGATCAATCGGAGAAAATGTTTCGGCAGTTTCGCACGTTGATTTAATTTCGTTTTTATAAAATTCATTCAAATCATCTAGCAATTGTCAGCCCTTCTGACTAATTAAATTGGTATTTTAATTTTGTGAAGCCGTAGCTGAGTGAATGTTTTAATCTTTAGCTCTTATGTCGTAGAGGAAAGAAACCTAAAGATTTGAAATGGCCCAACATGTCATTTTTCGAGAAGTTTTCCGACTAAGAGTTCAGTCAATAGTGATTTCAAGAACCAATTGGTTTCGGCATGATGTCTGGAAATCCAAATTCCAACTCCTCCTCCACTCCACCTCGTTGTTTTTCTCTTGTTGATGACTTATTGGTTGTTGAACGAAAGGATGTGTATTATACAGAAACCAATACACTAATTTGTTTCTTTCATTTAACCATGTCTCAGTGTCAACTCGGAGAAATTGCTCAATGAGTTTACAAAAAATGTGAGAGTTGATCTTTTTTGTTGTAAAACTTTCTACAAATCATATATCAGAACTGTGGAACATCAGATTTTCATACTTAAATCTTGGCGTAAAAATCTAACGTATTTTTCATCTGCATCAACTGGAATGCTATCGTTGTTAAAAAATAATAAAGTTATGAACAGCGAACACCAGAAAAAACATTTTAACCGGCCAAAAATTGATTTTTGGGTTTTATTTAGCGCAACTCGTGAATCAAGTCCTGGGTGATTTTTCAATTTCAAAATTGACGACACAAAACTACGCTAATCAAATCAGATTTGCCAAACCATTCAAAAAATGAACCAAACTTGTTGTGAACACAGACCTGTCCTCAATCAATTTTGAAAATATGGGCATAGAACATATACAAGGTATCATTGGAAGTTGCGTCTATATTCATCAGCAACATTTGACAATTCTTCATTCAAAATTTCATTGCTTCTTTACTTAATTATCTGCCATAATTACAGTTTTTGGCATCAGCTGTCTAACGTACAGCCATTTCGTGTGGAACAGCATGTGTAGTACACTGAGTTACTGACTCCTTCTAATTGCTGGTCTCTTGCAATCTGTGATACTCAATTTGGGCCGATAAGTATTTGTATGGCAAATTACGTTATATTGTTAGACAATTGGAATTGTGCCGCTATTTGAGTACCAATAGTGCGAATTGGATTTAATTTAATATAGTATTTAGTGGAAAGCCGTTGCGTTTCCACTCAAGTATTAGATCAGATGGAAACTTCTTGCGTTTCCACTCACTCGTTTGAATCGGCTCAAAAGAAAGAGAGTTGAGAGACCAACTTAATTTCAAAACAAATAGAAGCAGATTGAATTTGGATTAAAAATAGATTGTGTGAACAGATCACTACCTCGCTAGACTAGAGGTAACATCAATTTATGTGAAAAAAGTTGTGAATAACTTCTAGAGTCAAGGAATCATAGTTTGATGCAGAACTATATTCTGTACCACATATCCTCCTCTTCAAATTGAAAAAAATGGCATCTGAATGTTTTATCAACAAATAATATACACAAATACTAATTGTGAATTTGAAAAAGGAATAAAAACATATAAAAAAAATATTTAAAAAGTTTGCTAGTTATCATATTTAAAAGTGTCTATATGTGCTGGTTATCACACTTAGTGATATTAATATTATAAATAACTATTGGGTTTGCAGGTAAGAAACACCTACAATCGCAGGGTGGACTAAAGACATTCGAGCGGAACAGCTTTGGAGTGAATTATTAAATATTGGAAAAATGGCACGTTTCTATTAGTGAGATAGTAATAGCGGGATAGTAATTCAAGTAGAAACCGGGTGAATTACTATTCAATATAGATAGTAATTCAAGTAGAAACCGGGTGAATTTAAAAAGTGAAAGTTACATTTTACTGCACATAGACAAAAATTGTACTATTATTTAAGCAACGTGGAAAGCCGAGGGATTGAAAGTAAATTAAATAAACAATGTTTTAGTATTGTCTTTGTAAGCGAGTTAAAATTTGATTTTCAGTATCAAAGATTGACGTGCTCACCCTCTCTCATAGTCTTCATAGCTATAGGGAGTCGGTGAATAGTCCATTGTTCGGATTCGAGGGTCAGGTGGACTCATCACCGGCAATTCGAAAGTTGTTTTCTCAACAGAGGGATAATTTGCTACTCCTTGCTGTAGGGAAGCGGTTATTGGATTGTCGTATCTTGGATGTTTCGCATAATTGTTGTCGTATATTCCGGTTATTAAGCCTACATTGCTCTGTTTGTCAAAGCCATAGTCATTAGGGGCACGGCGTTGACGTCTCACAGTCGATGTTGTTAGAGTCGAGTGTGCAGACAACCGAGAGGTAGCGCAATCATCTCGACAGGGTGATGAAAGTTGTGGCTACGCGATTTTTCGAGCAGTCATCGATTTAGAAATGTTGCAGTTTGCTGACAACACTCCGGAAAAATTGTTGGGCTGATAATGACGCCTTTCCGTCTCACTCCTATACTTTTTCTTCCTCTCCTTCATTTGAGTACTTATTTTTCCTCCGTTATCATAAGGGAGAGGCCGAAATATTGACATGGAGGGGGGTTGGGCATATTGGCATAAGTTTTCCGTTTTGCTATGCAGCCGAATTTTGCGATAACGGTTTTCATCACACGGACCCCAGGAAGACATCGCAATTGTAGTCAACAGGGTGCGAGAGACAACTCACTCTAGGGCTAGGGTCTCGTAAACTCCTTAAAAGTCATGTTCCGACCTCTTTGTGACTTTTTGGCCAGATTGAGTTCCAAAGAGCGTTCAGTACAAAGAATAGGTTTATACAAACTGGTTTGAAGGATCAAACAAGAAGCGAACTTGTTTTTTGGCCTTAATATCAGCGGCCTGCATTATTTTGGGCTCATGTCATCGTCTCCTCTATCAGTAATTCGTCTCTGTCAGTAGTGAGCCACAGCTCTCATCCAGTTAATCAGCGACAGAAACGGCATCTTCGTCTAAATAGTAATTTAAAATATCTGCATGAGACAAATGGACATGGACTTGATTATTCTAAATGGATATTTCGAGCTACACCGTGCATATGTATGTATTTTTCTATAAGCTTCACAACGTTAGAGCCATTTGCTCGTTCGAAAATTTCTATGGTGGGTAATATTAAAATCGATCAACACATGAAAGGAAATGAGATTCCTGTTTCCTCATATAAAATCGGTCCCCCAAAATCAAATTGTTTTTCATCATTTGGTTCAGAACAGTGTTCTAATGGTTTCCAATCTGACCCGGTTTTACAGATTCAAAATTGTCGCAAAATCAGTACAATTTTTACACTTTGCAGCCTTGTTCAAGACTTTTTGCTCATATACGGCCAGAAAGCATGCTGGCCAAAAGATGTGATCCCCCAGCAGCCCAGGTGTGTCATATGTAATGACTCAAGTAGGGCTTTCAGGTTTGACTTCGGGATGGCCAAGCGTTCGTCATTACAGAAGCATCCCAAACGCACAAGGAGGTCCATTTAATATGAGTGTAAGTAGGGGTTTACATCTTGCATCGCCGATCATCATTTTGGAGGATGCAGTTCTGCTCTTTCTCGAGGATGGAATGTTTGGTCCTTAGCACTGCCAGAAAACTTTTCGTGAATAACTGCGTGAGTTTATTCTCAAATATTTCCGCGTGGTAAATTTGATAGTGGGAGAAAATGTGTCTGTTCATGTCTTCGTCACAGTGACATTTGAATAAGATATAGATTGGAAATTGACACGTCTTGGGTTGGTTGAGGTTATAATGGTTGATGTATTTGAGTTGCTCAAGTTGAATGGATAACTTGAGTGGATAATTTTTGCTTTTAGGTTTGGTTGGCACTAAATATAATCTGCCAGCTCAGTTTTTTTATCCGGAATGTGTTCATTTACAAAATCAGATGGTAGTAAAAAATCAACCCAACGTGTTAGTTAACTATAATAGTATTTTTTGAACGTCGTTTTTCCGTGATTGATAATCAAGCCTGATTATGATTTATTACGAAAAAAGATTTTCGGAAAAAGTAATTTTTAAAACACTCTGCCGACCAAACATCTATTAAAATTTCCAATTCGTTGACACTATTTCCTTCCTTATTGCAATTAAGGAAGCGTGATGCAATTGCTACTGTATGCCGGGTTGCGGGTGACTTTTGCTCTAATGCTGCACCTAATCCAGAGCCAGAAGCGTTACATTTGATCTGGGTTCCCAAGTTTGGTTCAAAGTGTGTATTATGTGTTTTTTTTGCAACCCGAAATTTACTGTGTTGGAAATGTGTTTCTAATTTATCAGTACATTAGAACTTTACATTTTACCTTAAGAGTGGACGTAGTTGGAAAAAATTGTGAGAGATTCGGAGTAAACTTTCCTAGGTAATGCATGAACCTAAGAAAGAATGTGGTTGTTTAAGGATTTTAGGTGCTGAAAGATTAAAAGAAGATGCTGATGTTTTTGTTTCATGTAGAGATATTCCCGAACGTCTAAGTTTATAGTCAAGCCATTTAGTTTCTGTGTTTGCAAAATGGCATTTATGGAGGTTACTTAGAATCTTCGGCGAATTTTTTCAGAAATTTAAAAGTTATCTTCAGATGGTCCTCTTTTGATCCAACACTAAAAATTATAATGTCGTTCAAGAAACAATGAGTTTTTTTAAACCAATAAATGTGTGATCCATAACTTTCTGGAAAGTTCTCGGCATATCCGTTAAAACCACTTGGTTCTTTAATTAAGTGGCATGTTTCGGTATATTCAACGCTTACGATATTAAAACTGAGTTGGCGTGACTTTTCTGGGCCTGAATTCAATTGACTGTAAGCGGTTTTTAAATCCAGTGTGATAAATTGTGCTGTCTCATCTGTTGCTTGTGAAATGATATTTTGTTGTATCGTGTCTATTGAATTATCAGTGTTTGGCATGTGATATTTCTTTTTATGAATGCATCTAGTTAGAATTGTGGTGTCCATTGCTAATTTGACGGTTTTGTCTCTTTTTACTGTGATAACGACTGTGGAGATGACATTTTTGTCAAAACAACTATTTAGTTTCATGACGTGTTTTTTGTCTACAGGTTTTCGGGAGTCAGTTTAAATACACATCAAGGCCCTTGTCCACAAAAATTTCAAAAAATGCAGGTCTCAAGGATTCGCTTTGGACGAATGAACGAACCTATTTAATCATTTCGTTTTGTAGCTTATGGTTTTAATGACTTCGAAAATATTTCTTTTCGAAAAACACAAATCTATTTCTAAGTTTTCAAATCTATTTCGAAAAATTACAAATCTACTTCTAACCTAGTCTCTTTACTGAGAGGTCAAGTAACACATTATTGGCGTTCGAAAAAAGCACATTTTGAGAGGACAAAATATGGCTTCACGTCTTCGACAACGTCTTCTCGCAAGTTTTAATTGAATTTTTGATTGCTCTTTTTATTGTTCTCTTTTTGTAACCGGATAAAAAATGAGTAACGACAGGTCTTAGTGCCTTCCAAGAAAAGCATCGGGGATCTTAAACTTGTTGGATGTTTTCAGTTGGCATCTAATGGTTTTCATTACTTTGAAATTAATTGCTTTGTAAAATTAAAAGGGAATTTTTTAACTTTGCTGTTTTTGTTCGTTTTGTTACCGAGCCTTGTTAAAGACTAGTGTAGACCATATCTTTCCTAGTAAAGTACAAGTTATTTAGTTTAGTTTCAGTTTAATCTGCCGCTATTTTGACTTCGTTATTAGGTTTTTTTTTCCAAAAAAATGGATATAAAACTTTGGATGTAATTAAAGTTTGCTGTTGTTGTTTGAATTTGTTGTTCGTTTTGACTCGCTTTCTTAATAATTGCAGATCTCATCGAATTAATGCGGCATTTTTTGCTCCTGTGGGATATTTGCTTTGGAGGCGATCTTTTTGTTCATACACCAATTTTTTTTTAAATACTTGAATTTTTGGGGGCTTTCTATCTGTTCCTCATTTGGTAGACAATTATGGCAAATAAGTGGATGAGCAGGGTCGGAACGTAGTGTGCGAACGCACATTATCAAGCATCTTTTTTGATATTTGATTTAAATTATCATACTTCACTACCTGATTTCAATTCACTATTTTGTCTCAGTTCAATTAAACCGTTTATTACACTTGTTGTCTTCAGTTTACCATTTCATCACTTTTTCTTTTTTGTTTTCAATTGATCCTTTCAGATTTTGATTTCGATTTCTCCTTTTAATTCATTTTTTGATTTCAGTTGACAATTTTATCAGATTTCTTGATTTCAATTTTTCCATTTCGTCTCATTTTTTAAATTTCATTTTACTATATAGTCTCAAACAACCTACAATTATCTCATGTTAGCAGTTTATGATTATCGAATAAATTACACCAATAAATTGCATTAAAAGTTCAAAGAAAAATTAAGACTAAGACCTTCTTGACTAGTTCGGTGGCTGCTTTTTCATGTTAAACTTCAAGTAACCGAATTAAGATTTTCTAAGATTTTCTACTATAACATCCCTAAACTGTTCAATTCAATTGCAAAATATTAATAACTAACCTATATTATCAAAGTCTTTTCAGTGGCTAAATCTGTACCATCAGGGCTAGTTTAACGAGCATAACAACGCGTAAAACGAGTATCATCCTTTACCAAAGAAAATTTAATTGAGTGTCTGAACTAAGGGGGGGGGGGGATTTGGTTTGCGAGATAGCTCCATTTGTATGAAGTTCTCAATCAGTTAATTTAAATTAGAGCGTCGTGTCTCAGATTATGTGCTTTCTAAAGTTGCTTAAATAAAAATATCACAAAAGAATAGAAAACAACTATGAGCATAGATTGCGGTGATCGAGAAATTTCTAGTTTGAAAATTTTTTTAGCATTTTACATTTTATTGAATCTTATTTCGTGAACAGGGTCTTAGAAAAAAAGTGGACAGTTGAAAAATTTTTGCAAGTTACTATCGCTTAGCAACGTCCAGTGGTCACTTCCATTTGAAAATAGCGTTGTAGTTACAATATTTCAGTCCGTTTATCAAGATTAAGATTGATTCCATCGGATTGCAGTGACGGAAAATACTTTTTATAAGGGAAAAACTAACAGCTCGGTTTTTGCTTCAGCTCAAAAATGGAACTACACGTTTTTAATAACAAAATCTATTTTCCAAAATTGGGGACTGCTTCTTTTATTCTTGCAAAATGGTCAGATTTTCTCGGATTTCGCTGGCAAAAATGCGAAAATCTTGGGCAGGTTTTTACAAAATTTCAAAAGTTTCCACAAACATTTTGCTAGCATTGATTTTGTATTCTGGAATTGTGAAATGTATTTTTGTGCCATCGAATAAAATTTTATAAAAGTTTTTGACGCCAAAATGAGCTTAAGCAAAATCCGATTTGAAATGCTTTCTATCGCTCATGTGATAAGATTACAAAGCGGAAATCACTTACTTATACTAGTAAAAAAACTGGTCTCTTAAAGGTGCCAATTTGGTCTTGATAACATAACGTTATGACGTCATTGGACATGAAGAGAAAATTGTCTTATTTGCTATACAGAAAACATGTTTTAACAAAATATTGGACATTTACCAAGACAATTTCTAAGAATAATTAGCTAAGATGTGCTGAGGTTTTTTGACTCATCATGATATTTCAACTTTTGTAGTATTTGTCACAATCATCTACATAATGGCAAGGTGTATCAACTTTTATTTCAATGGTGTACAAAAAAAATTTCAGAGAAAGAAAATTTAACCCTCACTACTTATTAAAAAAGTGATTTTTTTTGCAATTATAAATTTCATCTGTTTTATTGAGCATAATATACAGCAAATTATTCTATAATTCATCATTTCGTCATTTAGTTTAAAAAGTTGGAAGTTGTCGTTTGGTCCTTTTATCGATGTTTGCACATAAGAACACAGAGGATTCCGAATGCTGCAATCACAGAGATAGATAATACGATGCTAGCAACAATTGTTGCGTTCTCAAATCTCCGCCTGGCATTTCCTCCTTCTTCTGAGTCTGTACTGTTCTCTTGGTCGTCTGGAATTGTTATCTAAAAGAGAACAAATTTCCAGTATAAAAACTGCTTGACTTCATTTTTTTTTACTCGTGTGATGGTCAAAAGAGCTAATATGTGTTTTCACACTGTTTTTGTGGCAGAGAAAATAGCCTTTTTAAAAAAAAATTAGAAGTAACAATTTTTTAGATTAACCGTGCAGTTTAAAACTGCCCTAAGAAAGGTAAGATTTTGTTGGATCAACGTCCTTCAATGAGACCATTATTGTCTTCCAGTTACTTTTATTTAAAATTTTCAACTTTTTTCAAGCTCTGAGAGCAATCTACTCTTGTGTGCAAAATAAAAAACAGATATTTTTCAAAAGAATTCTGGAAACTACCCAAAGCGAATGTATATTCCTCGAACAATACCACCAATTAAACTGAGCATAAAACGAAACAACTATCAAATGAAGGAAGTCAGAAATTTAAAATATCAAAACGAACTCGTAGAAACCAATAATCCAAACTGAAGCTTAAAAACTTGTGAAAGAAATCAAGAAAGTACTCAAAAATAATGGAACTCTACAAAACTCTAGAAATTCAAGGTTAAATTGAGGTAAGATAATTGTTTCATTTTTGCTCCTAGTTTAAAATGGGTATGTTTTTCTTCGAATTTCACACTACAGAGGGGGATCTCTTGCTTGGTGAGGAATAATTGTTCCGACCCCACTTGTGGGGGGGGGGGGGGACTATATACTCAAATGGGTTTTTTTTGTTCATTCATTTTTGGCCGATCGATATATTCATCGTAGAGAATTGTGAGTGGTATCATTAAAAAGCTCGTCCAGCGCAGAAGTCGAAATTAAAAAGATTTTTTGGATTTCCTTTTTTCGAGGAGTTATCGAGGATTGAAGTTTTGTGTGAACATGTGACATTTTGTTCACTTTGTGTAATTTAGTGAAAGTCTTCAAATTAAGATAATTTTTACATTTCACGCCACAAAAAGAATCAATTTTGAGTTCCTGATAGACGAAAGGCGATAAAAGAGACTAGTTCTGGTTTCATAGGGAAGTTTACTATCAAAAAAATTATCGAATTCTTTTTGAGAGCTCTTTTTTTTCATATATTTTTTTTATTTCTTATGTCACATAGAGACTAGTCACTTTTCATCCCGAGGTTCCGTTAATGACAAACCTGATTCACAGTCTAATGAAGCCCAATGAACAAAAAACTTGTTTTCAGAGAAACGCTCGTATTTTTTTGGTTACGACTCTGAATTTTAAAAGAAATTTTGATTTTATTCGAGGTTTTACCAAATTTTTGGAGTTCTATGGCATAAGCTCGTTGCCTATAAGTGCAATAGATTTCATGATGAGCATAAAGAGAACCTATCTAGAGCTTTGAGTGGACAGCTAATGTCTGTTAAGACATTAAAAATGGTTTTTCGAGAAATTTTTTAAACATTAACCGATCATAAACTATTTCCGTGAATTTTAAGTCAGCTTCAGTAAGGACACCAACCCCCTAATTTCAATGCTAATTAAACCTGGTTAGCTGTTAGATCTTCTTATTTTTTGTTAAATGACTTCAATGATACAAAACTTCGAAAATAAAAAAAATTGGATTTTTTCGTCTTATTGGTCCCTCTTAAAATCTTATCACATTCTCCTGATATTAATATCGCCCATTGTCTAAGAAAAATTGTTCAATGGATCATGAAAAAAGTTTTCAGAGAAAAGATTATGGTTTAATTGGCTGCGACACTTTCTTCGCGCACTTTTCAACTGAATTTTTTGTTTTTGCCTGTATTTGTTGTTGTTTCCATAGTCAAGACTTATTGTGGTGTCTTCTTGATTACCTATGCATGAGAAACATTCTTGTTGTCCAATGGAGGGACAACTGAGCGTAATTTTTGGCTTCCGTTGAAAGCTATTGGATTTAATGGCTGTTAAGACTTTAAAAAGGAATTTCCGAGAATTTTTTTTATCATTAAACAATCTTAACGCTTAGTCCTTGAACTGTAAGTCAATCTCAGTAATGACTGAACCTTTCCTTTCTAATTCAACCAAAATTAAATTACTTAGCGGTTTTATGTTCTAACTATTGATGTTATGACTTAAATGCACGAGTTCTCATAACTTTTTTAAAAAATTTTTATATCTCCTTTTCTTAATTCTGGTTCCTTTTGGAATCTTAACACCTTATCCTAATATTGATAGTTTCATTGGCCTAAAAATGACAACGTTCAATGGATCATACAAAAACTTTTCGGTGAAAAGCTTATAGTTTAAAGGGCAACGACACTCCTGGCGCACTTTTCTACCAATTTTTTGGGTTTTGCCTGTCTTTTTTGTTGTTTTCATAATCAAGGACTTTTTGTAAGGTCTTATTGATGAGTTTGAAAACCAGACATCTCATCTTTTTGTTGTCTCACCGATGCATAACTTAGCTCCCGTTGTTTTTATTAGCTCCCGTTGAATCCTATTGAATTTAATAGTGTTGATAGTACGGTTCCTCTCAAAAAATTTCGTTGTTTTAATGCGTTTGTTCATGTTTGATTAATTTATTGGAGTTATACTGTTAAAAAGAAGAATCCAATTGCTGTTAGAAATTAATTGAAATTGGAAAAGTTTTTACTAAAAAAATCATTTTTTTATGGCTTTGACACTTTCCTCGCTCAATTTTTTTTGAATTTGCTCTGTTAGACTGTTTTTTTTATACTTTAGGTAGCCGTAAAATTCTGACCGCGTGTAAGTGAGGATTGATTGAATAGTGTTACCCAAAGAAGACTGTTTATAGCGATTAGCCTTCAAGTCTATAATGATATACATTTTTGAGATTTTAAGGATTTTTCAATTTTTTCAGTTTTTGTTGTTGTCTTCGTTAACTTGTAACGTATTCTCATCATTGAGAGGTCCCATCTATTTTAAAAACTAACCTGTTTACTGATATTAGGACGTAACATATGTTTTGTTTGTTCGACAATGTGTTTTCATAAAAAGTTATGTGAGTGGTGTAATTGTGTTTCTTTTTCTCTTCCTTTAGCACAATCGCGTAATAACAGATCTCAATGATTTTCAAATGTGGCCCAATTGAACTTATTTAATCATTCAGTAATTAATTAGCTGAATTAGTATAAATGAAAATTGAAATAAAAATACATAAAATTCAGATAATAGCTAATGATTTTAATGGCTTCACTAATTTGTGTTTTCGCAATGTTTGTAATTTTTCTGCATCTATAGCCGGCTCCTATGTCTTAGTCTAACCAAAGGCAGGTCTTATTGCTTTCATTATGGCTCTTTAGTAAATTTATAGAGAATTAATTCGTTAAAAGCTAATGATTTTTAAGACTTGAAATTATTCGGTTTAAAAAATGTTGATTGATTTTTGAATTTCGCCTCATTATTTTTTTTTGTAGAATTGTTACCAAGTCTCAATGAGGAAAAATCCCGTCTGCTGAGTAGTTAGGAAAAATTAAATTTGTGTAGTTAGGGTTTTGTCTATTTGCAATCTAACGTTGCTAATAGGTGCTTTTAAAATTAGATATTGAATTTTTGAAGTGAAATTTTGTTTTTGCTTTTTTTTGTAGTTGTTGGTTTTTTCTCGTAATCTTTTTCAATGCAGATCTCGTTGTAATGAGGCATGGAATTATTTAATTCAATTATTAGATTGGTTGTGTAACGGTTTTTTTGAACTCAAACATCTACTTTTGATTATCGCTTTGTCAAAAATGTAAGTCAAAAGACAGTTAATTCAAAAATGTAGATGAGCGCGGGTCGAAACATCATGTGCGAACGCACATTAACGAGCCTCCTTGTTAACATTAAGAGCTTTTTCTTTAGGTGGTAATTTTTTTATCTAATATTCTTATGTGTTTTTGTTTAAAACCTCTTTAAAAACCTGTAGAGTAGTTTCTTTTTGTTTTCCAGATTTTCTTGCTATTGGTGAAAATTTCCAAAGACCCAAGACATTTTTTCCCTTTGCCAAAAAATACTCAACATTGAAATTGTTTTCTAATTTCAAAAATTGTTCAATTGTACAATTAAAAAATCAAATAATTTTTTTAAAAAAAAATCTGTAGCCGATGTAAAATTTTACCATCAAATTTGAACGAATCATCCATTCGTAGCATAAACTGAAATATGCCGAAATTCAAATAGTGTTTTTGGAACTTTTAAGTTTTTGTTTTTTATAACATTGTGTGAAAAAAATGATGGCGCTGTACTGAATTGAGTAGCTTTATGATTGACAGGACTTCGAAGGACTTAGTACCTGAACATTCTTTTACAGTTGAATGTGTGTGTGTGAGCTTTTGTGTATGTGTTTGTGTGTCAGTTATACCACCTGTTACGTACCGAAATCATTTCTTGTATTAGAAAAAAACGAACCAGTTGAAAACCAATAGTTCTAACTCGAGCTTAAGAAGTTTTGTTTAAGAAGTTCTCAAAAATAATGGAAATCTATAAAACTCGCGAACATCAAGCTGAGGTACAACAATTGTTTTATATTTGCTCTTTTTTCAATCGGTAAGTTTTTCTGCTGATCTCACACTACAGAGGATGATGTCTTCATGAGGAGTAATTAAACTTATCAGCTTTTCCCCTACTGCATAGCATTTTCTTCTGATATTTTCTTGTGTTTTTGTTACATATAGTCGGATGGCCGTAAGAAGAGATTGTGAATCCTAAAGAGTGCAACATTTTCCAAATTTATCAAGCAGTTGAATGCTCCAGTTGCCTACTGAACTCTCTGAGAAAAAAAACGTTTGAGTCCAAAAATAATCAGTTGTTGTAATTAAAATTTTTTCAACCACACTCGACAATTAAGCTCAATTAGTTTATAATTTAATATGAGACCATTAGTTCTAGCAAGTCTGCGAAGATGACATTTCTTGGCATTCCTACAAGGATCATATATTATGCCATACAAATCATAGCGTATCCTCAAGTACGATCCGTGCATGTAAACAAGACAACAAGAAAGTCAAACGTTTCAAAAAGAGCGAATTCCTTGTTTAATAATTTTTTGTACGATCCTTTTATGATGAGTAAAGTCACGGACTCGGTGTTTTTTTGTTGAAAAAAGTTGAATATGCCTGTTTACAGCTCATTTTTGATTTAAAAGGTCGATCCCAATTGTAATCTTCGATGCTCCTTCTTTAGGCATTTCCTTGTTGGAGTTCTTCTTTGCTGACAAATTATTCAAATCATATGTGACCTTGTTTGAATAGCGGAAAAATTGTATCACGGGCCACCCAAAATGCACATGAACAAAATTTTAATCCATCCATGAAACGGCTCTTGCTCGATTTTGAGTCCTCGAATGTGTAATTGTGTATATTTGGTTCACACTGACCCCCCCCCCCCCGCCACCACCAATAGACAAGCCGGTGGGGGGGGGGGGGGGGGGGGGGGTAAGGTTTAACCCAGTAAGGGGGGGGGGGGGGTGGTGAATTTGGAACTTACAGGATCTTGTATAGCCCAGACTGGCTCGTTCAGTCGGAAGAGGATGTTCGTTGTTTCTGCAATGCTGATCATATTCCCCATGATGTCTACCACTTGAGCGAATATGAGGTCATTTGTGAGTGCAATGTCTCGCAAACACGCTGTGTCGTTTTTGCAAAGCTGAAAAGTTCAAGTCTGTCAAATTTTAACCGGATCTTTTCCGTTTGTGCCCCCCCCCCCCCCCCAGTACGTTATATGCTCCCAGTTACAGAGCACCTGCTATTAAATAGTAAATCATTATGTTAATATATGACACGTGTGACTGGGGGTTGCAAATAATATGCACCCGCTAAGTTGGGGTGGGGGGGGGGGGGGTGGGGGGGGGGGGGACGGAAAAGATTTTTTAACCCTAACACAGGCCGAGTTGTCCACACGGAAGCGGCCTCTGATCAGACCATTTTCAAACGCACAAAACTTAAGACAGTGGTCTGAAACGTTCCGGTCATTTCGCACTGGGATGGTCTGATCACAGGTGGCTTCGAGAGCACTTGAAGCGCACGGAAAGTTTCAAGCACACAATAGTGACGCTGTCTGTTGAGACGATGAGATCTTATTTAACCATAGCTTTAGGTTGACCATAGCCTGACACCAGTGTTGGCTGCAATGATGGTACCACGTGAAAGACTCGGACGAAAAAAAGTGACCATAGTCGCCCAAAAGAGCATTCATGCACACAAAATGAACAGCCTGAAAAGTGAGGAATAATAAATGTGGGGAATAAAAAGAAAAACTGGGAACAAGCTACTGTTAATGCACTGCAGAAGACTCTACGGGAAGCCCTGACAAAGCATCAATTAGCCGAAAAATCATTCTCAAAGTTCCTAACTAATTAATTAAAAAACCATTAAGAAAAAAAGTTTTCTCAAGAGCCATCAAGCTAGTTTGAAATTTGTCGTCTCATAATCCACAATTAGTTATTTATGCAATTTCTTTGATTTATGTCTAATTGACACGTTGTAATTAGTAAGCATTGGAAACACTCCTGCCTTTTGCAATGCGATGCCTACATACTAACATTAATACCCTAGTCAGAATGCTCTCCCAAAATTTGTCGATAAAAAGTTGACCGGGGGTTTCGAAGACAACCAAAATTGAGAATTTCAACAGACATCTCGACCGCACACCAATTTTATCGGTTGGACAAACAAGTGATTTTTCGACCGATTAATTTTTTCGTCCAATTAATTAGCTGTCGGCTAAATTTCCCATTTTTTCCTGGTCTTCTAAACCCCTCTGTCGGCCAATTTTCCTGGCATCAATGGGCCAATTTTGACAATTGTTTTAGGGGAACAATTGCCAAAGTCCTTGCGAAATTTTTGACCATTATGTAAAGGTCATGTTTGCTTTTGACATTGTTTCAACCATGTAAAATGACCAGTTTTGACCGTTTTCTAGGAAAAAGGTCTTCGATTATTTGGATACGAGAAGAGTTGAGCGCATGTACGGTAAAAGAAAGCGGTCGACGTTAATTGGCTGTAAAAAAAGTGTTGTACGACCCATGAAAATACCGGGGTTAACAATCACTACTCCACCATGTAATCTCAGTTTAAAAAATATACGCCACCCCCCTCTCCCAAACATCAGTTTTATGGGTCTTTTCTCAAAGCCGATCTCGCGATGCGAAAAGCTATAAAGACGTCCTGATAACCGCTGTTAAATGCCGAATAGATTGTTAGCCTTTTATAAATTCAGCATTTCCCGTGAGCGCCCAATCAGTAATTTTTTCAAAAATTCTTCGAAGCTTTAACACTCTTCCCAAAATTTGATTAGCGCAAAATCAGTGTTTTACTGGCCAGAAATTATTGTTCCGACCCCTCTTGAGGGGGCAGGAACTATATACTCAACTGGGTTTTTTTTGTTCAGTCAATTTTTGCCGATCGATATATTCATCATAGAGAGTTGAGACTGGTATCATTAGAAAGCTTGTCCAGTATTACGGCTGATATTAGTAGTGAAAAACTAAAAATATCTTTACGCACGTTCTGGTTCGTTTAAAGCTTTAGAAACTTTTCTTGACTGTAATTTCCTTAGGATTTTCTGCAAAACTTTAAGAAAATAACTTGAATTTCGTAACTCGAAGTCATATAACTTGACTCCAATTACACTAATGCTCGCTCTGTTAGTAATATGTTCACCAGATGACATTAACGACTGGTAATTAAACATTGCATAACTGACATTTATAGTTAAAGGGAGTATTCTGTTCAGGAATTTAATCTGTTTACATAGCAAATTATTAAGTAAATATGAAATTAACCATATTAAGACAATGATTATGTAGAGAAGTTGAACGTTAAACATAGCAATATGGCGTGATAATTGAAGGTTCATCAAAAACTAACGTAAAACATTTCTGACACAACATTTGACATCTAAACAATCTTTAAAACAGGAAAACTTAATGTATTATTCAAATATTAACTAAAGTTTGTTTATAACTGAAATGGAAAGTATGAATTCGCCCACATATCAACAGCTGTCATAATTTTGGCATCGCTCGTGACATTTAGAAAGCGTATTGACACAACGCAACTGATTGATCGTATAATATCGTATAATTATATGGCAAAAACTAGATGGAATTCGAAAAAGGGAAAATCCGCCGTTCAGGGTAAAGTTGCAAAGTCGATGAACGAAATGAGCATCGAGACTAGCACCAATGGTTAGAGTATCAAGTGAAAAGTATGCCCAACCCCACCTTTCAGGGTCCTAAACTCAAGTCCCTAGGAGCTAGAGCACTTCAAAAATACAGCACTTTTTCAAGGTCACCCGACTATCGGAAACAAAAGTTGTGACCTTGAGATGAAAACTATTGAAACTGAAAGCACCGCATAAGGGAATGAGAATACATATGAGAAATATACACCAGTGACCTTGACGGTCCTGCACCAAGGTTAAATATTATTTTTTCCAACATTTTAGTATGTTTTTACATTATTTCTAATATTAAAAATGCATTATTGATCGAACTTAACCCAATTCCGTCGCTCTAGCAACTGAGAATTGCCGGTAGAGGGCATAGCTATATACTCATCATAAAACGATCTAATAATTTGATATAAAAAATTTAAAATATTAGTTTTGACCGCAACATAGCCGGCCCAGTTTTGGTCACAAATCCAAAAATAACATCACTTGCGGTCACAATTTACAGTGATCAACTTCACAATAGGTCTTTTATAGCTACCCGTTGCAGTTTTTACTAGCGCTGATCTGGCTATTTGGTCGTCACTCTTATGAACTTCTTGAATTCTTCCTAACGGGAAGTTGAATGGATGCACATTCTTATCGACTATCCAAACCAGGTCACCAGTTTTTGGCTCGATAAGTTCCTCCTTGGCCCACTTCGTCATCTGCTGTAGTCATGGCAAATACTCAGACATCCAACGGTTCCATACGGCAACTAGGATGCTATGTTGACCTCTGAAAAGCTTTCTGTAACTCGCAGTAGTTCCAGAAAACAACGCATTTGGCCAATTAATGCTAATTTGACCTATCAGAAAGTGGTTTGGTGTCAGTGGCTGTAAATCGGTGACATCTCCGCTAACATCCGTAAGTGGTCGGTTGTTCATTAGCTGCTCAACTACACAGAGTACTGTGCGAAATCTGTCTTCAGTTAAGCTCTGTTTGCCGAGAACATTGTACAAAGCTTTCTTGCAAGATTTCACAAGACGTTCCCATACACCTCCAAAGTGAGGAGCTGCAGGCGGGTTGAAGGTCCACTTGATGCTCTCCTCTGCCAGTCTACTTGCTATTTCGTCTTTCCTGAGCTCCTGGAAGGCTTCCTTGAACTCTCTAGCCGCTCCAACAAAATTTGTTCCATTGTCAGAGATTATTGACTGAGGTTGACCTCTTCTTGCAATGAACCTATGAACAGCACCAATGCAAGCTTCAGTGTCCAAGCTGTCAACCAGTTCCCGATGAACAGCTCTAACACTCAAGCAGGTAAAGAGACACACCCATTTCTTCATTGTACGTCTGAACATCTTTACTTCAAACGGTCCGAAATAATCGACACCGGTATTTGTGAATGGTCGGACATTATTCGTCACTCGGTGTGTCGGTAAATCACTCATCTGTGGAGTTTTACCGCTAGTAAACAGTCGACATGTTACACAATTGTGTTTCACTGCTCTCAGCGCGCTTCTTAATCCAAATATCCAAAATTTCTTCTGTACTTCGTTCCGAATATACTCCACCCCTTCGTGATGAAAAATTTTGTGCTGATAGCTCAGAAACAATTCGACTGCTCTATGTTTGCTAGGCAAAATAACAGGGTGTTTTGTCTCGAATGGTAAATTAGTTCTCCTCAGTCGTCCTTTTGCTCTCAGGACACCGTTAGAATCAATGAATGGAGATAAGGAAACAATTTTGCTGTTTGAAGAAACTGTTTTCTTGGATTTCAAGTCATCAATTTCTTTAGAATAGACTTTCAGCTGAACTAATTTCCCAATCAGTTGTGCAGCTTCTTCTAGTAGTGAATGCACTTCAGAGTTCTTTCTGGCAAGTGATAAAATCCAAGCAATTGTTCGCCTCAATCGGTTGTATTGGCTGTATCGTTTCCAATCGACTACACCAATTACTTCGTTTACCACGTAAACTTGAACATTGATATCCTGCTCGGCTGGAAGCTGATTATCTTCGTTTAACAAGATTGGTTGTAGCAGCCATTCTGGACCCTTGATCCAATTACTGTTGGCTATGTCATCCAAGCTGAGACCTCTTGTTCCAAGGTCGGCTGGATTCTTAGCACCTTCCACGTGGTGCCATTCGTCCACAGTTGAAGTGTCGAGTATTTCTGCTTTTCTGTTTGCAACAAAAGTAGGCTGTTTCTCGTTGCTCGATCTTATCCACTGTATGACTGTTGTAGAATCAGACCACATAAAAACTTTATGGAAATGAATTGAGTGTTCCTTCATGATTGTGTCTTTCAGTCGATTCCCGGTTAATGCTGCCATGAGCTCAAGTTTTGGAATTGTATGATGCTTTACAGGTGCAACTCTGGCTTTTCCTATGATAAAGGATACTTTACGCTCTAATTGATTGTTTTCTGTTACAAGATATGCTACCGCACAAAATGCGTCCTCTGAAGCATCACCGAAAACGTGTAACTCATTTCGAATGTTTTCGCTCGACGCTTCATACCATCTGCTGACTTCAAACACTTCACCGGCATTCAATTCTCTTACCCAAACCGAGAATTGATCACTGAGGTTCTCGTCGATAAATGAGTCCCATTGTTGTCCTCTTGTCTGCCATATGCCTTTCAGGATTATTCTTCCACGGATAACAAATGGAGCTAGAAATCCCAAAGGATCAAAAACGCTAGAGACAATTGATAGCACTTTTCGCTGGGTCCAATATTTTTCAGGCTTAAACTGTAAACCTCTCCATACTTTCAGCGTGTCGGTTTTATTGTTCCATTCTAATCCAAGAATCGTCAGGGCCTTGTCATGTACTTCATCTTCATCAAAATTAGTAGCCCACTTAGTTAGTTTGAAACCACCTTTTGCTAAAAGAGCAATTAATTCTGCTTTGATGTCAGCAGCTTCTTCCCGACTCTGCATCGAGACAAGTAGATCATTCATATAGAAGTTATGGCATGCTATGTAACTAGCTCGATCTGAATTTTCAGCATTGTCCGTTGCACATCTTTGTAGCGCAAAGTTTGCACAAGTTGGAGACGATTTAGCGCCAAATATATGTCTATTGTACTGATACGTTACTAATCGGTCATTTTCATCTGACCATAGAAATCGTAGAAACTTTCGATCTTCCGGTCTGACTTCAACTTGAAGGAACATTTCTTCAATGTCGGCACTCAAAGCATATCGGTTCTCTCGGAATCGTGCCAAGATTCCCATCAGACTGGCTAGCAAATCCGGACCTGCTAGAAGCATGTCGTTGAGACTTTTCACGCGAAATTTACTGGCTGCGTTACATACTCTCATCACTTTGTCGGGTTTGTGAGGATTCAAAACTGGGTGATGTGGTACATACCAGACTTGTTGATTGATTGTTGCTGCCAAGTCGCTGCTAGAAAGAATTGAGATATATCCTTTACTAAGATCTGAGTTAATTGTTTCTGTATATTTCACTTTAGGTAATTCGTCTGTCTGTAATCGACGCTGCAACCCTCGAAGTTGTCCCAAAGCTGATGAAAAGTTGTTGGATAAAGCTGCTTGTTCACCGTTCCATAATAAACCAACTTCATATCGTTCGCCGTTGAATTTGATCGTTGAATTTAGAATCTCGGTGGCTAGTTTGTCTTCTTTTGTTCTCTTGTCGGCAACTTTAAGTGTTCCGTAGGACTCCATATCCCACTACTTCTTGACAACTTCAGCTAGTTTCATGTCGTCACCGTTGGCTACATGACACGCTGCGCTGAGTTTTAGCTGATTAATTGGAACTGGACCACTGACTGTCCATCCAAGTGGTAACTTAATAGCCCACGGTTTGTTCTCACCGCAATTTTTGTATTCGACGGGTCGAATCAGTTCATAAGCATTCTGGCCTAGAATGATCGCAACTTTCCTCAAATCGATCTGCTTGAAACCCACACACTTCAAGTAGGGATACTTTTCTTTCATCTCCTGGACATTGTAAACGCTTGTTCCAACTTCCAAGTTCTTTTGACTGTGAATTGTGAGTATCTTTCCTTTGTCCTGCATACAGTTAGCCGGCCCAATTGTAGCCTGAACCGCTCTGCATGTTGTAATTTGTGTGCCGTGAATTCCAGTAACATTTAACGACACTGGTTCTCCACGTATTTCAAGCTTTTCTAACAAGTCTTCATCCACCTACGTCTGAGTGGACCCCGTGTCACAAACAGCAAGAGTATCTTCGAATTGTCCTTCATCTCCGAAGATTCTGACACGTGCTATTTGCATTAAACCTCTTATTGACTCCACATTGCTGGTTAAATTAGTCACTTCAGTCTTGTTAATAGGTTTCAAGTTTTCCGACCTTTTCTTGTAGTGAAGCAACTTGTTGTGGGTTTTTTCACAGCCATCAACGCCACAATTTCTTTTCCTTGGACAGTCTTTTGCTGCATGGTTATCAGCAAGACAACAAAAACTGAGCTTCTTTTCTTTAACGACATTGTATCGTTCATCTATTTTCATGTTCTTGAACTTATCGCAGTTCCAGACCCTATGATTTAAACCTTCGATAGGACATTTGTTTTCGGTCCGAGTTTTATCGTCATTTGAACTGAAGGCTGATTCGCTGGGCTTTGGATTTTTCTTGAAATCAGGTTTCTTACTGAACTTTGTCGTTTGTGTTTCGAATTTTGACGATGTAGGCACACAGTGAACCAATCGCTCATGTACTTGCGCTTCTTCCTGCAACCAATTATTAAACTCGACCAGGTTTGGTATTCGTCTTGCTTTGGTTGGGGCCTCTATAAAGGCAAACCATCGACGCTTTGTATCTAACGGCAACTTACTGACCGCAATATCAAGGTTACTAGAAGAAAACAAGTCGTTCGAGTACCCAAATTGCTGTAGAATGTTCACAAACGTTGATACCGTATCAGCAAACTCTATCAAGGATGATAAGTCGCTAAATCTAATCTGTGGGAAGTTCTGAATTTTGGCAAGTTGTGAAGAGACAATGTGATGAGGCTGGCCAAACTTTCTTTGCAGTGTGTTCCAAGCCTGATCGTACATTGTTCCAGAGTAGCCCATTCCATTGACAGCTCGTTTTGCTTTTCCAACAAGCAATGTCTTCAAATGGCTCATTTTCTTGTCTCGACTAATACTGCTGCTGTGTATTGTAGACAGAAACATTCCACTCCATTCAGGCCAATCCAATGGATTACCATCAAATTCGAGCAATTTTAATTTTGGCAAACTTCTGTTACCATTGTTGGTTGGTTGTGAAAAGATATCATTACCATTGTCCCTTGGAGACAAGAATGAGTTTGAATAGGCGTATCTATCAGGTGAAAATCGTCTATCTCTGCTTCCCAGAGGTGTACTTTGAATTCTTGTTTTCTGCTCAAATGGATTTTCGATATCTTCTCCTGAACTGTACTGCTGTCGATACTTTGTTAAACGATTCGAATAACTATCTGTCTTTAAAAAAGAACTTGATGGACGCTCCACTTCTGGCAGTTGAACTTTGAGGTTTTCTGCGTACTCATCGTTTTCCTCGTGAAGTTCTTTCGGGGAAAATTCGTCATCAGACTCTGTTTCATTTGATTGTTTAGATTTGTCAGAAGTCTCTCCAGAAGAACTTTCTAATTCGGCTTCCATCAAGCGAAGTTGAAGTTTTTCCTCAACTTGTCTCATCTGTTCTTCGTGCTCTCTTTGCTTTCTTTCAAACTCCATTTGAAGCTTTTTGGACTCGATGTTGGCCTTCTTTTTGGCCTTCTCCTGTCTTTCTTCAACTTTCTGGAGCTTTAGCAATCTCTTCTCCTCCTCTCTTGCAAGCTTGTTCTCCAATGAGTAATTACCAGATTTACCCACTTGACTTGTGTTTTGAGTCGGCCTGTCGCTTTTCTCTTTCTGTGAGCCACTGCTCACAAGGTTTAATCCATTGTCCTGAGGGATACTGTCCGTTAGAACTGCTTCATTTGGAGCATCTTCCGCCAATGTGGTGAATGTGGAGACTGAAACTTCTCCAAACGAAACCATTCTGTTTTCTGATGCTGCGGCTTTTAGATCGAAAAGATTCAAAATGTAGCATTTGTGATCCGTTAGACGACTTCTATAGTCCATACATTTCTCTGTTACCTCAGAGCAACCAGTACCACCGTGTTTGGCCTCTACTTTACTCAGCTGATTGAGTAACTTGTCTTCTTCTTCGAAGTATGCGTCAACTTCAGATCTAGCTCGAGCAAGACGATAGTTTCCTTTCAACAATCGTATCAACTCTTCTCTTTTTCTTCTGAGTTGGTCATACTTCTGATTCAAATTAACCAAGTCCAAAGAATGCTCTTGACGGCCACGTCTGAATGGAATGATGATTTTTTGTTGGGAAGATGCTTGTTGTTCTGATGAAGAAGGCATCCACTTCTTGGCAACCTTCTGAGATTTTGTCGACTTCTTGAACATTTTGATAAAAAATAACAACAAAAATTATCTTTTTAAATGTCCGGGGAGAATACGGACCACTAATATTACGGCTGATATTAGTAGTGAAAAACTAAAATTATCTTTACGCACGTTCTGGTTCGTTTAAAGCTTTAGAAACTTTTCTTGACTGTAATTTCCTTAGGATTTTCTGCAAAACTTTAAGAAAATAACTTGAATTTCGTAACTCAAAGCCATACAACTTGACTCCAATTACACTAATGCTCGCTCTGTTAGTAATATGTTCACCAGATGACATTTACGAGTGGTAATTAAACATTGCATAACTGACATTTATAGTTAAAGGGAGTATTCTGTTCAGGAATTTAATCTGTTTACATAGCAAATTATTAAGTAAATATGAAATTAACCATATTAAGACAATGATTATGTAGAGAAGTTGAACGTTAAACATAGCAATATGGCGTGATAATTGAAGGTTCATCAAAAACTAACGTAAAACATTTCTGACACAACATTTCACATCTAAACAATCTTTAAAACAGGAAAACTTAATGTATTATTCAAATATTAACTAAAGTTTGTTCATAACTGAAATGGAAAGTATGAATTCGCCCACATATCAAAAGCTGTCATAATTTTGGCATTGCTCGTGACATTTAGAAAGCGTATTGACACAACGCAACTGATTGATCGTATAATTATATGGCAAAAACTAGATGGAATTCGAAAAAGGGAAAATCCGCCGTTCAGGGTAAAGTTGCAAAGTCGATGAACGAAATGAGCATCGAGACTAGCACCAATGGTTAGAGTATCAAGTGAAAATTATGCCCAACCCCACCTTTCAGGGTCCTAAACTCAAGTCCCTAGGAGCTAGAGCACTTCAAAAATTCCAGTACTTTTTCAAGGTCACCCGACTATCGGAAACAAAAGTTGTGACCTTGAGATGAAAACTATTGAAACTGAAAGCACCGCATAAGGGAATGAGAATACATATGAGAAATATACATCAGTGACCTTGACGGTCTTGCACCAAGGTTAAATATTATTTTTTCCAACATTTTAGTATGTTTTTACATTATTTCTAATATTAAAAATGCATTATTGACCGAACTTAACCCAATTCCGTCGCTCTAGCAACTGAGAATTGCTGGTAAAGGGCATAACTATATACTCACCATAAAACGATCTAATAATTTGATATAAAAAATTTAAAATATTAGTTTTGACCGCAACATCCAGCGTAGAATTTGAATATTAAAAAGATTTTTTTGATTTTTGCTATTGACAGAGAGATATCAAGGTTTAAACTTCCGAGAAAATAGAGTGAATTCCGTTGATTTCATTCACTTTTTTTCGGAATTTTTGACTAAAATTTCGCCAATTTTGATAAAATTCAATAAAATTTTTCATGAAATTGGTATTGATTTTACGTTTAAAGACAAAATTCATTGTCGGCCATTTTCATTGAAGCTTTTGTCACAAATTGTCGTTGATTTTACAATTAAAGACAAAATATATTGTCGGCTATTTTCATTGAATTTTTGTTTGTCACAAATTCCGGCTAAAAATTTCACAAAACTCAGACTTTTTCATCAAAAACAGCACGAAATAAGTTTCTTTAGTCCACTCTGATTAAATCTGCAGGAAGTGCACACCCAAACACCACTAACACAATCTTTGTAGACTAAAAAGGGGGCTAATTCCACTTCAACTTCCGTTGAGAGTGCTCTGTAAATAAAATTTTGCCGTTTTTTGCTAACTTTATTCGTTGATTATCAAAAACAGAGCATTTACTTAAGAGATTTTTTAACAAACAAAATATCTATATCAATGACATTCCAAAAATAAAATATTCCTAATGGACAAACAACACTACCAGGACTAGTTTCTGCTGAATTCAAATTTAGTCTTTATCGCGGTTTTACGCCATTTAAGTTATGGTGTTCTGGCTTTGGTACTATTAGATTTCACAAAATTTTTTTTTAATTTTTAGGTATTTGCCCATTTTCCATGTTTTCTAATTTTGTCAAATTATCACGTTATTGTCAGTTCATATATCACATTTTTCGCGTTCAAAATAACGCACAATTGATAATATTTAAATCTTTAAAGATATAGATTGTGGTTCTTTACTACTTCGACAATCCTTTCTCGAAGAATTTGTTTGAATTTTTTAATTTTGTCTTTAAGTGTCGTTTTTACTTGGTCTTTTTAGTCGTATTTAATTTCCTGTACAATGACCCGGTTGGATTTGCTTTTCCTGGAAGAGTAGATGAGCTGACGTTCTGATATTAGAAGATAGATAATGGCTTTCATGACTTTGAAAACAATTGTTTTCGAAAATGAAAAAAAAAAAACATTTCAACTTCGCAATTTTGTTCCTTTTAATGTCTGTTTGTTACCTGGTCTCGTTAATTAAAGGTTTAAGATGTAACTTTTTTGTCAAGGGAAGGTGTCAAAAGGGATTGGTGTCACAAAATCTATTGTTTTTAAAGAATTCGTTATAAATTTACTGGCTTCGACACTGGTTTTTCACAAAAAAAATTAAATTAATTTATGATTTTTGTCAATATTGACGTTCTTTTTGTAGACGTAAGACATGTTTTGGTTAATTGCAGGTCTCGAGGGCTTCCTTTAGAAGAATAAACGAACATATTCAACTTTTTCATTTTGTAGTTAATGGCTTTCATGTCTTTGGAAATAAATTTTTTTCGAAAGAAAACAAGTATTACAAAATTTTGCAATTTTTTCCTTTTTGTCTGATTGTTGCTCATTTTCATTAATGAAGGGCCAGACAAAACCGTATCGGTGTTCGAAGAAGGTGCAATCAAACATATTTTGGGGGCCAAAGAATGGCTTTACGGCTTCCAAATCATTTTCTGGCAAGTTTTAATTGATTTTTAGTTTGTTGTCTATTTGTTGTTCTTTTTGTAACTGCATGAAAAATTGAATACTAAGAGTTCTTAATTCCCTTCTATAGAAGCTTTGGTTATATTAAACCTATGGGATATCTTAGTTGTTTCCTAATGGTTTTCATTACTTTGAAGTTAATTGTTTTTTTTAAATTCAGCGTATTTTCAAACTATAAAGTTTCTGTTCTTTTTTTGTCTTATTGTTACCAAGCTTTATTATGAACTGCTGAATAATTATTTTTTTCTGGTGAATTACAAGTTATTTTGTTAATTTTCACTTTTATCTGACGCTATTTTGACTTTGTTATTAAGTTTTGTTTTTTAAAACGAACAAATTTTTTGATGTAATTAATGTTTGTTGTTGTTATTTGATTTTGCCGTTCGTCTTCGCTCGCTTGCTTAATATCGGCATATCTCAGCAATCTAGTGCATCAATTTTTACTCCACTCAGTTAATTGCTTTGGAGGCTATATTTTCATTCATACACCAGCTTTTTTTGAAAAATACTTGAATTTTTTGTGTTTTTCTATCTTTTCCTCATTTGGTGGACAATTATGCCAAAATTGTGGATGAGCGGGGTCGGAACCTTATGTGCGATCGCACATTACCGAGCCGCATTGTTTGTCTTCGCGAGGCATTACAAGGAAACAGATTTTATCATAACCTTGCAACATGATGACAAGCGTTATAGCTCTAATCTTTCCATGTAAGCATCTTAAGGAAGATCATATACGCAACTGAATATATATATATATATATGGATTCTATGGAGAATTACTAATTTACAAGGGTCATTAAAATCTTCGAGTTTAGCAAATAAACACTCCAAAATGTCGCTTGCTGTTCTGAAATTACGTTTCTGTGCATGAAAAGTCGAGATTCGGAAGTTCCTTTTTATGGCACCCTGGGTCGAGGATTCTCCCCGAAATTAACGGGGAAAAGAGTGTGAAGAGTGTAAAAAAAACGTTTTTTTACACCGTTAGTTCTCCGCTTAATAAGGGTGGAAAGAATGGAGAAAAAAGTGTAAGTTTCTGAAATTACCCTCTTACACTCTTTTCCCACAATAAATAGGAGTGGAAAACGCATTAAACCCTAATCCCCGCTAATTAGGGATGGATTAAGGGTGAAACCTCGGCTCGGGACCTTACTTACCATAAAACGCCATAAAAATGTTTATGGACCGTTTTATGGCTACCAAGTTTCGATAACAATGCTGTAGAGGCCGAGCATTAATTATTTCCCCAAACATTCATCATTCATTTTATTAAAACAATTTTATGTCAACATATTTTGTTTCTAATTTTCATACATTTGTAAACGTGTAAAAAGATCCCCCAAACGTGTAAACAGGCTGACCGGGTTAAGGTCTTAACAAAACGAGGTCACTAAAACTGCTGTATGACAAAATTGCGTTTTACACCTGGTAACAACGAAGTGTTAGTTTGACTTTTCTAAATAATCACAGCTGCTGCCACTTATACAGAAGTGAAGCAAAAGAACTAAGACTCGTGAAATTCCGCATAGATCTGATTCCACACACTTCAAAGCTTAATAAAAGTAGGTGTGTGTCGGTCGCAGATTGCTGCGAAGAGCAGATAATTATGCCTGAGCTTTGTTGTGATCATAGAAACCGGGTTCAGTTTTTGTGGAAAAACGGGAGCTTAGCTTGAGCAGAGCACCAGATTATTAGTTGAAGTCAGTTGGCTTTGAAAGATTATTAGTTGGCTTTGAAAGAACTAGGAAATATATATTCATAAGGAAATCTAGTTTGCCTAACAATCTCACTTGAGCAGTAAAATAGTGTGTCTTGCTAACGTGAAACTTGTAATTTATCTTATCATCGATTTGGTCTTGAAAGTTTGAATAACTTGAGAGAAAGGAAAATAAAGAACCTCTGATAGCTGAACATTAGGGTGACAAAAAATTCCTCTTCTTCGACCAGACGAACGATTTATAATCAGTTCGTTGAAAGTAATAGGCGGTGAAAGATAGATTTTCAGTTCACAGACTTGAGTTTTCCAAACCAAAAACCTAGATGCTACGTCGTCTCTATGGCTTCGGCCCCAGTGACTAACGAAGGACCTCTGTTTTGACCAACAATTCAAGTCCGCTTACGGCAAAAGACGGTTTCTCCTCTGTGAATTGTGTTCTATTCTGAAACTGAATGTACCCCCTTAGATTCGTTTATAAATATAAACAGTGAGCAATCTATAGGGACACAAATTTTGGTTTGAATAGCACCAAATTGAATTGTTGAGTTGTTAACCAAAACTCAGAAAAAAATTGTTTGATTATTCAATTGGAACTTACTGAGTAGTTCCAGCAATTGATTTTATTATTCAGCAAAGCTGAGCGATTAGTTATTTGGACTAATAAAGCAACGTTTAATGCAACGGTAATTTACAGAATAGCGGATATAAAGTTACAAAAGCGAACTGCACAACTTAGTATCCAGACAGCTTGTAAACCGCTAATAACGAACTGGGCGGTATAAAACTTTCCTTGTAATTGATAGGAAAGCAGCCGTTACATTTGGTCCGCCGACCCGGACAGTGGAATACAAACCGCTGTCTAACCTCGAACAAAACAAAAGGTCAACGAGACAACTCGAGTTGCACAGTCAAACGACGTTGAGGTGCCAACTTTGTCGAAAACAAAACCACGGGACAGAAAAGCGTCAAACTGCAGCGTCAAAGTAAACAAATTGTGACTCGGTCACGTAGTCACAGCAACCTTGAGAAACAAATAAAGCACTGTGCAAAGCAGATTGAGCTAAAGGAGAAAGAAGGCTACGAATTGATCAAAAATAAGGATCGGCCTAGCAAACTTAAAACAGTATATAACCAACTTTTACAATTCGATATTAGCCTAGAGAAGCTACTTGACAAGAATGGTGATACCTTTAACAATTTGGGATTACATCGACGACACAAAACCCAACAACGCGAATTTTTCATCAACTTAGAAGCCGATTGGTTGCCATATATCCACGGCCAGACAAGCATGGCGGATCAGCAGAATCAGACCCCTCTCCAAAGCAGGGCTGCAGAGCCAAATGATAAAGTTCCAAGATCTATGGGAGAAACCTCCCAAGTTTCAGTTAAGAATCAACAAAAAGAAAACCAGGACAACAAGTCCAAAGCGTCTTCCGATAAAAAAGCAAAGAAAGCAGAGAAGCTCGCAGCTCTAGACAAAGAATTTAACACCAAAATGCGTCTGAGAAAAATTGAATATGAAATGAAGCAGAAGGAGCTTGAGATGGAGCTTCAACGTTTGGAAGAAGAAGGTGCGCTCAAACTGCAATACGAAAAGGAAGCCCTTGATGCCAGAGATTCTGGTTCTGATGATGGTGCCGCGCCTAGTATAAGAAGCCGATCTCCTTTCAATTGGAAAAGTCCGAAGAGCAAAGACGTCTTCGGCTGGCTCGACCAATCAGATAAGTTTGCAAACTTTAAAGACTGTAGTTTTGATCATACAAAGAACGGTCACGAAAACTATCGAGTCAGTTTCGATCGAGAAAGCTTACTTAAATCCAGATCCCCAAGCGGCGAGCGTTTCAGACTCAACCGTTTACCCAACCGGTCTGAGTGCAATGTACTAAGCAGTAGTAGTCAGCTACCAAAGTTGAAGTTAAATTCTTTCGACGGCAATCCGCTCGAGTGGCCGGAATTGTCAAAAATGTTTGTAGCAACAGTTCATAACCGCGCAATACCTAACTCAGAGAAAATGAGCCACCTGAAAACATTGCTAACTGGCAAAGCCAGAGCGGCTATAGCAAGTATGGGCTCTCCGGAGATCTATATGGTGAAGCTTGGACTTTGTTGGAACGGAGGTTTGGCCGACCTTATCTAATCGATGAAGCACAACTCAATACTTTGCGAAATCAACAGGCAATCCGAATGCATGATTCAAAAGCTTTAGTCAGTTATTCAACAACCATCAGTAACGTAGTCAGTGTTCTGAAACACTACAAATATGAAGGCGACTTGCGATCTAGTGCAACACTGCAAATCGCAATTGAAAAGTTGCCACCTAATCTGAAGGAGAAATGGTGGTTCTATGTAGATGAAACCAATGAGGACCGACCAGATCTCTGTCTCCTAGAGAAATGGTTATCAAGAATGTCATTCGTTTACGAAGGCATGTCACAGCCCGCAGGAGAACGTAAGGAGGATCATCGACGAAATGCGAACAAAACCAAGCAGTTCTCTAAATCCTCGAATTTTAGTGCGAGTTCAAACGTAAAGGAAGTGCAGGCAACGATTAACGATCACTGCCCATTAGCCGATGGAACGCACAGAATTTGGAACTGTCCTTTGTTTAAGAACATGAACGTGAATGATCGTTATGCAGTTGTAAGGAAGCAACGCTTATGTTACGGATGTCTGGGAAAAGGACATGCAATCAAAGATTGTAAAGTCAACGCTTGTGGTATAAATGGATGTACCAAAAAGCACAACCGATTGCTACACTCAGAAAACCAAATGGACGAGGGCAATCACGCAGTCAACGTAAGCGCAGCAACAATCAGTCAAAGTAACGAAGTTACGAGTTTTCTTCAGATAGTTCCAGTCTCAATTCAGAGTGGCAGCAACAGGTTAAATACTTATGCTTTCCTCTATAGTGGATCAACGGTATCATTTGTCGACCGAAGCCTTAATGAGAAGTTGCGAGCCAAAGGCACCGATGTTACGCTCAACATAGCTGGCATACACGGAACGAAAGATTTGAAGACAGAAATGGTGCCCATCAAAATAAAGGGACCGCATTCAAAATTACATCCGTCAATTTCATTGGGAACCACAAACTACGACTACAACAAATTGAAGCAAAGCTTCAATCACTTGAACGTTCTCCCAAACAAAACGTTCAACTTGATGGACGTCGGCATCATTCTCGGTCAAGATACTTACGAGCTACAGAGACCATTAGACTACAGGATAGGAACACGAAGTGAACCTTTCGCCGTTCTAACAGAATTAGGATGGGTAGTCAGTGGACCCATGACGGACAAGAGAAGACAAAATGTTTGTCATTTCGCCTTCACAGAAGATGTGAAAGTGGCTGAGAATATCCAAAAATGGTGGGACATAGAAACCTACGCTTCCAAAATTAACGTCGTCAGTCAGTCAAAGAAGGAGCTGCAGGCACAAAAGATGCTAGAGATTACGACGAAGTTTACAGGCGAGCGGTACGAAGTGGGAATGCTTTGGAGTGAACCAGAGCCAAACCTACCAAACAACTACAGCTCAGCCTTGGGTCAGCTTCACTCACTGGAGCGAAGATTCCAAAGGGACCCAAACCTTAAAAGTTTGTATCAACAGTCGATAGATACAGACGTAGAGAAGGGATTCGTAAAGATATTGGACGAGTCCGAAGTGAAAGGCACCTTCGGGAAAGAATGGTATTTGCCACACCACCCAGTGCTAAACCCGAACAAGCCTGGCAAAGTGAGACGTGTTTGCAATGCTGCATCAAAGTACAAAGGGGTATGCCTAAACGACAAGCTACTAGCAGGGCCTGATCTACTGCATGGTTTGATTGTAACGATTTTCAGATTTCGTGAAAGACCAGTAGCCCTAACAGCAGATATCGAATCGATGTTTCTGAAAGTGCAAGTTCCCGAGCAGGATAGAAATTGCTTGAGGTTTCTATGGCGCCCAAGAACTAATGAACCCGTTCAAATATACGAATATCAGCGTCACGTGTTTGGAGCTAAGAGTTCTCCAACTTGCGCAAACTATGCTCTCAAACGAGTGGGACTCGATAACGAAGAAATGTATCCAATTGCAGCAAAAGCAATACAAAACAACTTCTACATGGACTATTTCATCAAATCAGTAGAAAACCCTGAAGAGGCAATCGAAGTCTTCAATCAAGTGCGAATTCTTCTTTTGCAGCATGGATTTCAACTTACAAAGTGGATAAGCAACAGCGATGAAGTTTGCAAAGCAATCCCAGTCGACTTGAAATCAATCAGCAACACCAAGCAAGTCGAAGTGGAACCCAATACAGAGGGATCTTCAGTGCTTGGACTACAATGGACTGTTACTGATGATAGTCCTCAAGTGTGCAGAGGTACGAACAAAGAAGTTGAAGCCCCTATAACCCAGAGGAAGATTCTGTCACTGGTATCTTCAGTATTCGACACGATCGGATTGTTTGCTCCGTTTAGTGTTCACATGAGACGACTCCTGAAAGGTATCTGGACTAAGAATGGGCAACATTGGGACAACGAAGTGGAGCCCGGCGAAGAAGCAGAATTCCTGCGGTGGAAAGAACAACTTCTAATGGTGACTGAAACAAGCATCGATAGAAGGTACTTCAACAGAGAGAGGGATAAAATAGAACTTCATGTGTTTGCTGACGCATCTGAAGACACGATGTGTGCAGTGGCCTATCTACGTTCACAAGCAAAAGAATACTCAGCTGACTTGGCATTTGTGATTGGAAAATGCAGAGCGGCTCCGATGAGGCATCTTTCAATACCGCGATTGGAATTGCAAGCGGCAGTCATGGCAGTACGGTTGAAGGAACAGATAGTCAAAGAACATGAAATAAAGATACAATGTTGCAGTTTTTGGTCGGACTCATCAACAGTACTGCAATGGATACACAGCTCCCATCGTAAACAACAAGTGTTTGTGGCCAATCGAGTGGCTGAGATATTGGATACAACTGATGTTTCACAGTGGAAACATGTGAGCGGTATCAACAACCCAGCTGACATTGGCACGAGAGCAATCAACATTGACGAACTCAGGAGGAGTGAGTGGCTCACTGGGCCGGCCTGGTTAAAACGACCAGAAAGTGAATGGCCAGAGCAAGTGAACCTAATCTTTGCCTCAGATGAAGAGAACATACCCTCATCAGTCTTCATGACACAGGCTGATCAACAGAAAGCGGTTATTCAGTGGGAACGATTCAGTAATTTTAACAGACTAGTGAATACAATGGCATACGTACGGCAGGCATTCAGCAAATACAAACCAGCAAAACCTTTAGTAAGTGTTGAAGAAAAGGAAAAAGCAAAAGCAATCATCTTCAAGTTACTACAGCGAGAACAGTTTGGTGAAGAGATGAAATCTCTCAAAAATGAAAAGGAAATCCCAAAAAGCAGCAAAATTATACAATTTTCACCTTTCCTGGATGAGGAAGGACTTATTCGTGCCAAAGGCAGAATAGGTAAAAGTCATTTGGACTTCAACGCAAAACACCCGATATTGCTACATTGGAAACATCATGCAGTTGAATTGTTCTTGCAAAACGACCACAAGAACAACCAACACGAAGGCACAGAGCATGTCAAAAACATTGTCCAGCAAAAGATATGGATCCTAGGCTTACGAAACGCCTTACGGTCAATCAAGAACAAGTTTGTTACCTGCAGAAAGGGCAGAGCACAAACGATAACTCCAGTAATGGCAGATTTACCCCAAAAGCGCTTAGACGCTTCAACAGCCTTTACAAATGTTGGAATTGACTACTTTGGCCCTTTCACTGTAAAGATTGGGCGAAGAAAAGAAAAGCGATGGTGTTGTTTGTTCACATGTCTAACTGTGAGAGCGGTGCACATAGAAGTGGTACCCAATTTAGACACGGATAGTTGTCTCAATGCAATCATGCGATTTATTGCACGAAGAGGCAAACCGAGTACAATCATCAGCGACAACGGGACAAACTTTGTTGGAGCTGAACGAGAGTTTGCAGAGTACGTTGCTGCATGGAACAAAGAAGGGATCGAAGAACATCTAATTCAGCAAGGAATCAGATGGAATTTCAACCCACCCGCAGCACCCCACTTTGGAGGGGTATGGGAACGGTTGGTCAGAAGTTGCAAGAAAGCAATGTATGTAGCCTTGGGGAACAGATCAGTTACAGAGGACGTTCTTTCAACAACGATGTGTATTGTGGAGCAAACATTGAATGCGAGACCGTTGACTCCAGTAAGTTCAGATGTTAATGACTTAGAAGCACTGACCCCCAATCACTTCTTGAATGGCAATACGAATGTTTGCTTACCATACCTACCCTGCGCAGAAGAATTTGTCGATCATCGAAAGCTCTTTCGACAAACTCAAGCATATGCAAATCTCATTTGGGACAGATTTCGAAAAGAGTATCTGCCAACGTTGAACAACCGGCAAAACTGGCGATCTACAACGAACGAAAACCTTACAGAAGGCGATCTCGTTTGGTTGATCGAAGACAGTAACAAGCGAGGATATTATAATCTGGGTCGAGTCACGGAGACCATCGAAGGGTCCGACGGAGTGATTCGATCAGCTAAAGTTCGAACGAACGATGGAGTTTACAAGAGACCAGTGGTGAAGCTCGCCCCTGTGTTACCAAACAAGAAAGATGTTTTCGTGATGGAAAACAGGGCCGGCGTTGTAGAGGCCGAGCATTAATTATTTCCCCAAACATTCATCATTCATTTTATTAAAACAATTTTATGTCAACATATTTTGTTTCTAATTTTCATACATTTGTAAACGTGTAAAAAGATCCCCCAAACGTGTAAACAGGCTGACCGGGTTAAGGTCTTAACAAAACGAGGTCACTAAAACTGCTGTATGACAAAATTGCGTTTTACACCTGGTAACAACGAAGTGTTAGTTTGACTTTTCTAAATAATCACAGCTGCTGCCACTTATACAGAAGTGAAGCAAAAGAACTAAGACTCGTGAAATTCCGCATAGATCTGATTCCACACACTTCAAAGCTTAATAAAAGTAGGTGTGTGTCGGTCGCAGATTGCTGCGAAGAGCAGATAATTATGCCTGAGCTTTGTTGTGATCATAGAAACCGGGTTCAGTTTTTGTGGAAAAACGGGAGCTCTAGCTTGAGCAGAGCACCAGATTATTAGTTGAAGTCAGGTTGGCTTTGAAAGAACCAGGAAATATATATTCATAAGGAAATCTAGTTTGCCTAACAATCTCACTTGAGCAGTAAAATACTGTGTCTTGCTAACGTGAAACTTGTAATTTATCTTATCATCGATTTGGTCTTGAAAGTTTCAATAACTTGAGAGAAAGGAAATTAAAGAACCTCTGATAGCTGAACATTAGGGTGACAAAAAATTCCTCTTCTTCGACCAGACGAACGATTTATAATCAGTTCGTTGAAAGTAATAGGCGGTGAAAGATAGATTTTCAGTTCACAGACTTGAGTTTTCCAAACCAAAAACCTAGATGCTACGTCGTCTCTATGGCTTCGGCCCCAGTGACTAACGAAGGACCTCTGTTTTGACCAACAATTCAAGTCCGCTTACGGCAAAAGACGGGTTCTCCTCTGTGAATTGTGTTCTATTCTGAAACTGAATGTACCCCCTTAGATTCGTTTATAAATATAAACAGTGAGCAATCTATAGGGACACAAATTTTGGTTTGAATAGCACCAAATTGAATTGTTGAGTTGTTAACCAAAACTCAGAAAAAAATTGTTTGATTATTCAATTGGAACTTACTGAGTAGTTCCAGCAATTGATTTTATTATTCAGCAAAGCTGAGCGATTAGTTATTTGGACTAATAAAGCAACGTTTAATGCAACGGTAATTTACAGAATAGCGGATATAAAGTTACAAAAGCGAACTGCACAACTTAGTATCCAGACAGCTTGTAAACCGCTAATAACGAACTGGGCGGTATAAAACTTTCCTTGTAATTGATAGGAAAGCAGCCGTTACAAACGCTATTAATGAAATTGTCCATATTTTGGTCAACCCGGGGTGTTTATTGGCCTGTTATCCAAATTTCACTTACAGCCTCGGCTTGCAGCCTCAATTCCTCTGTCTGGAACACTATTTCGTAGGAGGCATTAACAGCCGCTCCATTTTCAATGTCAGCTGCGATTAAATTGTTCATTTGCGTGTCAGTGAACAACCAGTTATTTCTGCTGAACACTTTCCAGCTGTCTCCAAAGTAGTCGTGTAGGGTGTAGTAGTTCGAGTCAACTGGCACAATGTGGCCCGCTGAAAATAAATTTAAACGTTTATAGCTCAACCGAATTGATAGGTTATCTCACATATCTGTATAGTTTATGAAAGTTTAAAAGTTTCTCGTTGTTTCTACGAAACTATCACAGGTAAAATCAATCTAAATTGATTTCAGCGGTCAAAGTTTCTCCTAAATGCTCTGTGTCGTTCAAGGGCGTTTTCGTAAATATTGTAGAATGATTGTTTTAAAAATACATCACCCTTCAGTCAGCATAATGACTGCTTAAGAACATTTTTAGAACAACACCAACTTTCAAGTACATGATTTTGAAAGAATTCGTAACAGAATTCCAGATATCTCTAAGAGTTAGGAATAGTCTCTGCAATTAGAAAGAGCCTATTATTCAAATTAGCTACATTATGCGGGTCTTTCCCATTATAGCCTCCTCCCCCACCCCACCCCAGCTAGTCGTCATATAATCCATAGCCTCTATTTTTTTTTTTTTTTGGGGGGGGGGGGGGGTGGGGGTGGGGCTATAAATTAATGCAGGTCTGGATATAATAGAACATAGCCGGCAGATTTCCGGAAAAGCCGCGAAAGAATAGACCTGCGTGCCATATAATAGAGATAGAAACAGATACAGATCTAAATTGGAAAAAAAACTCGACGCCGATCAAAAAACTAGGCTAAAAAACATTCAGCGATAAATTAATAAAGTTTGTTAAAATTCATTCCACAGAAGCCTCTTATAAGTGACCTTTACTGCACATAGGAGTTCCTTTGACCTTAAACAAATTCAAATTAAACTTAAGTTTTAAAGTGCAAAAGTCATTTTATTGAGTGAGGTAAGTCACGTATGATCAAAATCTAATCACGGAAATAACCTAAAATCTTTTGCAAAAGCGAGTGAGAAATGACGTCACGCACGCAAATGCCGTTAGTGAGAGGAAGAAGTCATTCAGAAAATTTGACTTTTTCAGCTTTGCGGTGTGAACAAATGTAAAACGAAAAAAGAGCGTCAGACGACGAAATAAAAAACATAGCAGACAAGTCATGACGTACAAATTAACGAATTTTCATTGATTAAACAGAAAAACTAGACCTAGAATGGACTATGAGTGAATTGAGAAAACCATTTTAAAAAAAAATCAGAACAAAAAAATAAGAAATAAACAGAAAATCAATGTCAAAATGCCGCATGTGAACAAAAAACCACTGGAGAGAAATTAAAATCTAATTCAAACAAAAAACTAGGCCTACAATGAGCTGTGAATGGATTGGAAAAACCATTTAGAAAACCATTTAGAGTGAAATTGCCGCATGTGAACAAAAAACCACTACCGAGAAACCGAATGTTTGTTCAGACACCGTATTCTCACTCTACTTTGAAATTAGAGCGAAAAAATTCACGCCGCAAAATCACTCGTTTTTTCGCTCCATTTCCTGTTTCGGCGTGACCAAAATCACTACTCCAATTTGACTTCAAAAATCATGAAAATGTGTGAACAGATCTTAAAAAAAAACATAGCCGGAAGAATTCCGGAAACGACTCGAAGTGAAAATCTATTTAACCGCCATCCAACTACTCATCAGAAAAAACTTGCCTCCACTAATTTATGATTTTCTCGAAACCGAACCATAAAACAAAAAGTAAAAACAAAAAATCAAATCTGTTAACATATAATAAAAAAATCTGATCAAATTTTGTCATAACTTGAGATCCAGAAATAACTGTCTCTGCCAAAATTACTTCATCAAAACAACTAGTACTTACTAAAACCATTTAAGTGAATGTTTTAAAAATAATTGAGGCCAAATTATGAAAAAAGGCTCTCAAAAACAACTTGCACTAAAAAACTTGAAGTTAGTAAATTTCTTAAAATTACAAAAGCATATAAATCCAAAGAAAAATTCTTTTCAGCCATAGGAAATCCAGATGCTCGCAAAACAATAGACAAGACATAATAGCTTAAGAAACTTTTATCAAAAAACAGAAAAAAACCCGAAAAATTGCAAAGAAAAAAATAGTTCCAAAAAGAAAATAGATCCAATTTTCGCCATTTTTTGTCATATTTCTCAACAAAAAAATGATTCATATCCAAAATTGCCCATACTTATTAATAAACAACTAGAACAACTATTATGAACCCTAAACCTCCACAAATGCCACAAAAAAATTAAAAAATTAAGGAATAGAAACGGCATTCAAAAATAAATTCAACAAAAAAATTGTAAAAACGGAATGAGTTTTTTATTAGTACAAGGAAACATAAAGCCGAAAAACGTTCCTTTGCCATTAGAGCAATGAAAAACTCGCACAAAACAATGGGCAAGTTATAATAGGGTGGTTAAGACACTTGTGTAAGATTTAAAAAAGAAACTGCAAAAAATGAGAAAAATGGTTTAAAATTTCTCAATTTTTCGGTCATTTTTCCTTAGAAAAAAATGATTTATACCAATAAAACTTTAGTCAATTGGTATCCTACAATTCCGTAAGTAACAAGCTGATATTCAAATCCCACTTAAAGCAGTAAAACAAAAAAAAACAGGTAAAAATTCATTAAATTTCGTCTAAAAATCAGCGAAACTGATCAAAAACCTCCAAATTAGCATTAAAAATCAAATTAACTAATTGAAACCTTCAATTCCTATCAAAACAAACCTAAAATTAATACAATATTATAACCAAACCTCATAACCATCAAAATTAGCAAAAAAACTGCTTTAAAAAGCCGCACGTGAACAAAAAAATTTAATCGCTTAGAAAAAAATTTTTTCACACATCAATTTCTCGCTCTCTCAAAAACAGCTGAATGAATAAAAACCGCTCCCTTTTCGCTCGACTCTTCAGATTTTTTGAGCGCCATAAATAAATTTTTTTACGCGTTTCATTTCCCGCTCCAAAAATCACTCCAAAAAAGTTGATTAAAAAAAAGTAGAGATTAAGAAAATTTAGTAATATCTGAAATTGAAAAGTGCTCTAAATACATTCCATTAAAACCTCTAGAAAGGTTCCTATCAAAATCTAGAATACTAAAAAGTCGCAAAAAGCAGAATCAGAAGATTTCAGCAAAAATTCAAAAAAAAAAATTCGGGGAAATCTTCATAAAAATTACACAATTATCTTTAATAAAATGACTCAAATCTGAAATCAAAATCATAAACAAGCATCAAAAACAACTAAATTGGACTATAGGCATCCCCAAACGCTATAAAAACTTAGAAACTACTGCTATAAAAACTAGAAGAACACAAAGAGCATATAAAAACAACTTGAAAGAAATCTTAGAAAAAAATAAGCTTTTTGATTTCACAAGAGCACATAGAGCCAAATAACGTTAAATGGAGCAAAAAGAAAACTGAGAAACTTCCAAAACAATAGGAAAACCGAATAGGCTAAGAAACTTAAGTTTAGGAAAAAAAGCGAAAAACAGCAAAAAATTAAGAAGAATAATTAAAAATGTTTCAGTTTATTGTCATTTTTCTTAACAAAAAAGCCGTTTAAAACCTAAGAAAATGTAATCACTTGGTATCTAAAGACTCAGTAACTAACATGCGTCTATTCAAAGCCCATACAAAGCAATATAACAAGACAAAACGCAAAAAAAAATGCAAAAATTCGCCTAAATTTCAGCAAAATAGCTGAAAAACCAGCAAAATGGTATATTAATGACCAAAAACCTACCAACCACTATTGAAGCAACGTTAAAAATCACACAATATCATAATAAGACTTCTAAACCAAAAAAATTAACAAAAAAATGGTTTTAAAAAAGCCGCACATGAACACAAAATTTCGCTCGCTTACAGAAATTTTTTTCACACCTCAATTTCTCGCTCTCTCGAAAACAGCGGAATGAACAAAAAACCACTCTCTTTTCGCTCCCCTCTTCACTTTTGTTCAGCACCCAAAACACTCTAAAATTTTTCACGCGTTTCATTTCCTGCTTCAAAATTCACTCCAACTAAAGTGATTAAAAAAAAGGACTTCTCCAATACTCCTCTTCGAGTCGTAAAAAGACAGCGCCCCAATACAATTCAAATTCTTTGAATTGTAAAAAACCAAGAGCACCGCAATATAACTACACTCAGCTTACAGCTTCGAAGCTATAAAAAGACCCCATTATGCGTTACGTGAATTCCATGGCTCTGAGATGGTGGCCGCCGTATTGGCCGACAGGGCGTTTAGCCGACAACCAAAAAAATGAGAAATTTAACCGACAATTTAAGTAAAATGAGCAATAAAACTTATTCTAATGCTGTGATTGGCCAAATTAAGCACTATTTCGTAAGCGGACCGCAATTTTTTCCATCAACTAGTGTAACCATCCGTGGTCGGACCGTATTTTACCGCATCTGGCCATGATTCACGGGCCATGGCCATGCCTCAGTGGCCCGTGGGACTTGATATGAACCTACCACAACCGAAGTACTGATTTATGGACCAATTATGATAAAACTGTCGGCTAAATTTCTCATTTTCTCCTTGTCGGCTAAACGCCCTGTTGGCCAATTTTCTTAGCACCCTCTCTGAGATACATCTGTCAAATTGGGTTTACACTTTTTTGAAATGCGATAAACTGGAGTCTTCCAAATTTTGGACAAATTGCTAACTGTTGATTCATGTGCGGCACGGCACGATAAACTTTAAAAAACTAAAAGATAATATTTCTGAAAACTAACTTGAATTTGTGAAATCATTCCATGGTTCTCCGTCATAATAGCCCAGCAAACCAGCCATTCTGTTCTTGAAAGTGGGGGGAACAGAAACGACCAAATTGAGAAAATTTGAAATCACGAACACATTTACTTTCAAACCGCTTTCATCAAATGTAAAATTGAAGCCCAGTCTATCATCGGTAATTTTCGTCGTTATGTTATAGAGGGTGAATTCATCAGGGCCTTGGTTGTAATCAATTGCTTGATTGTTGATTTTCACATAGAATGTTCCGTTTTCTGCAATGTAACATTGCAACCTGTTCGTTTTGTGATAAACTGCAAACCCTGAAAATACGGAACCTTTGCCGACCATTCTTGTGCTTACGTGCATTGTACTCGGATCATCTAGAACATTCTTAAGCATTACAAATACACCCAAACCCATAAATGGGTAATTCACCCCGTCCACAGTTTCAAAGTCTGGATCTCCCCGGCCGATTAAAGCGTTCCTGGGCCAATACCCGCCAATTACAGTCGGTCGGTACTGCTTGTAAACTTCACATCGTTGAGACGACGTTGAGTTTCCACAACATTCCTTATAAGGCAGTAAATCGGACCAATAATGGGCGGCCATGTTGGAAACGGAGCTGACTTGGAGATCAATGGTTCCCGCAGCTGGGTCTCCTTCTTCAATCAATTCAAAATTTGAGCTGTAACAACATTGGTTCGAAACGTACAACAACTTCTCAGAATTCGGTTCCAAACACGCCAACTTTGGAGACCGGATACAGAACCAAGCGCCCGGGTTGAACTCGCACTGAACTGTGGGACAGTAACCAGCGTCGTTCAATCGTGAGCGAGTCAATGGATCCGGCGAACAGCATAGATCGAATTCCCAACCACTAACTCCCATCCATACCTCCAAAGCTGCGTAGGACGCATCGGGAAGGCCAAAAAAGTCTATCAATTGACCGGTTTGGACTCTTTTTGGGCATCCATACCATCTTCCAATCTCTTCTGTACAAAGGGAGAGATTTTTCTGGGACTCCTCTTGGGCCCAGCTTTCACATGTAAGTAACCTGGGGTTTTGGAAAACTGGGAATGAACTGAGCTGGACTGAAACGCAAAAAGATCGAAGATTAATCAATACTCAGTGAGACAAAACGTAATACATGTTGCTAATTTATTGAAGAAAATGTAAATATTTTACCATCTGTTTGTTTTTTTTTTCGAATTTACATACTTGAACTTCAAAAAACAATATGGCAAATTTTCTTGGCAAGAATGGGTAGCCTTCATTAGCCTTAATTAGCAGTCGTGTTAAAATGAGACGCCTAAGTCTTTGAATAGGCGATTTCTTATCAAGTTTTGATGATGCAATAAAAATTTTGTGTATTATATTTTGTTCAGATTATTGGGGTTGTAGTGGATAGTCGATTTAATGCGGATACCAGGAGAAAAGAAAAGTGGAGAATCAAAACTATGGTATCAAGTAATATTCAAAAATATTTCTACATCTTACGATAATGAAATTCTCTGGAAACTAAATATTGATTAATATGGCTCGTAATTCGTGCAATTCTTTGCCGAATCAGTGTTTTTAGTACAAAAAAACAGAAACATCGACATAGAAAGAAGGTGAACCATCAGAGATGTCTCTGAATCAAAAATCTTAGCGTAATTATGAATAAACTTGAACCGACTAACGTCGGATGAATTGCTGTTGAACGACAGGCGGCGGGCAATTCAATTTACGAATTTAGGGGTGTAGCTTAGGAAATGCTTTTTGGGTGCAAAACTCCGATCTCATATTGGTTCAAACCGCGACCTGCAAGACAGCAGTCTGACAATTTTAACATTAAGCTAGAACGTCATGGATTCTCCGCTGCTTATAATCGCTTCTAAATTAGCAACAAACAATAAGAGCAATTGAGGTCACCCAAAAAAGGTGAAGCGTGAAAAAGTCACCTAATCAATCAGAGAATGTTCGAGAACAAAGCCGCAAAAATAGTCAAGCGGATGCAGAAAATTTGCATAAAAGAAACAGTAGTTTATAATAAATGCTTCAAACTTCGTTCGAGAGCAATTAAAAATGAAGATTCAAAGAAATGCGTCATTCATTGGCTTGTGGCAGTACAATGTCCTGTGCAATTAGGATAATATTACCAGATGAAGCTAATGAACGCAATTGCGACTGAAGGCTTTTTTGATAGTTATTACAATTTTTTGTTTGTGTTACCGAAAGCAGATTACAAAAAGAATCAAGTCCTGCTGTGATGGGACTAAATCTCATCACTAACGGTCTTAGAACCGTAATTAATTATTAACCAGATGATTTTAGCATAGAATGATCAAAATCGTTAGCTTTCGTTATAAAAAAAAAATAATTTTCAGGTTCATTTTAACCAGCACCAATTATTTTGCATTGTAGCAGCTAAACATCCAGATGATTTTAGCATAGAATGATCAAAGTCGTTAACTTTCGTTATTGAAAAAAAATAATTTTCAGGTTCATTTTAAACAGCACCAATTATTTTGCCTTGCATCAACTAAACATCTAGAACAAAACATACAAGAACGCCAAAATGTCTTTAAAAATTAAAAAAAACAGCAAAATTTAATTGAAGGACCCAGAAATAATTGATATGGAAGATAGCATAGGTAGAGCCCAATTTTAGTTTCTAGTTTAACATCTAGTATTTTAGCAGTTCAGAATTGCAATATAAATAATGTGTTAATTTTTATTGTTCCAGCACATTTTCAATTGAGTGTTTTTTATAATGTTAATATTAAATTAAAATGGCAATAAAATGTCTTCACTCTTGATTGCGTAAAACTTTGAATTATAAATTTATTCTATACCATTCTTTTTACTGCTACTGTTGTTATTACTCCACAAATGAACAATTTCTTTCCTAATAATGTTTACATTTTCTTAAAGTAACCATATCAATCAACCAATATTTTACGATCAATAAACAAACCGATTGAGCATGTTATATATTCTTCCCATGTAAAGCGGGAGGGTGAAAGATGCGAAACAAAATTGCGCAAATTTTTGCAAGTGCTCTCAGAATTTGCACTCTTTTTGAGAGCGAAAACAACCAGAGTTTTTAATTTCCACCCGATTTTCATGTAAACTTCAATAGTAAAAGTGTAAAAATCACATTAACAGTTAAGAAATTTTAATCAATTTTACTGATGTTCAAGTGAAAGCTCAATCGGCGACGCCTGAACATTTCAAGTGAATTTCCGGCAGAGCCCAAGCGCTTTTCCGGGTAAAAACTTGACTTTTAAAAGTGGGAATAGGATAGGAACGAGGCAGGAAATCAGCAACAATTGATTCCAGTTGGATATAACTTACAGTTGTTCTGTTGTATGAGGAAAACTCTGAAGAAGACATCAGTGGACCCTGGAAGTCTGGGAGATGGGTAGTAGTTGAAGGTTCTGTTTGAAGGTGAAAGTGCGAAAGACCTCGCTTCCTCTAACTCGAGACCAGTTTCATCTAAACAAAACATTAAGTTTTCATTTAAAAAATCGCAAGCAATGGGAGCTATAAACGTGAATGCTTCTTTTAAGCCCTAAAATTCTGGTTAGCTCAAATTTAATGGAATACTTGAGATCTGCTGGGCCCCAATGGTATGACATTCCTCAGATCCTATTTGTTTAAAATAGTATGCCATTCCTCAGATCCTATTGGTTTAAAATAGTATGCCATTCCTCAGATCCACTTGGTTTAAAATAGTATGCCATTCCTCAGATCCTATTTGTTTAAAATAGTATGCCATTCCTCAGATCCTATTGGTTTAAAATTGTATGCCATTCCTCAGATCCTATTTGTTTAAAATAGTATGCCATTCCTCAGATCCTATTGGTTTAAAATTGTATGCCATTCCTCAGATCCTATTTGTTTAAAATAGTATGCCATTCCTCAGATCCTATTGGTTTAAAATTGTATGCCATTCCTCAGATCCTATTTGTTTAAAATAGTATGCCATTCCTCAGATCCTATTGGTTTAAAATAGTATGCCATTCCTCAGATCCTATTTGTTTAAAATACTATGCCATTCTTCAGATCCTATTGGTTTAAAATAGTATGCCATTCCTCAGATCCTATTGGTTTAAAATAGTATGCCATTCCTCAGATCCTATTTGTTTAAAATAGTATGCCATTCCTCAGATTCTATTGGTTTAAAATTGTATGCCATTCCTCAGATCCTATTTGTTTAAAATAGTATGCCATTCCTCAGATCCTATTGGTTTAAAATTGTATGCCATTCCTCAGATCCTATTTGTTTAAAATTGTATGCCATACCTCAGATCTGATTGGCGCAACTAGTATATCATACCTTAAATCTTATTGGTGAAGAATAGTATGTCATACCTCAGATCTGAGTGGCGCAAATAGTATATCATGCCTCGGATCTTATTGGTGTAAACAGTGTGGACTCTCGAAAATCTTGCTAATTGGTAAATGTAAAAACATCGATGTAGCCAGTCTGAACTATTTTCAAGGTAAGCATTTTTTTAAACGTTAATTGTGCAGGATTCTCATGAAATTAAAATGTGAGCATAATGACTGAGAATGAACTACGCAAAAACTTGTCTCGGGATTAACTGCTTTAATCACGTAGGTTTCTAAATTTACCTCTCTATTATCATTATTTGAAAAAAATAATTTGCTATGGGGCTACAGGTAAGTTAAACTAACCCATACTATAACACTCGGAGCATTATAAAACTGCAAATTTCTTGATTCAGACTTACTGCCATGAAAAATTTATATAAATATCTATATAAATATTTATTTGTATATTTCTTTTATATAAATACTTATTTTTGGCAATTTTTCAAAAAAATTTTCTGTACTAGACTGTCTGTTCTCTTATAGTTCAAGGAGTTGTAAGAAATAGGCTATTCTTTAATCCTAAATATTTAGCAATTGAGAAAAACATCCTTATCTTTTGCGATATTTTAGAAAAAAAAACGATTGTTTTCCAACAAATCAAGCAAATGTTCAAATTGATTTATAGGGTGGCTATAAAATGGTCGAAGAAATAATCAAAAAAATTGATACAAATTTGAGACATTAAACTAGCAAAAAGTCGTTTGTAAATGTTCAAAACTTGTTTTTAACAGAAAAATTGGTGTATTTTTAATGTTAAAATCCAAGAACACTATTTTACTGCTGTCGTGGAAACAGTTTCTTGGCCAAATGTACTATTAACAAGATTTCTAGAATTCCCGGTTTTTGTCTCTATAATTTTATACTTCATTCAAAAAGTTTTTTCAGAATAATGAAATGATCACATTGAGCCATTATACAACCGTAAACTACCATTACCTTGATAAAAGATTGCGAAAAGTTTTTTTTGTGGTTTTTTTGTCTAAGCCCACATTTTAAAATTTCACTTTTCTTTATTCAATTGACATTTTTTTCATAAAACGATCTTGTCTTTCCACTACAAGTCTGTAAGCTGCTTTATAAACTTTTTTTGCTGGTATTTTTTTACAGTGAAAATGCCATTTTCTAGATACTCTTATTAGTTTTTCTTTTTTTTGGGAATGATCATCTATAGTTGAACATCATGAAACTACAGTTTTTCATCTAACTTCACTATGCAAAGAAGTATGAATAGTCTAAAAGTTGCTAAAAAATTTTTAACAGTTTAATATTGTAAAGTACTCTTATAACGTTGGTTAGAAAATACAAATTCTTTTGTGTGTTGTTTATTCATGGCGAGTGTTGATTTCAAGTTTTCTTTTTAATTTTGCATTCCTTAAAAATGGCTTGTGTTAGCGTTATGTGAAGGGCTGATCAACCTATATCACTACAAATACTAGACTACTCTTGCCAAATGGGTAGTGAAGAGTTTTTTTTAAAGTGTACACTTACTAAGTAAATACTTAGATTTTTGTATTTTCATCTCCGTAATTCGTACTTTTTTCAAGACAATTATGTTTTTTCCACTGTTACCATCTCAGTGAGCTCCAAAATTACAATCTTTTTTGACCACCCACAAGAATTGAAAAATTTTTAGATTAGAGCTCGAACTATTCTTACTTTTGAAAATAATTTTCAGAACATTTTCAGCTTGAAAAACTATTGGCAAGAAAAAATTTAAGGTGAACTTTTGAACATATTCTCATAAATGAAAAGAACTTAGCTGTTATCATATTTGGTTTTGAAAAAAATGGTTTAATTTTTACAAAGTGAAAAATTTTGGCACCAATTTAACTCTGTGGGAACGTCGAAATATACAAGTACATATCATAAATTAACTACAATTGAAAGCAAAGTTTTTTTTGTAGGAAAAAATGGCCGAAGGCATTGTTCAACTTGACCAGCATATTATCAAAATTCACTAATTTCTTACAAGTTATAACATTTGTTACTAATTTGTTATAAGTTCTCGCTCTTTCAAGAAAAGCAGCCACATTTAAGTTTTCTGGTTTCTTTTCTTCCCAAATCCAAGTTTCCTTAATTTCATACATAGGTCAGCGCGCGTGTTTTTTTATTTTATTTTGTTCGCCTATTCTTATGTGTTCTTTTTGAGGTGCCGATACTCGAAAATCGCGTTCAGTAGTGAAATCAAGAAGTTTTTTCATTGTTAAAAAATGGAATGAGCAAACTTAAAAGGAGGGTTTAGAAAAGTAATTTTGATGGAGTAGTGTTGTTCTTAGTATTCTAAGAGAAAAAAGTAAGAGAAATAAAGTTCTCATTAAGTGAATTTGAATTTAAATTCTATTAATTTTAGAGCACGACTGATTTTGAATTGAGTAAAAGACAATAAACGAGTTATAATTGTTTGCGTCTTAGTGCGTGTTAGTCGGCCTAAATCGTGCCGCTTGGGCGTATCGTTTCCCATAATTGGAAAAGTCATGACATTCGCATTTCTGATCTGTTTAACAATTTGTTTTGTTTCCAAAGTTGCTGTAGGTCTTGCTCGCTTTCCCCCTGAACGAGTGAATTGTTTTGGCCGACTTTTTAATTGTTCCGACCCCACTTGTAGGGGGAGGAACTATATACTCAAATGGTTTTTTTTGCTCAGACAATTTTGGCCGATCGATATATTCATCGTAGAGAAATGTGAGTGGTATCATTAAAAAGCTCGCCCAGCGTAGAATTCGAAATTAAAAAAGGAGTTATCGAGTTTTTTCGAGGAGTTATCGAGGTTTAAAGTTTTATGCGAAAACGTGATATTTGCATGATTTTGTTCACATTTAGCCTAATTTTTGTTCAAATTAAAGCTTTTCTATAAAAAATATTATTTTAAAATCACTTTTCACGCTGCAAAATGCAACAATTTTGTGTTACCAATAGACCGATAAAAAGGCTAGTTCTGGTCTAATGAGGAAGTCTAGCATAAAAAAAACTCGAATTCAATTTCAGAGTTGTTTTTTTTTAGAAATATTTTCCTATTTATTATTGTTTTTTTAGTCACTTAGAGACTAGTCACTTTTCATATCGAGGTTCAGTTAATGACAAACCTCAATTTCAAGGAATCGCTCATTTTTTTGTCTTCGACCCTGAGTTTTCGAATTTTTTAATGAAATTTTGATTCTTTTTTTCAAATTTTTTCTAAATTTTGGGAGTCCTATTGTATAGATTCGCTAACTAAAAGTGCAATCGGCTTCATAAAGTGCATTGATTCCTATGTGCATTGCAATTCTAATGTGCATTGCTTCGTATTGTGCATTGCAAACGGCTTCCTAAATCTATAGAGTGCTTTGAGTGGACAGCTAATGGCTGTAAAGACTTAAAAAAATTTGAACACTAACCGGTCTTTTTTGAACATTAACCGGTATTAAATTTACTTTGTTCAAGAACAGTAAGTCATTCTCAGTAATAGCAATTCCCCATTGTTTATATTGCAAAAAAAATTAAATCTAGAAAGCGCTTTTATATGCTAACTATTTGTTTTATGACAAAAATAATACGAGATTTCATAAGTTCAAAAAAAAACTCAGATTTGTTTTGTAATTTTGGTTCCTTTTGAAGTCTTATGTCATTATCCTAGTATTGATAGTCCCCATTTGCTAAGAAAAGACGCCCAGTGGTTGGTAGATAAAAATTTCAGAGAAAGGATTATGGTTAAAATGGCTTCGAAACTTACTTCTCTCATTTCTGCCTTTTTTTTGGTTTTTGCCTGTATTTGTCGTTGTTCTCATAATCACACGACTTATTGTTACGTCATATTGAGATGACATATTCATCGTTGTCTTCTTGTCTTCCCATCGAAGCATAGCGTGGTGTATTTTTTGACTTTCGTTGCAACCTCTTGAATTTAATGGCTGTTAAGCCTTTAAAAATAATTTTTTAGAATATTTTTGGACCTTATCAAATCTTAAACTTATTTTCATGAACGGTAAGTCAGTCTCAGCAATGACAGGACCTTCTTCTTTTCTACTGCAAAAAAAAATCTGCTAAACAGTTTCGTCTTCTAGCTATTGGATTCGTGACTTCGATGGCACGAGTTTTTAGTATTTTCTTTAAAATTTTTGAATATTTTGTATTTTGGTTCCCTTTGAAATTTTATCACATTATCCTTTTATTGACAGTTCCCAGGGGCTTAAAAATCACGTTCAATGGATCATAGATAGAGTTTTCAGAGAAAAGCTCATGGTTTAAATGGCTTCAACACTTTCTTGCATTTTTCTACTCACTTCCTGGTTTTTGCCTGCTTTTTTTGTTTTCATAATCATAATACTTATCGTGATGTCTTATTGATGACATTCGAATGAGGAGCATCTTTTGTTTTGAGCTATTAAGGCATAACTTTGCGTATATATTGAATTCCTTTGAGAACTATTGAATTCAACGGATGTTAAGGATTTAAAAAAATTTTTTTGATTTTTTTTTATTACAAACCACTGTTAAACATATTTTAATGAACTGTAAGTTAGTCTCAGTAATGACTGGACTTACCAACTTACACCATCTTTACTGCATTAAAAAATGATCAGGCAAACTGTCTTATCTGCTAAATTTTGCTTTTATGACTTCGAAGCCACGAGTTTTCATAATTAAAAAAAAATTCGGACTTTTTTTGTGATTTTGGTTCCTTTTGAAATCTTATCGCATTATCCCAATATTGATAGTACCCTTGGCTTAGAGAAGACTTCAATTGGATCATAGATAAAGTTTTCGTAGAAACCCGTGTGGTTTAAACTGCTTCGACAGTTTCTTCTCGGACTTTTCTACTGAATTTTCGCTTTTTGCCTGTGTTTGTCGTTGGTTTCATTATCATAAGAATTATTGTGTTGTGATATTGACGACTTATGATTGATAAATATCCTTGTCTTCTCATTGAGGCGCAACTTAGCGTACTTTTTGACTTCCGTTGGAAGCTATTGAATTTAATGACGTTGATATACCGGGTTTTCTCCAAAATTTATTATATTTGTTCACACCTGTTGATTTTTTGAAGTCATATTGTTGAAAAAAGAAGAACCCCATTGCTGTTAAAAAACTATATGAGGTTTAAAAATTTTCTAGCAAAATTTCTTTTATTGGTTTCGACAATTTTTTCGCTCATATAATTTTTGAATTTGCTGTTTTTGCTTTTTTTTCTTCACGTAGTCGTAAAACTCTGAGTGGTCTCATAGGCTTTTAATAAACGAATGATAAACGAAAGAGGAAAAATGAATGATGTTACTCAATGCAGTCAGTGTACAGCGAATAGTATTACAGTTTATGATGTTAAATTTTTATAGATTTTTTATACCTTTCAATTTTTGTTCTTTTCGTCAACTTGTATTTTATTCTCATCATTGAGAGGTTCCATCCAATTCCTTGTTTTTCAAAATCTATTTTTCAAATGATATTATGTTGTAACTGATGTTTTGTTTTTTGGACAATACGCGTTTTCATAAAAATTTTGTGAGTTGTCAGTATTTGAGTTTCTTTTTCTCTTCTTTTATAGCACATTCGCTATTTTTTTGTTTTTGCTTATTTTGTTGTTTGTTTTTTCCTCGTAATCTTTCTAATGGCATATCTTTTGAGCGCTGTAATGAGGCATGGTTTTATGTAATTCAATTAGTAATTCTGTTGTATAACAATTTTTTTAAACTCCAATATCTATTTTTATTAATACCTATTTAAAATTAAGTCAAAAATGTAGATGAGCTCGGGTCGGAACATCATGTGCGAACGCACATAAACGAGCATCCTTGTTAGTACAACCCTACAAAGAAACCAAGAAAACGTACATGATCCCTTTAGGAAATTCCAAGTTTTCATTTAGGGTTTTGCATGAGGTTAAAGAATTCAGGGAGAGTTGAACGCAAGAATTCACGCCTTTTTAAAAGAAATTGAACGCATGAATTCGTTTTTGAATGCGATAAGCAGGGAATTAGTATAATATCAATACAAAAACTTTTTTTAAAAAAAATGAATAGTCCCAATCCAGTTGACTTACCGAATCCTGTGAAAACCAATTCGGTAAGCTGCAGACTGAAGCTGCCATCATACTGGGCCGAAATTGAACTCCAATCAATTTCGAGGTACCCTAGGGTATCCTCACGGTTCACTACACTGACAGCTTTGGAGACACGGGAGGTAGGGGAGTACATGTGGACTAACTCCGATCCCAAAACTGGCCGTGAGTCGATAACTAACTCCACTGTGACCTGTGGAAAAAACTGATTAGTAAAAAGTCCGCACCGACTCTTATCGACCCCAAACTTAATGGGCATAAACTGTAACGCACAAGGCTCACGTGACAGTTTTTACTTCGTAACGTGCTATTAATAACATATTATTTGTAACGGGGGGATCATAAATGGTGACTCCCAAACAGAATAGAGCCAAAATATTTTCCTCTTTTTCAGTTTTCAAGGCGCTTTGAAGTGTTTTCTCTCTAATAAAACTAGTTCTCTACATGTAAAAAGCAAAAACAATTGAAAGTTCAAGAAAATACAATTATTTTGTTATGCATTTTGACTGAGGTGCCATCCGAAGTGATCTCTGATCAGACCGTGCCAGACTAAAATAACCTTTGATCAGACCGAAATCAAACCATTGTCTACACGATTATCATACCATCTTCGCATAAGATTCTCGAAGATCTTGAAAGATAACTGCCCTTCGTGAAATCTCACTAGCTAACATTCTTTCTTGCAAGAATCTTTTACAAAACATCCGACTCTAGTAAAGTCTTACAAAAAAGCTGTAGAAATATAACTACTGGAGGCACGACAAAAACTGAAAAAAATATTCCAATATTTTTTTTGCCCAGTCGAACGCATTGTATTGTGTTTTCAAGTATATTTTTATGCACAATACTATCAAAATATAGCTTAAATTCGTTCACTACGTTTTATGGTTTTATGCTCCACGTGATTCATTTCAATTTTATAGCTTGATCGTAAATTTGTGTTTTTTAACAAGCACATAATAGGTTAGATTTTAGAGCTAAAAAGAACTAGTTTGTAGAATTAACACCGGCCTAAACATTTAAGCTACTTTTTATCTAGTTTAGCAGCTATACAAAAATAGAAGAGAGGTTATAATTATTAACAAAATGCATTTATGACTGTACTCTCCTGTGCCGCTGTAAAAACACATAGATATAGAGTTTCTGATCAAAAACATTAAACTCTCTAATCAACAAGTACTCAAATTTGAGAGTAAGAAAGCTGGTCAATTATGTAGTTTTTGTCCTTGAAAGGCCTTTTCAGATTTAATTGATCTCATAATAAAACTAAAGGTACTATGTATCGACGGTTCTACTTTTTTCACCCAACTAATTTACACCTCCCCTTAACATATTCTCCTCGCTCTATTTTATTTCACCCTATACACTTTCCCACCATCCTTTTTTCTCCAAGACCTAAGAATCTCTAACTTTGACTATTAATCGCACAATTCTTAACTCAAATCCTCCGTATCCCATATTTTGAATATCAATTGTACCAATTAATTATACAAGGAACAAAAATTGAACAAAAAAAATTATAATGGAAACTAAACTATATGTTAGAGTTGAAACAATTGTGCGCGCAAAAGTGGGACACCGATTAAAAGAAAGACATTCATAGAGATGTTTGAAATGTGAATCCACTTAGCATTTTAAGACCGTGAGTTTAATAGTCCGCAAACTCTCAGATCTAATTTAAGCACAGCAAAATCTATTTCCAAGTATAAAATCGGTACTGATTCGGAACTATGAAGATGTCAGGTTTTAAACTTGACACTCTTTTGCAGTTGTCGGTCAAGACATGGCAAGTCTAAGTCGTGGCAGTTTTTTGTGCTAACATAAATAAGGCATTAAGAAACTTTTGGCCAGGAAACCAAAAATTCCGTCCAGGAAACCAAAAATTCCGTGGCTACATTTGTGTAACTCTGTTAGTCATCACGCACGGGATCTTCGCATCCTGAATTAACATTTAACCTCAATACTTTGTACAATTATTTAATTATTTATGTATTCGCCACATTGTAATAGAAGAAGCACGACCTTGCATTTAAATGAATATCGTCTCGAATACTCATTCGAGCTTCATGCTCAGAAAAACATTACGCGTGATTAGACGGCAATTACTGTCTAAGTTTGTGTTGTTTTTTTCCTAACAGAGATTTCCCATAAGTGGGTACCGCGATCCTCCAGTATATGTACGCCACGGTTAATGTATGACACGGGAGAGTCAATCGGTAACGATTCCTTAAGAACACCGTTAGGAATCAAAAAGATTGGGAGAAAGCATCATTTGGACGTCCAGTACCATGGGAAAAACGGAAAGCTTTCATGCAATTTACGTTGTTGGCAAAGGAGAATATAGACTTGACACTATTACTGAGACCTAATCCAAAGGCTGCTATTTTACTTTCTGAACCGATATACGAAGAACCAAATTATGACACAACTCAAGGATAAGTACGCGAGCGTCGCACGCGTAGTATGCAACTATGGATTAATTGGTAATACAGATGCTGGAAACTGAAAACGTAGGTTTGAAAAAAAATAAATGAAAGGCTTGCAGATTATTAAACCATAGGTCTGACCTGAAGAAAAGGCAATCTAAGAAATCTTTTCGCTAGGGTATGCAAATCCTCACACAAACTCACAAGTTAAATCAACAAGGTGATTGTTTCGAAAGAATATAAAGAGTTTGAATTTGTTAACTTTTCAGAAAACACTTGAAAAAATGAGCGGGACTTATTGCTATATTGCAAAATAATGGTCAGAAAACTAAACTCGATTCTAATTCGTCTTGGCGCTACCACTATCTTGTTGTCCTACCAATCAGATACCAGAAGATAAAAAATAAGATTTTCAAGAAATATCACAAAGAGAGAAAATCACGTCTGTTATTCGGAACTAGAATCTATTCACATGACAATCTAATAAAATATTTCAACCTAATCTAAATTTTCTATGAACTTTTTGCATAGATAAGTACTACCAATACGAGCTAATCTTTGTATATGTTTAGTTCCGACTTTAATTAAAAACTCCAATTATTAATTTCTTTTCATCTGTGTCAACGACCAAGACAGACAGACAGATCCAAAACGTAAATCAGTATAGCAATTCAGAACGAGCCGAGAAAACCAAATCGATACTCACGTCAAATTTTAATGGACAATACATTTCCGAGTTATCGACATCATACAACTTCTCAAAAATGTGTGTTCACGGACAGAAATCAGATAGTAAGCCCGTATAAGTACATATCACATTCGGAAGCCAAGAAACCAGAGCAATGGGTGACTCACGTGACTCCAATATACAAAACGGTTAATTATGCCACATCAAAAAAGAAGATGCAACCCGATACACCTAAACAAAAAAGTACAACAAGAATCTAAAAAACTGATTTCAGAGCCGTGCTGAGATTAGAATTTTGTTGGGACACCAGTATTTTATCTCACCAGTGACAATAGCAGTGAAAATTTTAGCGGGACAAAATTCTTTAAAATTGCATTAGATTCAAAGGTATTAAAACAAACCATACAAAAAACTAACAGAAGACAAAAATTGAATATTTATTGGATTAATTATGTCTGGAATATTTAAGTCAGACGACCAGACCAAAGATGTCTGATTTAGCACTATAGGTTTGAAGTATGCGTATAGTCGATTGAATCTTCTTTCAAAAATCGCAAAAAATTACTTTAATATAATTGAAGGCGAATGCAGCAGTGCGTAGAACTTTGATACCAGATTTTACGGTTCTCACGGATATACCTTCAGAGTTCCACAAAACAATGGATGTCACTTTGGCGCCATTAAAAGTTACATTCTGCTTTCTAAATGGTATCTGAATAGTATCGCCGGGTTCAAAAACAGATCGTTAAAAAGACAGCATTTCGTGTCTCCAATCTTGAAATTAAAAAAATCTTTGACAAACTTAACACAATCCCGCTTCATATAACCATCCGTAGAAAGATTAGGATCTAAAATTACTTACTCAGTTATGAAACCTTTAAGCTCTAAAACAGACGCAATATCAAAACTTTAGCCCCCAAAAAACTTCGAGTAATCACAATCATTTATGAGATCACACATCGTATTACAAATTTTGAACCCAACTTGGCAACAATCTGCCATCCATTTGGAAGATTGAAAGAGAAATCAAAGTATGTATGGTCAAAATGAACATCAACAGTAATTTGAAAAATCAAATCACATCTACAAAAATCTGATCACGACTCAGGTGCGAAGCCTCTTGTGAAGGACTATGGGCTGTGCTCGAATAACAACTATTTCGATTTCAACGTCAACCGGATGGAACGCTATTTCATACGCGTCGCTTTTTATGACCCGTTGTCAGGAAAAATACAGTATAAACAAACTCAAGTTACTAGAAAGCATAGAAAATTAAACACACTATCTCTACGGCAAATCATTTACAGTTGTCACGGACCATCGAGCATTACTCTCATTTTTAAAGCCAAACAAGGCGGCTCAGCAATGTGCGATGGCACATAAGGTTCCGACCCCGCCCATCCACAATTTTGGCATAATTGTCTACCAAATAAGGAACAGATAGAGAACCCAAAAATTATTTTTTGGGAATACCAAAAAACCCATAAAAGCCCAAGTATTTTTCAAAAAAAATTGTGTATGAACGATAAGATAGCGTCCAAAGCAAATAACTCAGTGGAGTAAAAATTGAAGCATTAAATTACTGTGATATGCCAATATTAAGAAAGCGAGTCAAGACGAACACCAAAATCAAACAACAATAACAACAACAAACAATTACATCAAAAACTTTTTGTCCGTTTTTAAAAACAAAATTTAATAACAAAGTCAACATACCGTCAGATGCACCTAAAACTAAACAAAATAATTTATAAATCACCACAAAAGATATGGACCAGTTCATAAAAAGATTTGGTAACAATAAGACAAAAAAGAACAAAAACAGTAAGGTTAAAAAATTCGCTTATTTTTTTTTAAAACAATTAACTTCAAAGTATTTAAAACCATTAGATATCAGGTAAAATATCATAAAGGTTTACGATTACTAATGCTTCTATAGAAAGGCATTAGGACCTGTCCTTATTCATTTCTTTAAACGGCTAAAAAGAACAACAAAAAAAAACAAAAATTCAATTGAAACTTGCCAGAAAACGCTGTCAAAGCCGTCAAGCTATATTTCGGCTCTCAAAATATATTCGTTTGCGCCTTCTTCAAACACCGATAAAGTAGTTTTAGGCCATTTATTAGTGAGACTAGGTAAAAAGTAGACAAAAAAGAGAATAGGGCAAAAATATGTAATAATTTTGATTTTTTTTCGAAACAAAATTATATCCAAAGTCATGAAAAACATTAATTACAAATGAAATATTTAAATAGGGTGGTTTATTCATCCAAAAGAGTTCTCGGAGACCTGCAATTATCCAGAATATTTCTTGCGTCTACAAAAAGAACGTCAAACATAACAGAAATCAAATTGATTTACTTTTTTTGTGAAAAACCGGTGTCGAAGTCAGTAAGGTCATAACGCATTCTTTAGAAAAATATTATGGGACTCGATCCCTTTTGACACCTTCCCTTGACACCCATAGTGTCATATTTACCTGTAATACCTGTAATTAACGACATCAGGTACCAAAAAGAAAAATAAGAAGAACAAACTTGCGAAGTTAAAAAGTTTTTTTTTTTTAGTTTTGGAAAACCATTGTTTTCAAAGTCATAAAAGCCATCAGCTATCTACTAATATCAGAATATCGGCTCATCTATGCTTCCATGAAAAGCCAGTAAAACCTATAACTATACAGGAAATTTCATACAACTGAATTGACAAACTAAAAATGGCAGTTAAAGACAAAATTAAAAATTCAATTAATTTCTTCAAGAAAGAATTGTCGAGGCCGTTAAAACGATCTTCTATATATTTAAGGATTTTAATATGTTCAAATGTGTTTCATTTTGAACGCTAATAATGTGATATGGGACCTGTCAGTAATGCGATAATGTGACTAGAAAACGTGAGAAACTGGCAAATTTCTAAAAACAAAAAATAATCTGAAATCTAGTAGTATCAAAGCCAGAAAACAATAACTTCAGGCTTAAAAACGCAATCGAGATGAAATTTCAAATCAGTAGAGTGAAGAAGCAGTCTTTCTTTTCTGAAACTAAGCTGCAAATTGACCAAATTAAGAAAAAATGGAGGAAAAGTTCATTAAGCCTTTATTTATTTAAAAATCAATTTAAAAAAGTCGAAATTTTTTTTAAAGTCGAAACGATCATAAACTTTCAAGCAAAAAACACTAAAGGCATTAGCGTGGAGTTGCTTAGGTAGCCAACTGGACCTGTCACTCCTGAGTTTTCATTTGATATGTTCTGTTCTTTTTTAATAAAAATAGGTATTTTTTCAAAAAAAAACCGACTGATTGCAATACGAATTCTTTTTGGATTGTAACAGTCCACGATGTGCTTACAACTAGCCCTGCTAATGCTTATTGTATGTTAGGAACTATTGATTTTTCGAATATTGCAGATATAGATAATTTGTTGGTTGAAAACTCAAAAAAAGTTCTGCATTTTTGATAATAAACGAGTAAAGCTAGCAAAAAACGACAAAGTTTTAATTACAGAGCACTGTCAGCGGAGGTTGAAGTAGGAATAGCCCCCTTTTGAGTCTACAAAGATTGTATTAGTGTTGTTTGGGGGTGTAGTGCCGACAAATTTAATCGAAGTGGACCAAAGTAGCTTATTTCGTGCTGTTTTTGATGAAAAAGGCTGTATTTTGAAATATTTATACAGAGTTTTTGACCAAAAAAATTAAATCAGAATAATCAACAAGGCTTGTTGTCTTTTAAAATAAAATCAACGATAATATTCTTAAAAATTTCAACAAATTTTAGCAAAATTGACGCAAATTTAGCCAAAAAATTTCGGAAAATGTGAATAAAAACAACGTGAATTCACTCTACTTTTCTCAAAAGTTTAAACCTCGATAACTCCCTGTAGAAAATAAAAATTGAAAAAATCATTTTAATTGCATACTCTACGCTGGACGGGCTTTCTAGTGATACCAGTCTGAACTCTCTACGATGAATATATCGATCGGCGAAAATTGACTGAACAAAAAAAACACAGTTGAGTATATAGTTCCTCCCCCCTCAAGAAGGGTCGGAACAACAAGGCATACAAAACATATCACAGCAGAATAAAACTTTGGATAGACCGACACATCGTCTCACTTTATTATTCAACACAAGCCTTGTTCAAACACGAGCCTATTCGAAAAATCTGGTAAATGCAGCGAAAAGAGCATCACAATACGATGAAGAGTTCGTGGTGGCTAATTTAAACAAGACAAGGCGGCTCGTTAATGTGCGTTCGCACATGATGTTCCGACTCGAGCTCATCTACATTTTTGACTTAATTGTCAACCAAATGAAGAGATAACAAAAATAGATGTTTGAATTTAAAAAAATGCTACATTTTAAGTTAATTAAACACACTAAATTCTGCCTCGATGAAATAGCAATCATAGGTTTTATTCATGTGACATCAATAACTCATCACAATAAGTCGTATGGCAAAGAAAAATACCTCAAAATCACGAAATTTTTGAGAAAACCCATAGTATCAAAGTCAAAAAATTCTACAGCTTTCAACGGAAGGCATTTAATACGCTAAATTATCCCTAAATGATGTGACGACTAGGATGTTTGTTATTCAAAATTTATCAATAAGACATTACAACAAGTCATTGACTATGAAAACAACAACAAAAACAGGCAAAATCCAGTTCGGTAGAAAATTGAGAGAAGAAAGTGTCGAAGCTATTTAAACCATAAGCTTTTTTCTCTGAAAACTTTTTCAACGATGCATTGAACGTCTTCACTAAGCCAATGGGAGCTATCAATATTAGGATAATGTAATACGATTTCAAAAGGAACCAAAATTACTAAAAAAAAATCCAAAAATTATAAAAATTATGAAAACTCGTGCACCGAAGTAAAAAAAACCAATAGTTAGAAGAGAAAACTGCTAACTAGATAAATTGTTGCTGATGTAGAAAAAAAGCGGTTCTGTCATTACCGAGACTGACTTACAATCCACGAAAATAAGCTTAAGATTGATTTATGTTCAAAAAAAAATATTTTTAAAGTCTTAACAGCCATTAAACTCAAAAGCTTTCATAGGAATTCAATTAATACGCTCAGCTATGCCACGATGTGAATACAAGTATGTTTATGATGCCTAGGTAATCAAAAAGACATCACAATATGTCTTATGACTATGAAAAAAAACAACAAATACATGCAAAAACCAAAATTTCTTTAGAAAAATGGGAGAAGAAAGTGTTGAAGCCATTTAAACCATATTTTCATATTTTCTTCTCAGAAAGTTTTATCTACGATCCTTTGGCCGTCTTCACTAAAGGAAGATGTAGCCATCAATATTAGGATGACGTGATAAGATTTCAAAATGAACCAATAAAACGAAATGTCCAAAAAATTTTTAAAAAAATTTGAAATCTTGTGGCATTGAAGACGTATAACCAATAGTTATTTGATAAAGCCGCCAATGAGATTAACTTATGTTGCAGTGGTATGAAGGAGTTCAATCCTGTTTTTACTGAGACGAACTTACAGTTCACAAAAATAAGTTTATGATTTACTAATTTTAAAAAACTTTCGAAAATTTATTTTCAAAGTCTTAACAGCCATTAGCTGTCCACTCACAGCACTAGATAGGTTCACTTAATGCTCATTAGCAAATCTATTGCACCTTTAGTCAATAAGTTTATGCCATAGGATTATAAAACTTTAGTAAAACCTCAAAAAATAAATCAAAATTTCATTTGAAATTACGAAATTTGAGATACGAGTCCAAAAAAACATGAGCGATCCCTTCGAAACAAATTTTTTGTTCATTGGGCTTCATTTGATCGTAAAAGAGGTTGATCATTAACGGAACTTCGATATTAAAAGTGTCTAGTAGTCTCTAGGTGACTTAAAACAAAAAAATTGCAAAATTTTCTAAAAAAAGAGCTCCCAAACCTAATTCGAATTTTTTTTAAATATTAAACTTCCCTCTAAGACTAGAACTAGTCTTTATTATCTCCTTTCGTCTATTAAAAACCTAAAATTGATTTACTTTTTGGCGTGAAATCTAGTTTTGAATTAAATTTTTCGTAGAAAAATACGTTAATTCGAACGAAAATTACGGTAAAAGTGAACAAAAGTGAACCAAATATCCAGTGTTCACATGAAACTTTAAACCTCGATAACTCCTCAAAAAAAACGAAATTCAAAAAAATCTTTTTAATTTCGAATTCTACGCTGGACGAGCTTTTTAATGATACCACGCACATTTCTCTACGATGAATATATCGGTCGGCCAAAATTCACGGAACAAAAAAAACCCATTTGAGTATATAGTTCCTCCCCCCCACAAGTGGGGTCGGAACAATTAAAAAGTCGGCCAAAACAATTCACTCGTTCAGGTGGAAAGCGAGCAAGACCTACAGCAACTTTGATACAAAACAAATCGTTAAACAGATCAGAAATGCGAATGTCATGACTTTTCCAATTATGGGAAACGATACGCCCAAGCTGCACGATTTAGGCCGACTAACAAGCACTAAGACGCAAACAATTCTAACTCGTTTTTTGTCTTTTACTCAATTCAAAATCAGTCGTGCTCTAAAATTAGTCAGAATTTAAATTCAAATTCACTTAATGAGAACTTTATTTCTCTTACTTTTTTCTCTTAGAATACTAAGAACAACACTACTCTATCAAAATTACTTTTCTAAACCTTCCTTTTAAGTTTGCTCATTCCATTTTTTAACAATGAAAAAACTTCTTGATTTCACTACTGAACGCGATCCTCGAGTATCGGCACCTCAAAAAGAACACATAAGAATAGGCGAACAAAATAAAATAAAAAAACACGCGCGCCGACTACCACGGACAGCCCTATTTTTAGCAATTCAAGAGATTTCAATCTACGAATCTAATCGCTCTACGGAAGAGCACCGCAAACGACTGCAGATAGGGTGGGAACGAGTTTCGGTGAGTTCTATTTTTTAGATACATATCTTCCTCTACCCTAATTGAATTCGAATGTAATCGAAACAGTACAAGACGCAGTCAGTACAATCAACGCGTAATTTTCCCTACACGTACCAGAACAAGCTTCAATTGGAGTGTCAGATTCTACACTTCTAATACTTCCCAGCAGATCTAGAAGTAGCGGGAGATGTTTGGGAAGCAGAAAAAATAATATTCTGGAAGGAATCTTTTTACAAATTACCGTGAGACGAAAAAAAACTAAAGTCAACAAACTAAAATTTGATAATGATGATCTCATTACTTAATCACTCAGATTATAATTTTTCTGTTTTCATTTAAGCAATTCTCCAGGTCTTAGTGGACTTTTTCTCGACTGCTGCATTGTATAATGTGTATTTCGAGTTTAAACTTACTGAAAAATGACAAGATACTTTAAGCGGTTTTTCACGGCTATTCACTGGTCATTGCATGATATTAATCAAAATGAAAGTTCAGGAGTCACTTATCTGCTTTCGTTCCCTCTTTGTAATTTTGTTATTAGCGAGGAGTATTTATTAGCATCGTAAGAAGTTTATTGGCTTACTTTTTAGGACGAATTTATCTGAACTCTTTTTGAAATTAAACATGTTAAGGTATATGAATCTTAGCTATATTTTATTTGAGCTCACTTTAGCTTTAACATAAGTCTTGACTTACTTTATGAACGTTCCGTCCGTTACTCTCCTTTATAAAAACTTTATATCAAATTAAACAAAGGTCTCATCAATTTAAAAACTTTATCTTTGCCGCGACTTGCCCTAAAACAACCTTAGTTCTCCTACCTTAACTGTTGGGACAAATCTACCTGGCAGAAATTTAAGAACTCTTTTACCCTTAGAGTTGTAAAATAATGGCCGAGGTTATGGTTAAGTTAGAGTAAGTTTAATGTTTTTGTTATTGGAGACAAGCTTTAACTTTTAAGTAAAATTGAGGTAAAGTCAGCGTTACTTAAGGCAAATTAGGGAAAGACAGATTTCTGTTGGGGGTAAATTAAGGTTCTTTAAGGCAGTATAAACTTACGCTACATTATTTAATTTGTAATGGGACTTTAGTATGTAGGAACCAAAAGTAACCAATTTTTTAATTGAATAGTATAGCATCAGCTATTGGCTAAAAGGTCAGAAAACTTTCTGCACTTGGTATTGTTTTCTTGGTTATGTTATCAATAATTTAGGAAAATTTTAAAAAAAAACAAACCATAGCAGTTTTGACAGTTATCAGGTGTTGCCAGAGTAAGATCAGCTTATTTGATATCTAACATTTAAATTATTTTTGCCTACCAGGTCTAGTTACAGACTTATGAAAAGATTATGCCGACCAAAATGTAACATGAAATGACCGTACTCGATTCATTTGAGCTATGAAAAGACTTTATCTGGACTTTAACACTTGATGAACTTTAGCTTGACCCAGATTTTTCGCAAAATAATTAAGCCGGAACCAAAATTTTTGCAAAATGCTTTATCGGGAACCGAAATTTTTCAAAGACTTTAGCTCGACCCAAAATTTGAAAAAAAATTAAAGTCCAGCTAAGGTCTTTTCATGGATCCAGGTTTAACTAGTTGCTGGACCGTGTAATTATAGTCATTATTGCCCCTCACCCAACTAGGTTTTTAAAATCTTTTCATTAGTCGAGGTCTAGACATGGGAATTATCCAAAACAAAAATTAGGGTTTTATGTATCTTTTACAAGACATAATTTGCGAACAGGGAACTAAAATATGTTAGCGGAAGGTTTGTAAAATTTATCACGGTTCATATTAATTGTTATACCGAGTGAACCGAAAAATGAAGAAACTTGATAAAAACTGAAAAACTTCGAAATTCTTGAAAAATTGAAATTCTTTGGCTATGAAGGAAATCTGTATTTTTTTCTAGGAAATTGTGCATTTTTACAATGATGCTTTCAATTCAGATTATAGGTACCGTGATTTCAACGTCTAAAAATGGAAGAAAAAAATAAATGTTTTCGTCTGACCTGTTCATCAACACCCCAGTAGTCAGGAAAGAAACTTTGAATTTCTATCGTATCCACATCGTACGTAGCTGGAACCAATCGTTCAAACACAGTTCCAGTGAACTTTAATTCCAGAGTTTCAAACGCTGGCATCACACAGTTCGAAATTGTCAAAGCTTGCTGAGATTTTAGCATGTCAGCCAATTTTGGCTGGATTTCACCGGAGCAGAGCATGTTGAAGTTGAGGAGACCAGATGATAGTCTGCCACCGGGAATGACAAAAGGCGCGGCCGACCTCTGGTCCATTTCAAATACCCAGATACCCATCAGGCCTACGTTGCTTTGAGCCCAAAGATTTCGCACTTCGGCTGTCCCCGACAAGGGTAGCTCGTAGATAAATCCTAAAAAATGGATGTGTTGATGTAAATCTTAAAATAAAATACTTTGGATCATTGTGTTGATATAAGTCCCAAAATAATAATAAAAAATGGTTTATTATGTTGATGTAATAGAAAATTTTGGATCATTATGATCCGTTTCGATAATGTTGCTTGATGACCTTTTAATTAACGCGGTGTATTAAACAATGATAACTTATTGAATGATATATGTGCATATATCCACACTGAGGAATATTTGAGTTATTAGACTCTAGAGTACAATTTAGGCGACTCTCCTTGAAGGTCATAAAAACTTCTCGGGTTTATCTACCCGGACCTGAGTCTCATGATGTTTCAGTACTGAATAAACATAGCAGGCAGATTGCCAGAAAATAGCCGCAATAGATTCGTAGATCGGCAGTCTCAAAGAAAAACAGTAAAAAAGAGAGACCAAAAAAATTTGTCTTTTCATTGAAGGCTGATCTGTTATATTTTGATTAAAAATCTGTATAAGTTATTACTGCCTATGAGTGAATTGAGAAAACCATTTTAAAAAAATCAGATCAAAAAATAAGAAAAAAAAAGAAAATCAATGTCAAAATGCCGCATGTGAACAAAAAAAACCACTAGCGAGAAATGAAAATTCAATTCAAACAAAAAACTAGGCCTAGAATGAGCTGTGAATGGATTGGGAAAACCATTTAGAAAAAATTTTGATCGAAAAAACAGTGAAAATCAGAGTGAAATCAGCCGCATGTGAACAAGAAACCACTACCGAGAAACCGAATTTTTGTTCAAACACCATTTTCTCACTCTACTTTAAAATTAGAGCGAAAAAAAATTCACGCCGCAAAACCACTCGCTTTTTCGCTTCACTTCCTGTTTCGGCGTGACCAAAATCACTACTCCAATTTGACTTCAAAAATCATGAAAATGTGTGAAAAAAAGACAGCGCCCCAATACAATTCAAATTCTTTGAATTGTAAAAAAAACCAAGAGAAGGCCAATAATAGCCCCAGCTATCGCTGTGCGGCTATTAATAAAAACTTCAATACGATTTTTACTATGGCCAGAGTTTCGATCTTGGCTCTTTATAGACATTTCATAGTGGAACTCATAGAAAAATTCTGAATTTTATCTGAACATTATGAGCTTCAATTCTTCAAGACTCTGCTGCAGTTCGCATATACAGGAATATCTGGCATTTTTGACTTCTGGTAGTACAGGTTTGTACAGTACAAAATGTTGATTTTACTCATTTTTGCGGAATAACGTTCCCGTACCTAACTCTAATTCAATTCACCGTCTAAACCCCGTCTAATTCAGTTCACAATTTGCGCTGAATTTGCCTGATTCATATTTATTTCAGTGATTCATTCTGAATTATCTTTTGATCAGAAATATACAGAATATTTTCTATCAATTTTCCTCTGATTCAGAGCAATTCAGAAACCACTTCACAGTTGGTTCTGAAATTCTTGTCAATTAGGACTGAAACTTGAAAATTCTCTGAAATTGTTCTGAATCAGTACTGATTGTCACTGAGCCTTAGGTACCCGTTGATAATGTCATGGAGTAATTTGGACTTTAATGAGTGTAGTTTACTGACCGTGACCATCATTGAATCCGCTTCTTTGTTCACTCGGAGTCCTCGAATTGAGAGTCCATTGTAGTTGGAAGAAGTCGAATATGGTCAGACACCTGTCATCGCATTCCTCGTCAGGAGTTCCAGCGTCATCACACGTCAGGATGACCTAAACCAATCTCGGAACCTAACATCAGGCCTACATCAGTCGGCTATATTTATGGTTTTTATGCTTGGAGGGAAGGGGGCGTACCGTGGGGAGGGGGGGTTTTCTACAACATCCCAGATTTTGAAAAATTTTTCGACCCGGGGGACTACACTTTATTTGGGTACTAAGCTTGGGGGTGGGCTATAACAAAAACCAAAAAATTTTATACTGTATCGATGGTTAGAACTGATAATCTATATAATATTGTTCTAGAAAAATGACCTGAAAGCTGTTGAAACTGTCAACTCTGCTGGGAGAAGTTCCCACTTTGTACCACGTGGCAACATACCCCCAGGTAGCATTGAACCCATGAGTCGCAAACACCATGTCTGTCACCACACTCATGTCTTGGGGTCTAAGTTGCCGTTTGAAGACATTATTGGCCAAATTGGGGTACCTTACGTCTTGGCCCATGATGTCCCTTGTAATCTCGTCATCAAAAGAAACTCCCTTTTCGAGCATCTCCGAAACGTCAATCGGAGTGTCGGCATGCTGTCGGATCCGTTCACGTAATAACTCATCAGTTACGTAATCGGATTTAATATATTGCTCAAATGTACTAGATCGCAGAAATGCGTATTGCTGGACATTTCGAAAGGTATTACAGATAGTTTCAACATTTCCGAAGTAGGCGAATCCGAGGGCCTCGGAGTTTGCGTTTGTTTCGAAGCATTCGTAGTCGAGAAGATTGTCTCTCGTGTCAAGATTGCTGAAGAAGGGAGCCACTAGAGACAGAGACGTTGAGTAGGAATCATCCTGATTAGACGCTTGTCTCTGAAACAAACCAAGAAGACCGACTAAGATTTGCAATTATAGCTGCACAAACACGCAAGGACCAAACTCAAACATAGACGCACGCAAACACACAAACAATTGGTTAAAAGTGTTTGCTTTAAACGCGTTACACCATTGGCTGTTAGATCTCAGAAAGACTTCGGGGCGGAGAGAAACCGCACAAAATTCCGGACAGTAAAGTGATATGCTATCAACTGAATATAAAAATTTGGCTATCAAAAATACTATCAAAAAACATTTTTCAAAATACTTGAAAAAAATATGTTTTAATATTTTGTGCAATTCCTAACCAACTACTTGAGCTTTTAAAAGTGAAATTTTCACCAATATACAAAAAACTCTTCTAAAAAACTTTCTCAAGCCCGTGAAAGACAAACTATAGCAATACGTACTTTTTCTGTAATTCCTTTCTAATTTTATATGATACCAATATGCATAAGAATCTTCAAGAGTCTTTCAATTAAGTCCTATGTATCCTTACAGAGCAGTTGATAATATTAAATTACTCACCTTTTCAGGTGAATCGTTCTCGGCCACCAAAGTTAATTGCTATCGTATTAATTACCAACATTGTCCGCCCCCCTTTTTTAGCTTGGTCGATTAAGTATTAGAACAATTCAAGCATACCGCTTTTCTCATCAGGAATCTCAAATGCAGTTTCATCTAATTTATTTTTTTTAATTTTAATTTTCCAAATTTACTCTATAAAACAAAAAAGAACGCTCCCTCAATGTAACAATTAAATGCAGATTGTTACATTGTTCATTATTGTTTATTCAAAAACCTTATTATTTTGTCTAGATTTGTATTTCAGGGGGTTAAGTGGATTGTTCAACACGCCAAAAAAATTTCAGGTATGTCAAATTGCAATTTGGGATATTTCCCTATTCGTAACAAAATATTTTCATTTTCAAGCTTGCTCAAGTATTAGCTTGTGCTCATGTACTTTTACAAGAAATATGTATAATCGCAATAAGGTTGAAATGGTCGAAAATGCGCATTTTAAAATGCCGGATTCTACCCACCAAAATGGTTTTTGAATACTTACTAATTTCATTGATTCAAATATCGCGCTCAAATGTCTCATATATTTTGATAATGCATAAAAACATGTTTTATATAATAATAAAATCCAGTCTTCCGAGATCACGAACTCTGCAAAAAGCCAAAAAAAAACGGTTAAAAAACCGATGGAAAGTTTTTTTTTCATGCCTGCAGTGTTGAGAAAGTTTTCTGACTTTCATTCTGATTCAGAGCCAATTTAGAAACGCTTTCCGAATTTTCCTCTGATTTAGAGAAATTGAGAAAACATTGATTGTGAATCCTGCTCTGATTGAGAAAGGTTTCAGAATCGATACAGAAATTATTTTGAAATTGTTCTGAATCAGTGCTGAAAGTCATAATTTCTCTGAAATCGTTTTGAATCAGTACCGCTGTTCTCTGAGCGTTAGGTACGGGCAAAACTATCGCTCCCGCTCCCTTTACCCGGCAACAGTTGCTCAAAGGCGACAAAGATACGCGAGTTCCGATTTGAATTCTCTCTTTCCCATGTAAAGAGATAGCAAAATCGAATCCACACATAATAATTAAAGTATTTTCACTCGCCTTTTAAAAATGCCAATACAACCATTGCATCATTACGCATCGATTACTCCTGATAACCTAAGAAATCATGTTTTTCCCTCAACAAGTAGTCAAATGCTCCAGAGTGAGCAGCCCTACTTTTTCTTTTCTTTTTTTTTTCAATTAATAAAATGCCCCTCCCCTTATAGGATACTCGGTTAACTCGGGGGTGGCAAGTCAACTCCTACGTACAATTCAAAATTTTGACAGTTGTCAACATCAAAATAGCATCAAAAGCAAAATATATATAAAACAGAATGTAGAAGATTGAACATAGCTGGCAAATTGCCAGAAAATAGCCGCAATAGCTTCATAGATCTGTAGTCTCAAAAGAAGGTAAAAAAAGACAGACTAAAAAAACTTGTTATTTTCATTAAGGGCTGAGATGTTAAATTTTGATTTAGAATCTGTATAACTTATTGCTGTTTCTAGTAGCTGCTCTTAAATACCCTTCAATACCCTCATAAATACCCTTCTCAAATACCCTTCAAGTATACACTCACTTGACCTTATCTCTTTGAATTAAAGTAAAGTCAATTTCAGAGTGAGGAAGTCAGTCTTAAGAGTGAGGTAAGTCACGTGTGATCAAACATTTAATCACGAGAATCAACCAAAAAACTAGCTCCACTAAGAGTGAAAAATGACGTCACGCACGCAATTCAGTTGAAATTGCATGAACGAATGAACAAAAAGCAGATTTGAAGTGGTTGTGACGTCATATGGTCGTAACAAAAATGTTGACGACGAAATAAATAAAACATAGCAGGACAAGTCCTGACGTACAATTCAAAGAATTTTCATTGACTAAACAGAAAACTGGACCTAGAACGGACTATGAATAGATTGCGAAAACCATTTAGTAAAAAATCCTATCCAAAAAATCGAAAAAACAGTAAAAACCAAAGTGAAATTGCCGCATGTGAACAAAAAACCACTAGCGAGAAATCGAATTTTTGTTCAAACACCGTTTTCTCACTCTACTTTAAATTTAAAGCGAAAACATAGCCGGAAGAAATTCCGGAAACGACTCGAAGTGAAAATCCATTTAAACGTCATACAACTACTAATGAACAAAAAGTGTCTTCACTAATTTATGATTATCTTGAAACAAAACCATGAAACCAAAATTAAAGACAATAAAATCAAATATGTTAAAATATGATAAAAATTTGATCAAATTTTGTTATAAATTGAGATCCCGAAAGAACTATCTCTGCAAAAATAACTTAATCAAAACAACTAGTACTTACTAAAACCACTTATGTGATTTTTGAAAAATACTTTAGGCTAAATTATGAAAAGGAAGCTCTTAAAAACAGCTTTCACTGAAAAACTGGAAAAAGTTATCAAACTTTTTAAAATTTCAAAAGCATATGAATCCAAAGAAAAATTCCCATCGGCCAATAAGGTGTCCAGATGCTCGCAAAACAATAGGCAAGTCATAATAGGCCAAGAAACTTAGCTAAAAACAGAAAAAACGAAAAACTGCAAAAAACTAAGAAAAATAGTGCCAGTTTTTGCCATTTTTTGTCATATTTCTCAACAAAAAAAATGATTCTTACCCACAAAACTGTAACGAATTGTTATCATAATTTTGCTCAAGTGGAAGGGGTTTCTTCAATACCCATTTGAGCCAGTAACACAAAATAATTGTCAAAAAAACGCAAAAATTAGCCCGAAAATCAGCAAAATACATTAAAGACCTCCGAATTATCATAAAATTCACATGAATTTCCAAAAACCTTCAAAGCACTACCAAAACCAGCCTAAAAGTAAAACAAAATCATAACCAAAACTCTTAACCAAAATAAATAAAAAAACTACTTTTAAATGCCGCACGTGAACAAAAAAATTTCGCTCGCTTAGAGTAAATTTTTTCACACATCAATTTCTCGCTCTCTCAAAAACAGCGGTATGAACAAAAACCACTCACTTTTCGCTCCGCTCTTCACTTTTGTTCAGCGCCAAAATCACTCCAAATTTTTTCACGCGTTTCATTTCCCGCTTCAAAAATCACTCCAATAAAATTGATTAAAAAAAAGACTTCTCAAATACTCCTCTTCGAGTCGTAAAAATATCACGCCGCAAAACCAGTCGCTTTTTCGCTCCACTTCCTAATTCGGCGTGACCAAAATCACTACTCCAATTGGACTTCAAAAATCATGAAAATGTGTAAACCCATCTTAAAAGACAGCGCCCCAATACAATTCAAACTCTTTCAATTGAAAAACATAGCCGGCAGATTGCCGGAATAGCTGCGAAAGAAAAGACCTGCGTGCCATACTGTCATCAAATTACCAAATAAGAAAACATTTCGAGATCAAAACTTGGTAGAATTTGAAAACCTAGCTGGCAGATTGCCAGAAAATAGCCGCAATAGCTTCGTAGATCTGCAGTCTAAAAAAGCAGTAAAAAAGACAGACCAAAAAAACTCATTTCATCAAAGGATGAGACGGAATTTTTTATTAAGAATCTGACTAAGTTACAGCTGCCTCTATTAGCTGCTCTCAAATAACCTTCAATTAGAGTGACACACATTCACTTGCCTTATCTCTTTGATTTAAAGTGAAGAAAAGTCAATTTCAAAGTGAGGAAGTCATTTTTGAAGAGTGCGGTAAGTCACGTGTGACCAAAACTTAATCAAAATTAACGAAAAACTCGCTCCACTAAGAATGAAAAATGACGTCACGCACGCACATCAGTTGAAATTGCATGAACGAATGAATAAAAAGCAGATTTGAAGTGGTTGTGACGTCATAAGGTCGCAACAAAAATCTTGACGACAAAATAAAACATAACCAACTAAACGTCGGAAGAATTGCTCTCGAACGACTAGTGGGAGCTCTAATGAATTGCAGCCTGCTTCAGTCGGGTGGGGGAGAGAGGAGGGAGGGAGCGGGAGCTTAAATGGGACCAAGAAGTTCAATAGTGGGCTTCAAATAACCACATGAGAGGTTAACATATACCACTATTAAGATTAAAAGTAAAAAATGGCACAAGTTTCGGCGCACTTTTCATTTGACTTTTAGTATTGAATTGCCGCCAATTGAGTTCATCTGCTTGAAATTGTGATTGAGAGAGAATTTTAGATCAAGCGAAAAGCAAAAAGTCAAGGGCGTAAAAGTCACTCGAAAAGTCAAAATTGTCAAGCAAAAATTTTGCATAAAAAAGACACACGTTTACAGTAAATGCTATGAACGTCGTTCAAGAGCAATTCAAATTATAGCAGGACAAGTTCTGACGTACAATTAAAAAAATTTCATTGACTAAACAAAAACTAAGTCTAGAATGAACTATGAATGGATTGGGAAAACCATTTAGAAAAAAATCCGATCCAAAAAATCGAAAAAACAGTAAAAATCAAAGTGAAATTGCCGCATGTGAACAAAAAAATTCACTACCGAGAAACCGAATTTTTGTTCAAACACCATTTTTTCACTCTACTTTAAAAATAGAGCGAAAACAATTCAAGCCGCAAAACCACTCGCTTTTTGCTCACTACTCCAATTTGACCAAAATCACTACTCCGAATTGACTTCAAAAATCATAAAAATGTGTGAACTGATCTTTAAAAAAAAGACAGCACCCAATACAATTCAATTTCTTTGAATTGTAAAAAAACCAAGAGAAGGCCAATAATAGCCTCAGCTATCGCTTCGCGGCTATTAATAATAACACTCGAGATTTACGAAGGGGATGATTGTGTGAAAGAAGAGTACATAGGTCAACAGTCTTAGTTACAAAAAGTAGTCAATTGTACACAGAAGTGTTCATTGTACACGTCTTATGTTAAAAGGAAGCTACCTTTTTTCTTGAATTTTGCACCGAATATGATGTCTGGAGGTTGTCTGGCGGACTGGTGGAAAACTTTGTCTGTTCAGCAGTTGTCCCTATTAAAGTGGAAGGTATTCCCAATGCGGTCTCGCTAATTGTACTTTGAACCAGAATGTCGGTTGATGCAATATCCTGACGACTTGTTGCCCGCTGGTCGTGTTCAATATAGCCCTGCAGTTCAAGTTTAGTAGTCTGATCAGTTGTCGGCCTAGCTGTGCTTCGTCCCCGAGTAGTTTGAGAGTGGACTGTTGTTCTTGCACCTGTTTGACCAGCCGAAGTATCTCCTGCGGTTGTTTGGCTGATAGTCGCAGCTCTTTGATCTGATTGCCCGGCTGAAGTCTGTCTCGGAGTAGACCGAATGTCAGTCGTGGATTGCACAGATGATTCTCCGTTTGTAGACCGTCCTCGAGTACTTTGAACATGAGCCGCTGTCGTTGATCCGCTTTCTTGGCTTGTTGACCGCTGTGCAAGTTTGGTAGTCTGATCAGTTGTCGGTCTAGCTGTGCTTCCTCCCACAGTAGTTTGAGAGTGGACTGTCGTTCTTGCATCGGTTTGACCAGCTGATGTATCTCCTGCGGTTGTTTGGCTGATAGTCGTAGCTCTTTGATCTGATTGCCCGGCTGAAGTCTGTCTCGGAGTAGACCGAATGTCAGTCGTGGATTGCACAGATGATTCGCCGGTTGCAGACCGTCCTGGAGTACTTTGAACATGAGCCGATGTCGTTGACCCGCTTTCTTGGCTTGTTGTCTGCTGTTCAAGTTTGGTAGTCTGATCAGTTGTCGGTCTAGCTGTGCTTCGTCCCCGAGTAGTTTGAGAGTGGACTGTTGTTCTTGCACCTGTTTGACCAGCCGAAGTATCTCCTGCGGTTGTTTGGCTGATAGTCGCAGCTCTTTGATCTGATTGCCCGGCTGAAGTCTGTCTCGGAGTAGAACGAATGTCAGTCGTGGATTGCACAGGTGCTTCTCCGGTTGTAGACCGTACTGGAGTACTTTGAACATGAGCCGCTGTCGTTGATCCGCTTTCTTGGCTTGTTGTCTGCTGTTCAAGTTTGGTAGTCTGATCAGTTGTCGGTCTAGCTGTACTTCCTCCCACAGTAGTTTGAGAGTGGACTGTCGTTCTTGCATCGGTTTGACCAGCTGATGTATCTCCTGCGGTTGTTTGGCTGATAGTCGCAGCTCTTTGATCTGATTGCCCGGCTGAAGTCTGTCTCGGAGTAGACCGAATGTCAGTCGTGGATTGCACAGATGATTCGCCGGTTGCAGACCGTCCTGGAGTACTTTGAACATGAGCCGATGTCGTTGACCCGCTTTCATGGCTTGTTGTCTGCTGATCAAGTTTGGTAGTCTGATCAGTTGTCGGTCTAGCTGTGCTTCCTCCCACAGTAGTTTGAGAGTGGGCTGTTGTTCTTGCATCTGTTTGACCAGCCGACGTATCTCCTGCTGTTGTTTGGCTGATAGTCGTAGCTCTTTGATCTGACTGCCCGGCTGAAGTCTGTCTCGGAGTAGAACGAATGTCAGTCGTGGATTGCACTGGTGCTTCTCCGGTTGTAGACCGTCCTGGAGTACTTTGAACATGAGCCGCTGTCGTTGATCCGCTTTCTTGGCTTGTTGTCTGCTGTTCAAGTTTGGTAGTCTTCTCAGTTGTCGGTCTAGCTGTACTTCCTCCTACAGTAGTTTGAGAGTGGACAGTTGTTCTTGCATCTGTTTGACCAGCCGATGTATCTCCTGCGGTTGTTTGGCTGATAGTCGTAGCTCTTTGATCTGATTGCCCGGCTGAAGTCTGTCTCGGAGTAGACCGAATGTCAGTCGTTGATTGCACAGATGATTCTCCGGTTGTAGACCGTCCCGGAGTACTTTGAACATGAGCCGCTGTCGTTGATCCGCTTTCTTGGCTTGTTGACCGCTGTGCAAGTTTGGTAGTCTGATTAGTTGTCGGTCTAGCTGTGCTTCCTCCAACAGTAGTTTGAGAGTGGACTGTTGTTCTTGCATCTGTTTGACCAGCCGAAGTATCTCCTGCGGTTGTTGGGCTGATAGTCGTAGCTCTTTGATCTGATTGCGCGGCTGAAGTCTGTCTCGGAGTAGACCGAATGTCAGTCGTGGATTGCACAGATGATTCTCCGGTTGTAGACCGTCCTGGAGTACTTTGAACATGAGCCGCTGTCGTTGACCCGCTTTCTTGGCTTGTTGTCTGCTGTTCAAGTTTGGAAGTCTGTTCCGTTGCCCGTCTAGCTGTGCTTCGTCCCATAGTAGTTTGAGAGTGGACTGTTTTTCTTGCATATGTTTGACCAGCCGACGTATATCCTGCTGTTGTTTGGCTGCTAGTCGTTATTCTTTGATCTGATTGCCCGGCTGAAGTCTGTCTCGGAGTAGAGCGAATGTCAGTCGTTGATTGCACAGATGATTCTCCGGTTGTAGACCGTCCCGGAGTACTTTGAACATGAGCCGCTGTCGTTGATCCGCTTTCTTGGCTTGTTGACCGCTGTGCAAGTTTGGTAGTCTGATTAGTTATCGGTCTAGCTGTGCTTCCTCCAACAGTAGTTTGAGAGTGGACTGTTGTTCTTGCATCTGTTTGACCAGCCGAAGTATCTCCTGCGGTTGTTGGGCTGATAGTCGTAGCTCTTTGATCTGATTGCGCGGCTGAAGTCTGTCTCGGAGTAGACCGAATGTCAGTCGTGGATTGCACAGATGATTCTCCGGTTGTAGACCGTCCTGGAGTACTTTGAACATGAGCCGCTGTCGTTGACCCGCTTTCTTGGCTTGTTGTCTGCTGATCAAGTTTGGTAGTCTGATCAGTTGTCGGTCTAGCTGTGCTTCCTCCCACAGTAGTTTGATAGTGGACTGTTGTTCTTACATCTGTTTGACCAGCCGATCTATCTCCTGCGGTTGTTTGGCTGACAGTCGTAGCTCTTTGATCTGATTGCCCGGCTGAAGTCTGTCTCGGAGTAGACCGAATTTCAGTCGCGGATTGCACAGATGATTCTCCGGTTGTAGATCGTCCTGGAGTACTTTGAACATGAGACGCTGTAGTTGACACGCTTTCTTGGCTTGTTGTCTGCTGATCAAGTTTGGTAGTCTGATCAGTTGTCGGTCTAGCTGTGCTTCCTCCCACAGTAGTTTGAGTGTGGACTGTTGTTCTTGCATCTGTTTGACCAGCCGAAGTATCTCCTGCGGTTGTTGGGCTGATAGTCGTAGCTCTTTGATCTGATTGCCCGGCTGAAGTCTGTCTCGGAGTAGACCGAATGTCAGTCGTGGATTGCACAGATGATTCTCCGGTTGTAGACCGTCCTGGGGTACTTTGAACATGAGCCGCTGTCGTTGACCCGCTTTCTTGGCTTGTTGTCTGCTGATCAAGTTTGGTAGTCTGATCAGTTGTCGGTCTAGCTGTGCTTACTCCCACAGTAGTTTGAGAGTGGACTGTTGTTCTTGCATCTGTTTGACCAGCCGAAGTATCTCCTGCGGTTGTTGGGCTGATAGTCGTAGCTCTTTGACCTGATTGCGCGGCTGAAGTCTGTCTCGGAGTAGACCGAATGTCAGTCGTGGATTGCACAGATGATTCTCCGGTTGTAGATCGTCCTGGAGTACTATGAACATGAGACGCTGTCGTTGACCCGCCTTCTTGGCTTGTTGTCTGCTGATCAAGTTTGGTAGTCTGATCAGTTGTCGGTTTAGCTGTGCTTCCTCTCACAGTAGTTTGAGTGTGGACTGTTGTTCTTGCATCTGTTTGACCAGCCGTATCTCCTGCTGTTGTTTGGCTGATAGTTGTAGCTCTTTGATCTGATTGCCCGGCTGAAGTCTGTCTCGGAGTAGACCGAATGTCAGTCGTGGATTGCACAGATGATTCTCCAGTGGTAGACCGTCCTGGAGTAGTTTGAACATGAGCCGCTGTCGTTGACCCGCTTTCTTGGCTAAATGTCTGCTGATTAAGTCTGGTAGTCTGATCAGTTGTCGGTCTAGCTGTGCTTCCTCCCACAGTAGTTTGAGAGTGGACTGTTGTTCTTGCATCTGTTTGACCAGCCGAAGTATCTCCTGCGGTTGTTGGGCTGATAGCCGTAGTTCTTTGACCTGATTGCGCGGCTGAAGTCTGTCTCGGAGTAGACCGAATGTCAGTCGTGGATTGCACAGATGATTCTCCGGTTGTAGATCGTCCTGGAGTACTATAAACATGAGACGCTGTCGTTGACCCGCCTTCTTGGCTTGTTGTCTGCTGATCAAGTTTGGTAGTCTGATCAGTTGTCGGTTTAGCTGTGCTTCCTCCCGCAGTAGTTTGAGTGTGGACTGTTGTTCTTGCATCTGTTTGACCAGCCGACGTATCTACTGCTGTTGTTTGGCTGATAGTTGTAGCTCTTTGATCTGATTGCCCGGCTGAAGTCTGTCTCGGAGTAGACCGAATGTCAGTCGTGGATTGCACAGATGATTCTCCAGTGGTAGACCGTCCTGGAGTAGTTTGAACATGAGCCGCTGTCGTTGACCCGCTTTCTTGGCTAAATGTCTGCTGATCAAGTCTGGTAGTCTGATCAGTTGTCGGTCTAGCTGTGCTTCCTCTCACAGTAGTTTGAGTGTGGACTGTTGTTCTTGCATCTGTTTGACCAGCCGAAGTATCTCCTGCGGTTGTTTGGCTGCTAGTCGTAGCTCTTTGATCTGATTGCCCGGCTGACGTCTGTCTCGGAGTAGAGTGAATGTCAGTCGTGGATTGCACAGATGATTCTCCGGTTGTAGACCGTCCCGGAGTACTTTGAACATGAGCCGCTGTCGTTGATCCGCTTTCTTGGCTTGTTGTTTGCTGATCAAGTTTGGTAGTCTGATCAGTTGTCAGTCTAGCTGTGCTTCCTCCCACAGTAGTTTGAGTGTGGACTGTTGTTCTTGCATCTCTTTGACCAGCCGAAGTATCTCCTGCGGTTGTTTGGCTGATAGTCGTAGCTCTTTGATCTGATTGCCCGGCTGAAGTCTGTCTCGCAGTAGACCGAATGTCAGTCGTGGATTGCACAGATGATTCTCCGGTTGTAGACCGTCCTGGAGTACTTTGAACATAAGCCGCTGTCGTTGATCCGTTTTCTTGGCTTGTTGTCTGCTGTTCAAGTTTGGTAGTCTGATCAGTTGTCGGTCTAGGTGTGCTTCTCCCCACAGTAGTTTGAGAGTGGACTGTTGTTCTTGCATCTGTTTGAGCAGTCGATGTATCTCCTGCGGTTGTTTGCCTGATAGTCGTAGCTCTTTGATCTGATTGCCCGGCTGATGTTTGTCTCGGAGTAGACCGAATGTCAGTCGTGGAGTACACAGATGATTCTCCGGTTGTAGACCGTCCTGGAGTACTTTGAACATGAGCCGCTGTCGTTGATCCGCTTTCTTGGCTTGTTGTCTGCTGTTCAAGTTTGGTAGTCTGATCAGTTGTCGGTCTAGCTGTGCTTCCTCCCACAGTAGTTCGAGAGTGGACTGTTATTCTTGCATCTGTTTGACCAGCCGAAGTATTTCCTGCGGTTGTTTGTCTGATAGTCGCAGCTCTTTGATCTGACTGCCCGGCCGAAGTCTGTCTCGGAGTAGATCGAATGTCAGTCGTGGATTGCACAGATGATTCTCCGGTTGTAGACCGTCCTGGAGTACTTTGAATATGAGCCGCTGTCGTTGATCCGCTTTCTTGGTTTGTTGTCTGCTGTTCAGGTTTGTTAGTCTGATCAGTTGTCGGTCTAGCTGTGCTTCCTCCCACAGTAGTTTGAGAGTGGACTGTTGTTCTTGCATCTCGATGACCAGCCGAAGTATCTCCTGCGGTTGTTTGGCTGATAGTCGTAGCTCTTTGATCTGATTGCCCGGCTGAAGTCTGTCTCGGAGTAGACCGAATGTCAGTCGTGGATTGCACAGATGATTCTCCGGTTGTAGACCGTCCTGGAGTACTTAGAACATAAGCCGATGTCGTTGATCCGTTTTCTTGGCTTGTTGTCTGCTGTTCAAATTTGGTAGTCTGATCAGTTGTCGGTCTAGGTGTGCTTACCCCCACAGTAGTTTGAGAGTGGACTGTTGTTCTTGCATCTGTTTGACCAGTCGATGTATCTCCTGCGATTGTTTGGCTGATAGTCGTAGCTCTTTGATCTGATTGCCCGGCTGAAGTTTGTCTCGGAGTAGACCGAATGTCAGTCGTGGATTGCACAGATGATTCTCCGGTTGTAGACCGTCCTGGAGTACTTTGAAAATGAGCCGCTGCCGTTGATCCGCTTTCTTGGCTTGTTGTCTGCTGTTCAAGTTTGGTAGTCTGATCAGTTGTCGGTCTAGCTGTGCTTCCTCCCACAGTAGTTTGAGAGTGGACTGTTGTTCTTGCATCTGTTCGACCAGCCGATGTATCTCCTGCGGTTATTTGGCTGATAGTCGTAGCTCCTTGATCTGATTGCCCGGCTGAAGTCTGTCTCGGAGTAGACCGAATGTCAGTCGTGGATTGCACAGATGATTCTCCGGTTGTAGACCGTCCTGGAGTACTTTGAACATGAGCCGCTGCCGTTGACCCGCTTTCTTGGCTTGTTGTCTGCTGATCAAGTTTGGTAGTCTGATCAGTTGTCGGTCTAGCTGTGCTTCCTCCCACAGTAGTTTGAGAGTGGACAGTTGTTCTTGCATCTGTTTGACCAGCCGAAGTATCTCCTGCCGTTGTTTGGCTGATAGTCGTAGCTCTTTGATCTGATTGCCCGGCTGAAGTCTGTCTCGCAGTAGACCGAATGTCAGTCGTGGATTGCACAGATGATTCTCCGGTTGTAGACCGTCCTGGAGTACTTTGAACATAAGCCGCTGTCGTTGATCCGTTTTCTTGGCTTGTTGTCTGCTGTTCAAGTTTGGTAGTCTGATCAGTTGTCGGTCTAGGTGTGCTTCTCCCCACAGTAGTTTGAGAGTGGACTGTTGTTCTTGCATCTGTTTGAGCAGTCGATGTATCTCCTGCGGTTGTTTGCCTGATAGTCGTAGCTCTTTGATCTGATTGCCCGGCTGATGTTTGTCTCGGAGTAGACCGAAAGTCAGTCGTGGAGTACACAGATGATTCTCCGGTTGTAGACCGTCCTGGAGTACTTTGAACATGAGCCGCTGTCGTTGATCCGCTTTCTTGGCTTGTTGTCTGCTGTTCAAGTTTGGTAGTCTGATCAGTTGTCGGTCTAGCTGTGCTTCCTCCCACAGTAGTTCGAGAGTGGACTGTTGTTCTTGCATCTGTTTGACCAGCCGAAGTATTTCCTGCGGTTGTTTGTCTGATAGTCGCAGCTCTTTGATCTGACTGCCCGGCCGAAGTCTGTCTCGGAGTAGATCGAATGTCAGTCGTGGTTTGCACAGATGATTCTCCGGTTGTAGACCGTCCTGGAGTACTTTGAATATGAGCCGCTGTCGTTGATCCGCTTTCTTGGTTTGTTGTCTGCTGTTCAGGTTTGTTAGTCTGATCAGTTGTCGGTCTAGCTGTGCTTCCTCCCACAGTAGTTTGAGAGTGGACTGTTGTTCTTGCATCTCGATGACCAGCCGAAGTATCTCCTGCGGTTGTTTGGCTGATAGTCGTAGCTCTTTGATCTGATTGCCCGGCTGAAGTCTGTCTCGGAGTAGACCGAATGTCAGTCGTGGATTGCACAGATGATTCTCCGGTTGTAGACCGTCCTGGAGTACTTAGAACATAAGCCGATGTCGTTGATCCGTTTTCTTGGCTTGTTGTCTGCTGTTCAAATTTGGTAGTCTGATCAGTTGTCGGTCTAGGTGTGCTTACCCCCACAGTAGTTTGAGAGTGGACTGTTGTTCTTGCATCTGTTTGACCAGTCGATGTATCTCCTGCGATTGTTTGGCTGATAGTCGTAGCTCTTTGATCTGATTGCCCGGCTGAAGTTTGTCTCGGAGTAGACCGAATGTCAATCGTGGATTGCACAGATGATTCTCCGGTTGTAGACCGTCCTGGAGTACTTTGAACATGAGCCGCTGCCGTTGATCCGCTTTCTTGGCTTGTTGTCTGCTGTTCAAGTTTGGTAGTCTGATCAGTTGTCGGTCTAGCTGTGCTTCCTCCCACAGTAGTTTGAGAGTGGACTGTTGTTCTTGCATCTGTTCGACCAGCCGATGTATCTCCTGCGGTTATTTGGCTGATAGTCGTAGCTCCTTGATCTGATTGCCCGGCTGAAGTCTGTCTCGGAGTAGACCGAATGTCAGTCGTGGATTGCACAGATGATTCTCCGGTTGTAGACCGTCCTGGAGTACTTTGAACATGAGCCGCTGCCGTTGACCCGCTTTCTTGGCTTGTTGTCTGCTGATCAAGTTTGGTAGTCTGATCAGTTGTCGGTCTAGCTGTGCTTCCTCCCACAGTAGTTTGAGAGTGGACAGTTGTTCTTGCATCTGTTTGACCAGCCGAAGTATCTCCTGCCGTTGTTTGGCTGATAGTCGTAGCTCTTTGATCTGATTGCACGGCTGAAGTCTGTCTCGGAGTAGACCGAATGTCAGTCGTGGATTGCACAGATGATTCTCCGGTTGTAGACTGTCCTGGAGTACTTTGAACAAGAGCCGGTGTCGTTGATCCACTTTCTTGGCTTGTTGTCTGCTGTTCTAGTTTGGTAGTCTGATCAGTTGTCTGTCTAGCTGTGCTTCGTCCCACAGTAGTTTGAGAGTGGACTATTGTTCTTGCATTTGTTTGACCAGCAGACGTATCTCCTGCTGTTGTTTGGCTGATAGTCGTAGCTCTTTGAACTGATTGCCCGGGTGAAGTCTGTCTCGGAGTAGACCGAATGTCAGTTGTGGATTGCACAGATGATTCTCCGGTTGTAGACCGTCCTGGAGTACTTTGAACATAAGCTGCTGTCGTTGATCCGCTTTCTTGGCTTGTTGTCTGCTGTTCAAGTTTGGTAGTCTGATCAGTTGTCGGTCTAGCTGTGCTTCCTCCCACAGTAGTTTGAGAGTGGACTATTGTTCTTGCATCTGTTTGACCAGCCGACGTATCTCCTGCGGTTGTTTGGCTGATAGTCGTAGCTCTTTGATCTGATTGCCCGGCTGAAGTCTGTCTCGGAGTAGACCGTATATCACTCGTGGATTGCACAGATGATTCTCCGGTTGTAAACCGTCCTGGAGTACTTTGAACATGAGCCGCTGTCGTTGATCCTCTTTCTTGGCTTGTTGTCTGCTGTTCAAGTTTGGTAGTCTGATCAGTTGTCGGTCTAGCTGTGCTTCGTCCCACAGTAGTTTGAGAGTGGACTATTGTTCTTGCATCTGTTTGACCAGCCGAAGTATCTCCTGCGGTTGTTTGGCTGATAGTCGTAGCTCTTTGATGTGATTGCCCGGCTGAAGTCTGTCTCGGAGTAGACCGAATGTCAGTCGTGGATTGCAAAGATGATTCTCCGGTTGTAGACCGTCCTGGAGTACTTTGAACATGAGCCGCTGCCGTTGACCCGCTTTCTTGGCTTGTTGTCTGCTGATAAAGTTTGGTAGTCTGATCAGTTGTCGGTCTAGCTGTGCTTCCTCCCACAGTAGTTTGAGAGTGGACAGTTGTTCTTGCATCTGTTTGACCAGCCGAAGTATCTCCTGCCGTTGTTTGGCTGATAGTCGTAGCTCTTTGATCTGATTGCACGGCTGAAGTCTGTCTCGGAGCAGACCGAATGTCAGTCGTGGATTGCACAGATGATTCTCCGGTTGTAGACTGTCCTGGAGTACTTTGAACAAGAGCCGGTGTCGTTGATCCGCTTTCTTGGCTTGTTGTCTGCTGTTCTAGTTTGGTAGTCTGATCAGTTGTCTGTCTAGCTGTGCTTCGTCCCACAGTAGTTTGAGAATGGACTATTGTTCTTGCATCTGTTTGACCAGCAGACGTATCTCCTGCTGTTGTTTGGCTGATAGTCGTAGCTCTTTGAACTGATTGCCCGGGTGAAGTCTGTCTCGGAGTAGACCGAATGTCAGTCGTGGATTGCACAGATGATTCTCCGGTTTTAGACCGTCCTGGAGTACTTTGAACATGAGCCGCTGTCGTTGATCCGCTTTCTTGGCTTGTTGTCTGCTGTTCAAGTTTGGTAGTCTGATCAGTTGTCGGTCTAGCTGTGCTTCCTCCCACAGCAGTTTGAGAGTGGACTATTGTTCTTGCATCTGTTTGACCAGCCGACGTATCTCCTGCGGTTGTTTGGCTGATAGTCGTAGCTCTTTGATCTGATTGCCCGGCTGAAGTTTGTCTCGGAGTAGACCGAATGTCAGTCGTGGATTGCACAGATGATTCTCCGGTTTTAGACCGTCCTGGAGTACTTTGAACATGAGCCGCTGCCGTTGATCCGCTTTCTTGGCTTGTTGTCTGCTGTTCAAGTTTGGTAGTCTGATCAGTTGTCGGTCTAGCTGTGCTTCCTCCCACAGCAGTTTGAGAGTGGACTATTGTTCTTGCATCTGTTTGACCAGCCGACGTATCTCCTGCGGTTGTTTGGCTGATAGTCGTAGCTCTTTGATCTGATTGCCCGGCTGAAGTTTGTCTCGGAGTAGACCGAATGTCAGTCGTGGATTGCACAGATGATTCTCCGGTTGTAGACCGTCCTGGAGTACTTTGAACATGAGCCGCTGCCGTTGATCCGCTTTCTTGGCTTGTTGTCTGCTGTTCAAGTTTGGTAGTCTGATCAGTTGTCGGTCTAGCTGTGCTTCCTCCCACAGTAGTTTGAGAGTGGACTGTTGTTCTTGCATCTGTTCGACCAGCCGATGTATCTCCTGCGGTTATTTGGCTGATAGTCGTAGCTCCTTGATCTGATTGCCCGGCTGAAGTCTGTCTCGGAGTAGACCGAATGTCAGTCGTGGATTGCACAGATGATTCTCCGGTTGTAGACCGTCCTGGAGTACTTTGAACATGAGCCGCTGCCGTTGACCCGCTTTCTTGGCTTGTTGTCTGCTGATCAAGTTTGGTAGTCTGATCAGTTGTCGGTCTAGCTGTGCTTCCTCCCACAGTAGTTTGAGAGTGGACAGTTGTTCTTGCATCTGTTTGACCAGCCGAAGTATCTCCTGCCGTTGTTTGGCTGATAGTCGTAGCTCTTTGATCTGATTGCACGGCTGAAGTCTGTCTCGGAGTAGACCGAATGTCAGTCGTGGATTGCACAGATGATTCTCCGGTTGTAGACTGTCCTGGAGTACTTTGAACAAGAGCCGGTGTCGTTGATCCACTTTCTTGGCTTGTTGTCTGCTGTTCTAGTTTGGTAGTCTGATCAGTTGTCTGTCTAGCTGTGCTTCGTCCCACAGTAGTTTGAGAGTGGACTATTGTTCTTGCATCTGTTTGACCAGCAGACGTATCTCCTGCTGTTGTTTGGCTGATAGTCGTAGCTCTTTGAACTGATTGCCCGGGTGAAGTCTGTCTCGGAGTAGACCGAATGTCAGTTGTGGATTGCACAGATGATTCTCCGGTTGTAGACCGTCCTGGAGTACTTTGAACATAAGCCGCTGTCGTTGATCCGCTTTCTTGGCTTGTTGTCTGCTGTTCAAGTTTGGTAGTCTGATCAGTTGTCGGTCTAGCTGTGCTTCCTCCCACAGCAGTTTGAGAGTGGACTATTGTTCTTGCATCTGTTTGACCAGCCGACGTATCTCCTGCGGTTGTTTGGCTGATAGTCGTAGCTCTTTGATCTGATTGCCCGGCTGATGTCTGTCTCGGAGTAGACCGTATATCACTCGTGGATTGCACAGATGATTCTCCGGTTGTAAACAGTCCTGGAGTACTTTGAACATGAGCCGCTGTCGTTGATCCGCTTTCTTGGCTTGTTGTCTGCTGTTCAAGTTTGGTAGTCTGATCAGTTGTCGGTCTAGCTGTGCTTCGTCCCACAGTAGTTTGAGAGTGGACTATTGTTCTTGCATCTGTTTGACCAGCCGACGTATCTCCTGCGGTTGTTTGGCTGATAGTCGTAGCTCTTTGATCTGATTGCTCGGCTGAAGTCTGTCTCGGAGTAGACCGAATGTCAGTCGTGGATTGCACAGATGATTCTCCGGTTGTAAACCGTCCTGGAGTACTTTGAACATGAGCCGCTGTCGTTGATCCGCTTTCTTGGCTTGTTGTCTGCTGTTCAAGTTTGGTAGTCTGATCAGTTGTCGGTCTAGCTGTGCTTCCTCCCACAGCAGTTTGAGAGTGGACTATTGTTCTTGCATCTGTTTGACCAGCCGACGTATCTCCTGCGGTTGTTTGACTGATAGTCGTAGCTCTTTGATCTGATTGCTCGGCTGGAGTCTGCCTCGGAGTAGACCGAACGTCAGTCGTGGATTGCACAGAGGATTCTCCAGTTGAATACTGTCCTGGAGTACTTTGAACGAGAGCCGGTGTCGTTGATCCACTTTTTTGGCTTGTTGTCTGCTGTTCTAGTTTGGCAGTCTGATCAGTTGTCTGTCTAGCTGTGCTTCGTCCTACAGTAGTTTGAGAGTGGACTATTGTTCTTGCATCTGTTTGACCAGCCGACATATCTCCTGCTGTTGTTTGGCTGATAGTCGTAGCTCTTTGATATGATTGCCCGGCTGAAGTCTGTCTCGGAGTAGACCGAATGTCAATCGTGGATTGCACAGATGATTCTCCGGTTGTAGACCGTCCTGGAGTACTTTGAACATGAGCCGCTGTCGTTGATCCGCTTTCTTGGTTTGTTGTCTGCTGTTCAAGTTTGGTAGTCTGATCAGTTGTCGGTCTAGCTGTGCTTCCTCCCACAGTAGTTTGGGAGTGGACTGTTGTTCTTGCATCTGTTTGACCAGCCGAAGTATCTCCTGCGGTTGTTTGGCTGATAGTCGTAGCTCTTTGATCTGATTGCCCGGCTGAAGTCTGTCTCGGAGTAGACCGAGTGTCAGTCGTGGATTGCACAGATGATTCTCCGGTTGTAGACCGTCCTCGAGTACTTTGAACATGAGCCGCTGTCGTTGATCCGCTTTCTTGGCTTGTTGTCTGCTGTTCAAGATTGGTAGTCTGATCAGTTGTCGGTCTAGCTGTGCTTCCTCCCACAGTAGTTTGAGAGTGGACTGTTGTTCTTGCATCTATTTGACCAGCCGATGTATCTCCTGCGGTTGTTTGGCTGATAGTCGTAGCTCTTTGATCTGATTGCCCAGCTGAAGTCTGTCCCGGAGTAGACCGAATGTTAGTCGTCGATTGCACAGAGGATTCTCCAGTTGTAGACTGTCCTGGAGTACTTTGAACAAGAGCCGGTGTCGTTGATCCACTTTTTTGGCTTGTTGTCTGCTGTTCTAGTTTGGCAGTCTGATCAGTTGTCTGTCTAGCTGTGCTTCGTCCCACAGTAGTTTGAGAGTGGACTATTGTTCTTGCATCTGTTTGACCAGTCGACATATCTCCTGCTGTTGTTTGGCTGATAGTCGTAGCTCTTTGATCTGATTGCCAGGCTGAAGTCTGTCTCGGAGTAGACCGAATGTCAATCGTGGATTGCACAGATGATTCTCCGGTTGTAGACCGTCCTGGAGTACTTTGAACATGAGCCGCTGTCGTTAATCCGCTTTCTTGGCTTGTCTGCTGTTCAAGTTTGGTAGTCTGATCAGTTGTCGGTCTAGCTGTGCTTCCTCCCACAGTAGTTTGAGAGTGGACTGTTGTTCTTGCATCGGTTTGACCAGCCGATGCATCTCCTGCGGTTGATTGGCTGATAGTCGTCTCTCCTTGATCTGATTGCCCGGCTGGAGTCTGTCTCAGAGTAGACCGAATGTCAATCGTGGATTGCACAGATGATTCTCCGGTTGTAGACCGTCCTGGAGTACTTTGAACATGAGCCACTGTCGTTGATCCGCTTTCTTGGCTTGTTGTCTGCTGTTCAAGTTTGGTAGTCTGATCATTTGTCGGTCTAGCTGTGCTTCCTCCCACAGTAGTTTGAGAGTGGACTGTTGTTCTTGCATCTGTTTGACCAGCCGAAGTATCTCCTGCGGTTGTTTGGCTGATAGACGTAGCTCTTTGATCTGATTGCCCGGCCGAAGTCTGTCTCGGAGTAGACCGAATGTCAGTCGTGGATTGCACAGATGATTCTCCGGTTGTAGACCGTCCTGGAGTACTTTGAATATGAGCCGCTGTCGCTGATCCGCTTTCTTGGCTTGTTGTCTGCTGTTCAGGTTTGTTAGTCTGATCAGTTGTCGGTCTAGCTGTGCTTCCTCCCACAGTAGTTTGGGAGTGGACTGTTGTTCTTGCATCTCGTTGACCAGCCGAAGTATCTCCTGTGGTTGTTTGGCTGATAGTCGTAGCTCTTTGATCTGATTGCTCAGCTGAAATCTGTCTAGGAGTAGACCGAATGTTAGTCTTCGATTGCACAGAGGATTCTCCAGTTGTAGACTGTCCTGGAGTAATTTGAACAAGAGCCGGTGTCGTTGATCCACTTTTTTGGATTGTTGTCTGCTGTTCTAGTTTGGCAGTCTGATCAGTTGTCTGTCTAGCTGTGCTTCGTCCCACAGTAGTTTGAGAGTGGACTATTGTTCTTGCATCTGTTTGACCAGTCGACATATCTCCTGCTGTTGTTTGGCTGATAGTCGTAGCTCTTTGATCTGATTGCCAGGCTGAAGTCTGTCTCGGAGTAGACCGAATGTCGGTCGTGGATTGCACAGAAGATTCTCCGGTTGTAGACCGTCCTGGAGTACTTTGAACATGAGCCGCTGTCGTTGATCCGCTTTCTTGGCTTGTTGTCTGCTGTTCAAGTTTGGTAGTCTGATCAGTTGTCGGTCTAGCTGTGCTTCCTCCCACAGGAGTTTGAGAGTGGACTGTTGTTCTTGCATCTGTTTGACCAGCCGATGTATCTCCTGCGGTTGATTGGCTGATAGTCGTCTCTCCTTGATCTGATTGCCCGGCTGGAGTCTGTCTCAGAGTAGACCGAATGTCAATAGTGGATTGCACAGATGGTTCTCCGGTTGTAGATCGTCCTAGAGTACTTTGAACATGAGCCGCTGTCGTTGATCCTCTTTCTTGGCTTGTTGTCTGCTGCTCAGGTTTGGTAGTCTGATCAGTTGTCGGTCTAGCGGTGCTTCCTCCCACATTAGTTTGAGAGTGGACTGTTGTTCTTGCATCTGTTTGACCAGCCGAAGTATCTCCTGCGGTTGTTTGGCTGATAGTCGTAGCTCTTTGATCTGATTGCCCGGCCGAAGTATGTCTCGGAGTAGACCGAATGTCAGTCGTGGATTGCACAGATGATTCTCCGGTGGTAGACCGCCCTGGAGTACTTTGAATATGAGCCGCTGTCGTTGATCCGCTTTCTTGGATTGTTGTCTGCTGTTCAGATTTGTTAGTCTGATCAGTTATCGGTCTAGCTGTGCTTCTTCCCACAGTAGTTTGAGAGTGGACTGTTGTTCTTGCATCTCGCTGACCAGCCGAAGTATCTCCTGCGGTTGTTTGGCTGATAGTCGTAGCTCTTTGATCTGATTGCCCGGCTGAAGTCTGTCTCGGATTAGACCGAATGTTAGTCGTGGATTGCACAGATGATTCTCCGGTTGTAGACCGTCCTGGAGTACTTTGAACATGAGCCGCTGTCGTTGATCCGCTTTCTTGGCTTGTTGTCTGCTGTTCAAGTTTGGTAGTCTGATCAGTTGTCGGTCTAGCTGTGCTTCCTCCCACAGGAGTTTGAGAGTGGACTGTTGTTCTTGCATCTGTTTGACCAGCCGATGTATCTCCTGCGGTTGATTGGCTGATAGTCGTCTCTCCTTGATCTGATTGCCCGGCTGGAGTCTGTCTCAGAGTAGACCGAATCTCAATAGTGGATTGCACAGATGGTTCTCCGGTTGTAGACCGTCCTAGAGTACTTTGAACATGAGCCGCTGTCGTTGATCCTCTTTCTTGGCTTGTTGACCGCTGTGCAAGTTTGGTAGTCTGATCAGTTGTCGGTCTAGCTGTGCTTCCTCCCACAGTAGTTTGAGAGTGGACTGTCGTTCTTGCATCGGTTTGACCAGCTGATGTATCTCCTGCGGTTGTTTGGCTGATAGTCGTAGCTCTTTGATCTGATTGCCCGGCTGAAGTCTGTCTCGGAGTAGACCGAATGTCAATCGTGGATTGCTCAGGTGTTTCTCCAATTGTATACCGTCCTGGAGTACTTTGAATATGAGCCGCTGTCGTTGATCCGCTTTCTTGGATTGTTGTCTGCTGTTCAGATTTGTTAGTCTGATCAGTTATCGGTCTAGCTGTGCTTCTTCCCACAGTAGTTTGAGAGTGGACTGTTGTTCTTGCATCTCGCTGACCAGCCGAAGTATCTCCTGCGGTTGTTTGGCTGATAGTCGTAGCTCTTTGATGTGATTGCCCGGCTGAAGTCTGTCTCGGATTAGACCGAATGTTAGTCGTGGATTGCACAGATGATTCTCCGGTTGTAGACCGTCCTGGAGTACTTTGAACATGAGCCGCTGTCGTTGATCCGCTTTCTTGGCTTGTTGTCTGCTGTTCAAGTTTGGTAGTCTGATCAGTTGTCGGTCTAGCTGTGCTTCCTCCCACAGGAGTTTGAGAGTGGACTGTTGTTCTTGCATCTGTTTGACCAGCCGATGTATCTCCTGCGGTTGATTGGCTGATAGTCGTCTCTCCTTGATCTGATTGCCCGGCTGGAGTCTGTCTCAGAGTAGACCGAATGTCAATAGTGGATTGCACAGATGGTTCTCCGGTTGTAGACCGTCCTAGAGTACTTTGAACATGAGCCGCTGTCGTTGATCCTCTTTCTTGGCTTGTTGTCTGCTGTTCAGGTTTGGTAGTCTGATCAGTTGTCGGTCTAGCGGTGCTTCCTCCCACAGTAGTTTGAGAGTGGACTGTTGTTCTTGCATCTGTTTGACCAGCCGAAGTATCTGCTGCGGTTGTTTGGCTGATAGTCGTAGCTCTTTGATCTGATTGCCCGGCCGAAGTCTGTCTCGGAGTAGACCGAATGTCAGTCGTGGATTGCACAGATGATTCTCCGGTTGTAGACCGCCCTGGAGTACTTTGAATATGAGCCGCTGTCGTTGATCCGCTTTCTTGGATTGTTGTCTGCTGTTCAGATTTGTTAGTCTGATCAGTTGTCGGTCTAGCTGTGCTTCTTCCCACAGTAGTTTGAGAGTGGACTGTTGTTCTTGCATCTCGCTGACCAGCCGAAGTATCTCCTGCGGTTGTTTGGCTGATAGTCGTAGCTCTTTGATCTGATTGCCCGGCTGAAGTCTGTCTCGGATTAGACCGAATGTCAGTCGTGGATTGCACAGATGATTCTCCGGTTGTAGACCGTCCTGGAGTACTTTCAACATAAGCCGCTGTCGTTGATCCGTTTTCTTGGCTTGTTGTCTGCTGTTCAAATTTGGTAGTCTGATCAGTTGTCGGTCTAGGTGTGCTTCCCCCCACAGTAGTTTGAGAGTGGACTGTTGTTCTTGCATCTGTTTGACCAGTCGATGTATCTCCTTCGGTTGTTTGGCTGATAGTCGTAGCTCTTTGATCTGATTGCCCGGCTGAAGTTTGTCTCGGAGTAGACCGAATGTCAGTCGTGGATTGCACAGATGATTTTCCGGTTGTAGACCGTCCTGGAGTACTTTGAACATTAGCCGCTGTCGTTGATCCGCTTTCTTGGCTTGTTGTCTGCTGTTCAAGTTTGGTAGTCTGATCAGTTGTCGGTCTAGTTGTGCTTCCTCCCACAGTAGTTTGAGAGTGGACTGTTGTTCTTGCATATGTTTGACCAGCCGAAGTATCTCCTGCGGTTGTTTGGCTGATAGTCGTAGCTCTTTGATCTGATTGCCCGGCTGAAGTCTGTCTCGGAGTAGACCGAATGTCAGTCGTGGATTGCACAGATGATTCTCCGGTTGTAGACCGTCTTGGAGTACTTTGAACATAAGCAGCTGTCGTCGATCCGCTTTCTTGGCTTGTTGTCTGCTGTCCAAGTTTCGCAGTCTGACCCGTTGTCAGTCTAGCTGTGCTTCGTCCCATAGTGGTTTGAGAGTGGACTGTTGTTCTTGCATCTGTTTGACCAGCCGATGTATCTCCTGCGGTTGATTGGCTGATAGTCGTAGCTCCTTGATCTGATTGCCCGGCTGGAGTCTGTCTCAGAGTAGACCGGATGTCAATCGTGGATTGCTCAGGTGTTTCTCCAGTTGTAGACCGTCCTGAAGTACTTTGAATATGAGCCGCTGTCGTTGATCCGCTTTCTTGGCTTGTTGTATGCTGTTCAGGTTTGTTAGTCTGATCAGTTGTCTGTCTAGCTGTGCTTCCTCCCACAGTAGTTTGAGAGTGGACTGTTGTTCTTGCATCTGTTTGACCAGCCGAAGTATCTCCTGCGGTTGTTTGGCTGATAGTCGTAGCTCTTTGATCTGATTGCCCGGCTGAAGTCTGTCTCGGAGTAGACCGAATGTCAGTCGTGGATTGCACAGATGATTCTCCGGTTGTAGACCGTCTTGGAGTACTTTGAACATAAGCAGCTGTCGTCGATCCGCTTTCTTGGCTTGTTGTCTGCAGTCCAAGTTTCGCAGTCTGACCCGTTGTCAGTCTAGCTGTGCTTCGTCCCATAGTGGTTTGAGAGTGGACTGTTGTTCTTGCATCTGTTTGACCAGCCGATGTATCTCCTGCGGTTGATTGGCTGATAGTCGTAGCTCCTTGATCTGATTGCCCGGCTGGAGTCTGTCTCGGAGTAGACCGAATGTCAATCGTGGATTGCTCAGGTGTTTCTCCAATTGTATACCGTCCTGGAGTACTTTGAACATGAGCCGCTGTCGTTGATCCACTTTCTTGGCTGGTTGTCTGCTGTTCAAATTTGGCAGTCTGATCAATTGTCGGTCTAGCTGTGCTTCGTCCCACAGTAGTTTGAGAGTGGACTATTGTTCTTGCATCTGTTTGACCAGCCGACGTATCTCCTGCGGTTGTTTGGCTGATAGTCGTAGCTCTTTGATCTGATTGCCCGGCTGAAGTCTGTCTCGGAGTAGACCGAATGTCAGTAGTGGATTGCACAGAGGATTCTCCAGTTGAAGACTGTCCTGAAGTGCTTTGAACAAGAGCCGGTGTCGTTGATCCACTTTTTTGGCTTGTTGTCTGCTGTTCTAGTCTGGCAGTCTGATCAGTTGTCTGTCTAGCTGTGCTTCCTCCCACAGTAGTTTGGGAGTGGACTGTTGTTCTTGCATCTGTTTGACCAGCCGAAATATCTCCTACGGTTGTTTGACTGACAGTCGTAGCTCCTCGATCTGATTGCCCGGCTGCAGTCTGCCTCGGAGTAGACCGAACGTCAGTCGTGGATTGCACAGAGGATTCTCCAGTTGAAGACTGTCCTGGAGTACTTTGAACAAGAGCCGGTGTCGTTGATCCACTTTTTTGGCTTGTCTGCTGTTCTAGTCTGGCAGTCTGATCAGTTGTCTGTCTAGCTGTGCTTCGTCCCATAGTGGTTTGAGAGTGGACTGTTGTTCTTGCATCTGTTTGACCAGCCGATGTATCTCCTGCGGTTGATTGGCTGATAGTCGTAGCTCCTTGATCTGATTGCCCGGCTGGAGTCTGTCTCGGAGTAGACCGAATGTCAATCGTGGATTGCTCAGGTGTTTCTCCAATTGTATACCGTCCTGGAGTACTTTGAACATGAGCCGCTGTCGTTGATCCACTTTCTTGGCTGGTTGTCTGCTGTTCAAATTTGGCAGTCTGATCAATTGTCGGTCTAGCTGTGCTTCGTCCCACAGTAGTTTGAGAGTGGACTATTGTTCTTGCATCTGTTTGACCAGCCGACGTATCTCCTGCGGTTGTTTGGCTGATAGTCGTAGCTCTTTGATCTGATTGCCCGGCTGAAGTCTGTCTCGGAGTAGACCGAATGTCAGTAGTGGATTGCACAGAGGATTCTCCAGTTGAAGACTGTCCTGGAGTGCTTTGAACAAGAGCCGGTGTCGTTGATCCACTTTTTTGGCTTGTTGTCTGCTGTTCTAGTCTGGCAGTTTGATCAGTTGTCTGTCTAGCTGTGCTTCCTCCCACAGTAGTTTGGGAGTGGACTGTTGTTCTTGCATCTGTTTGACCAGCCGAAATATCTCCTACGGTTGTTTGACTGATAGTCGTAGCTCCTCGATCTGATTGCCCGGCTGCAGTCTGCCTCGGAGTAGACCGAACGTCAGTCGTGGATTGCACAGAGGATTCTCCAGTTGAAGACTGTCCTGGAGTACTTTGAACAAGAGCCGGTGTCGTTGATCCACTTTTTTGGCTTGTCTGCTGTTCTAGTCTGGCAGTCTGATCAGTTGTCTGTCTAGCTGTGCTTCCTCCCACAGTAGTTTGAGAGTGGACTGTTGTTCTTGCATCTGTTTGACCAGCCGACGTATCTCCTGCGGTTGTTTGGCTGATAGTCGTAGCTCTTTGATCTGATTGCCCGGCTGAAGTCTGTCTCGGAGTAGACCGAATGTCAGTCGTGGATTGCACAGATGATTCTCCGGTTGTAAACCGTCCTGGAGTACTTTGAACATGAGCCGCTGTCGTTGATTCGCTTCCTTGGCTTGTTGTCTGCTGTTCAAGTTTGGTAGTCTGATCAATTGTCGGTCTAGCTGTGCTTCGTCCCACAGTAGTTTGAGAGTGGACTGTTGTTCTTGCATCTGTTTGACCAGCCGAAATATCTCCTACGGTTGTTTGACTGATAGTCGTAGCTCCTCGATCTGATTGCCCGGCTGCAGTCTGCCTCGGAGTAGACCGAACGTCAGTCGTGGATTGCACAGAGAATTCTCCAGTTGAAGACTGTCCTGGAGTACTTTGAACAAGAGCCGGTGTCGTTGATCCACTTTTTTGGCTTGTCTGCTGTTCTAGTCTGGCAGTCTGATCAGTTTTCTGTCTAGCTGTGCTTCCTCCCACAGTAGTTTGAGAGTGGACTGTTGTTCTTGCATCTGTTTGACCAGCCGATGCATCTCCTGCGGTTGTTTGGCTGATAGTCGTAGCTCTTTGATCTGATTGCCCGGCTGAAGTCTGTCTCGGAGTAGACCGAATGTCAGTCGTGGATTGCAGAGATGATTCTCCGGTTGTATACCGTCCTGGAGTACTTTGAACATGAGCCGCTGTCGTTGATCCGCTTTCTTGGCTTGTTGTCTGCTGTTCAAGTTTGGTAGTCTGATCAATTGTCGGTCTAGCTGTGCTTCGTCCCACAGTAGTTTGAGAGTGGACTATTGTTCTTGCATCTGTTTGACCAGCCGACTTATCTCCTGCGGTTGTTTGGCTGATAGTCGTAGCTCTTTGATCTGATTGCCCGGCTGAAGTCTGTCTCGGAGTAGACCGAATGTCAGTCGTGGATTGCACAGATGACTCTCCGGTTGTAAACCGTCCTGGAGTACTTTGAACATGAGCCGCTGTCGTTGATTCGCTTCCTTGGCTTGTTGTCTGCTGTTCAAGTTTGGTAGTCTGATCAATTGTCGGTCTAGCTGTGCTTCGTCCCACAGTAGTTTGAGAGTGGACTGTTGTTCTTGCATGTGTTTGACCAGCCGAAATATCTCCTACGGTTGTTTGACTGATAGTCGTAGCTCCTCGATCTGATTGCCCGGCTGGAGTCTGCCTCGGAGTAGACCGAACGTCAGTCGTGGATTGCACAGAGGATTCTCCAGTTGAAGACTGTCCTGGAGTACTTTGAACAAGAGCCGGTGTCGTTGATCCACTATTTTGGCTTGTTGTCTGCTGTTCTAGTTTGGCAGTATGATCAGTTGTCTGTCTAGCTGTGCTTCCTCCCACAGTAGTTTGAGAGTGGACTGTTGTTCTTGCATCTGTTTGACCAGCCGATGCATCTCCTGCGGTTGTTTGGCTGATAGTCGTAGCTCTTTGATCTGATTGCCCGGCTGAAGTCTGTCTCGGAGCAGACCGAATGTCAGTCGTGGATTGCACAGATGATTCTCCGGTTGTATACCGTCCTGGAGTACTTTGAACATGAGCCGCTGTCGTTGATCCGCTTTCTTGGCTTGTTGTCTGCTGTTCAAGTTTGGTAGTCTGATCAATTGTCGGTCTAGCTGTGCTTCGTCCCACAGTAGTTTGAGAGTGGACTATTGTTCTTGCATCTGTTTGACCAGCCGACGTATCTCCTGCGGTTGTTTGGCTGATAGTCGTAGCTCTTTGATCTGATTGCCCGGCTGAAGTCTGTCTCGGAGCAGACCGAATGTCAGTCGTGGATTGCACAGATGATTCTCCGGTTGTATACCGTCCTGGAGTACTTTGAACATGAGCCGCTGTCGTTGATCCGCTTTCTTGGCTTGTTGTCTGCTGTTCAAGTTTGGTATTCTGATCAGTTGTCGGTCTAGCTGTGCTTCCTCCCACAGTAGTTTGGGAGTGGACTGTTGTTCTTGCATCTGTTCGACCGGCCGAAATATCTCCTACGGTTGTTTGACTGATAGTCGTAGCTCCTCGATCTGATTGCCCGACTGGAGTCTGCCTCGGAGTAGACCGAACGTCAGTCGTGGATTGCACAGAGGATTCTCCAGTTGAAGACTGTCCTGGAGTACTTTGAACAAGAGCCGGTGTCGTTGATCCACTTTTTTGGCTTGTTGTCTGCTGTTCTAGTTTGGCAGTCTGATCAGTTGTCTGTCTAGCTGTGCTTCCTCCCACAGTAGTTTGAGAGTGGACTGTTGTTCTTGCATCTGTTTGACCAGCCGATGCATCTCCTGCGGTTGTTTGGCTGATAGTCGTAGCTCTTTGATCTGATTGCCCGGCTGAAGTCTGTCTCGGAGTAGACCGAATGTCAGTCGTGGATTGCACAGATGATTCTCCGGTTGTAGACCGTCCTGGAGTACTTTGAACATGAGCCGCTGTCGTTGATCCGCTTTCTTGGCTTGTTGTCTGCTGTTCAAGTTTGGTAGTCTGATCAGTTGTCGGTCTAGCTGTGCTTCGTCCCACAGTAGTTTGAGAGTGGACAATTGTTCTTGCATCTGTTTGACCAGCCGACGTATCTCCTGCGGTTGTTTGGCTGATAGTCGTAGCTCTTTGATCTGATTGCCCGGCTGAAGTCTGTCTCGGAGTAGACCGAATGTCAGTCGTGGATTGCACAGATGATTCCCCGGTTGTAGACCGTCCTGGAGTACTTTGAACATGAGCCGCTGTCGTTGATCCGCTTTCTTGGCTTGTTGTCTGCTGTTCAAGTTTGGTAGTCTGATCAGTTGTCGGTCTAGCTGTGCTTCCTCCCACAGTAGTTTGGGAGTGGACTGTTGTTCTTGCATCTGTTTGACCAGCCGAAGTATCTCCTGCGGTTGATTGGCTGATAGTCGTAGCTCTTTGATCTGATTGCCCGGCTGAAGTCTGTCTCGGAGTAGACCGAATGTCAGTCGTGGATTGCACAGATGATTCTCCGGTTGTAAACCGTCCTGGAGTACTTTGAACATGAGCCGCTGTCGTTGATCCGCTTTCTTGGCTTGTTGTCTGCTGTTCAAGTTTGGTAGTCTGATCAATTGTCGGTCTAGCTGTGCTTCGTCCCACAGTAGTTTGAGAGTGGACAATTGTTCTTGCATCTGTTTGAACAGCCGACGTATCTCCTGCGGTTGTTTGGCTGATAGTCGTAGCTCTTTGATCTGATTGCCCGGCTGAAGTCTGTCTCGGAGTAGACCGAATGTCAGTCGTGGATTGCACAGATGATTCTCCGGTTGTAAACCGTCCTGGAGTACTTTGAACATGAGCCGCTGTGGTTGATCCGCTTCCTTGGCTTGTTGTCTGCTGTTCAAGTTTGGTAGTCTGATCAGTTGTCGGTCTAGCTGTGCTTCCTCCCACAGTAGTTTGGGAGTGGACTGTTGTTCTTGCATCTGTTTGACCAGCCGAAATATCTCCTGCGGTTGTTTGACTGATAGTCGTAGCTCCTCGATCTGATTGCCCGGCTGGAGTCTGCCTCGGAGTAGACCGAACGTCAGTCGTGGATTGCACAGAAGATTCTCCAGTTGAAGACTGTCCTGGAGTACTTTGAACAAGAGCCGGTGTCGTTGATCCACTTTTTTGGCTTGTTGTCTGCTGTTCTAGTTTGGCAGTCTGATCAGTTGTCTGTCTAGCTGTGCTTCGTCCCACAGTAGTTTGAGAGTGGACTATTGTTCTTGCATCTGTTTGACCAGCCGACATATCTCCTGCTGTTGTTTGGCTGATAGTCTTAGCTCTTTGATCTGATTGCCAGGCTGAAGTCTGTCTCGGAGTAGACCGAATGTCAGTCGTGGATTGCACAGATGATTCTCCGGTTGTAGACCGTCCTGGAGTACTTTGAACATGAGCCGCTGTCGTTGATCCGCTTTCTTGGCTTGTTGTCTGCTGTTTAAGTTTGGTAGTCTGATCAGTTGTCGGTCTAGCTGTGCTTCCTCCCACAGTAGTTTGGGAGTGGACTGTTGTTCTTGCATCTGTTTGACCAGCCGAAGTATCTCCTGCGGTTGTTTGGCTGATAGTCGTAGTTCTTTGATCTGATTGCCCGGCTGAATTCTGTCTCGGAGTAGACCGAATGTCAGTCGTGGATTGCACAGATGATTCTCCGGTTGTAGACCGTCCTGGAATACTTTGAACATGAGCCGCTGTCGTTGATCCGCTTTCTTGGCTTGTTGTCTGCTGTTCAAGATTGGTAGTCTGATCAGTTGTCGGTCTAGCTGTGCTTCCTCCCACAGTAGTTTGAGAGTGGACTGTTGTTCCTGCATCTGTTTGACCAGCCGATGTATCTCCTGCGGTTGTTTGGCTGATAGTCGTAGCTCTTTGATCTGATTGCCCAGCTGAAGTCTGTCTTTGAGTAGACCGAATGTTAGTCGTCGATTGCACAGATGATTCTCCGGTTGTAGACCGTCCTGGAGTACTTTGAAATTGAGCCACTGTCGTTGACCCTCTTTTTGGGCTTGTTGTCTGCTGATAAAGTTTGGTAGTCTGATCAGTTGTCGGTCTAGCTGTGCTTCCTCCCACAGTAGTTTGAGAGTGGACTGTTGTTCTTGCATCTGTTTGACCAGCCGAAGTATCTCCTGCGGTTGTTTGGCTGATAGTCGTAGCTCTTTGATCTGATTGCCCGGCTGAAGTCTGTCTCGGAGTAGACCGAATGTCAGTAGTGGATTGCACAGATGACTCTCCGGTTGTAGACCGTCCTGGAGTACTTTGAACATGAGCCGCTGTCGTTGATCCGCTTTCTTGGCTTGTTGTCTGCTGTTCAAGTTTGATAGTCTGATCAGTTGTCGGTTTAGCAGTGCTTCCTCCCACAGTAGTTTGAGAGTGGACTGTTGTTCTTGAATCTGTTTGACCAGCCGATGTATCTCCTGCGGTTGTTTGGCTGATAGTCGTAGCTCTTTGATCTGATTCCCCGGCTGAAGTCTGTCTCGGAGTAGACCGAATGTCAGTCGTGGATTGCACAGATGATTCTCCGGTTGAAGACCGTCCTGGAGTACTTTGAACATGAGCCGCTGTCGTTGATCCGTTTTTTTGGTTTGTTGTCTGCTGATCAAATTTGGTAGTCTGATCAGTTGTCGGTCTAGCTGTGCTTCCTCCCACAGTAGTTTGAGAGTGGACTGTTGTTCTTGCATCTGTTTGACCAGCCGAAGTATCTCCTGCGGTTTTTTGGCTGATAGTCGTAGCTCTTTGATCTGATTGCCCGGCTGAAATCTGTCTCGGAGTAGACCGAATGTCAGTCGTGGATTGCACAAATGATTCTCCGGTTGTAGACCGTCCTAGAGTACTTTGAACATGAGCCGCTGTCGTTGACCCGCTTTTTTGGCTTGTTGTCTGCTGATCAAGTTTGGTAGTCTGATCAGTTGCCGGTCTAGCTGTGCTTCCTCCCACAGTAGTTTGTGAGTGGACTGTTGTTCTTGCGTCTGTTTGACCAGCCGAAGTATCTCCTGCGTTTGTTTGGCCTATAGTTGTATCTCTTTGATCTGATTGCCCGGCTGAAGTCTGTCTAGGAGTAGACCGAATGTCTGTCGTGGATTGCACAGATGATTCTCCGGTTGTAGACCGTCCTGGAGTACTTTGAACATGAGCCGCTGTCGTTGACCCGCTTTTTTGGCTTGTTGTCTGCTGATCAAGTTTGGTAGTCTGATCAGTTGTCGGTCTAGCTGTGCTTCCTCCCACAGTAGTTTGTGAGTGGATTGTTGTTCTTGCGTCTGTTTGACCAGCCGAAGTATCTCCTGCTGTTGTTTGGCCTATAGTCGTAGCTCTTTGATCTGATTGCCCGACTGAAGTCTGTCTCGGAGAAGACCGAATGTCAGTCGTGGATTGCACAGATGATTTTCCAGTTGTAGACCCTCCTGAAGTACTTCGAACATGAGCTGCTGTCGTTGATCCTTTTTCTTGGCTTGCTGTCTGCTGTTCAAGACTGGTAGTCTGATCCGCTGTCGGTCTAGCTGTGCTTCCTCCCGCAGTAGTTTGAGAGTTGACTGTTGTTCTTGCATCTGTTTGACCAGCCGATGTATCTCCTGCGGTTGTTTGGCTGATAGTCGTAGACCTTTGATCTGATTGCCCGGCTGAAGTCTGTCTCGGAGTAGACCGAATGTCAGTCGTGGATTGCACAGATGATTCTCCGGTTGTAGACCGTCCTGGTGGACTTTGAACTTGAGCCATTGTCGTTGATCCGCTTTCTTGGCTTGTTGTCTGCTGATCAAGTTTGGTAGTCTGATCAGTTGTCGGTTTAGCAGTGCTTCCTCCCACAGTAGTTTGAGAGTGGACTGTTGTTCTTGAATCTGTTTGACCAGCCGATGTATCTCCTGCGGTTGTTTGGCTGATAGTCGTAGCTCTTTGATCTGATTCCCCGGCTGAAGTCTGTCTCGGAGTAGACCGAATGTCAGTCGTGGATTGCACAGATGATTCTCCGGTTGAAGACCGTCCTGGAGTACTTTGAACATGAGCCGCTGTCGTTGATCCGTTTTCTTGGTTTGTTGTCTGCTGATCAAATTTGGTAGTCTGATCAGTTGTCGGTCTAGCTGTGCTTCCTCCCACAGTAGTTTGAGAGTGGACTGTTGTTCTTGCATCTGTTTGACCAGCCGAAGTATCTCCTGCGGTTTTTTGGCTGATAGTCGTAGCTCTTTGATCTGATTGCCCGGCTGAAATCTGTCTCGGAGTAGACCGAATGTCAGTCGTGGATTGCACAAATGATTCTCCGGTTGTAGACCGTCCTAGAGTACTTTGAACATGAGCCGCTGTCGTTGACCCGCTTTTTTGGCTTGTTGTCTGCTGATCAAGTTTGGTAGTCTGATCAGTTGCCGGTCTAGCTGTGCTTCCTCCCACAGTAGTTTGTGAGTGGACTGTTGTTCTTGCGTCTGTTTGACCAGCCGAAGTATCTCCTGCGTTTGTTTGGCCTATAGTTGTATCTCTTTGATCTGATTGCCCGGCTGAAGTCTGTCTAGGAGTAGACCGAATGTCTGTCGTGGATTGCACAGATGATTCTCCGGTTGTAGACCGTCCTGGAGTACTTTGAACATGAGCCGCTGTCGTTGACCCGCTTTTTTGGCTTGTTGTCTGCTGATCAAGTTTGGTAGTCTGATCAGTTGTCGGTCTAGCTGTGCTTCCTCCCACAGTAGTTTGTGAGTGGATTGTTGTTCTTGCGTCTGTTTGACCAGCCGAAGTATCTCCTGCTGTTGTTTGGCCTATAGTCGTAGCTCTTTGATCTGATTGCCCGACTGAAGTCTGTCTCGGAGAAGACCGAATGTCAGTCGTGGATTGCACAGATGATTTTCCAGTTGTAGACCCTCCTGAAGTACTTCGAACATGAGCTGCTGTCGTTGATCCTTTTTCTTGGCTTGCTGTCTGCTGTTCAAGACTGGTAGTCTGATCCGCTGTCGGTCTAGCTGTGCTTCCTCCCGCAGTAGTTTGAGAGTTGACTGTTGTTCTTGCATCTGTTTGACCAGCCGATGTATCTCCTGCGGTTGTTTGGCTGATAGTCGTAGACCTTTGATCTGATTGCCCGGCTGAAGTCTGTCTCGGAGTAGACCGAATGTCAGTCGTGGATTGCACAGATGATTCTCCGGTTGTAGACCGTCCTGGTGGACTTTGAACTTGAGCCATTGTCGTTGATCCGCTTTCTTGGCTTGTTGTCTGCTGATCAAGTTTGGTAGTCTGATCAGTTGTCGGTCTAGCTGTGCTTCCTCCCACAGTAGTTTGGGAGTGGACTGTTGTTCTTGCATCTGTTTGACCAACCGAAGTATCTCCTGCGGTTGTTTGGCTGATAGTCCTAGCTCTTTGATCTGATCGCCCGGCTGAAGTCTGTCTCGGTGTAGACCGAATATCACTCGTGGATTGCACTGATGATTTTTCAGTTGTAGACCCTCCTGAAGTACTTTGAACATGAGCTGCTGTCGTTGATCTATTTTCTTGGCTTGTTGTCTGCTGTTTAAGTTTGGTAGTCTGATCAGTTGTCGGTCCAGCTGTGCTTCCTCCCACAGTAGTTTGGGAGTGGACTGTTGTTCTTGCATCTGTTTGACCAGCCGATGTATCTCCTGCGGTTGTTTGGCTGATAGTCGTAGCTCTTTGATCTGATTGCCCAGCTGAAGACTGTCTCGGAGCAGACCGAATGTCAGTCGTGGATTGCACAGATGATTCTCCGGTTGTAGACCGTCCTGGAGTACTTTGAACATGAGCCACTGTCGTTGACCCTCTTTCTTGGCTTGTTGTCTGCTGATCAAGTTTGGTAGCCTGATCAGTTGTCGGTCTAGCTGTGCTTCCTCTCAGAGTAGTTTGAGAGTGGACTGTTGTTCTTGAATCTGTTTGACCAGCCGATGTATCTCCTGCGGTTGTTTGACTGATAGTCGTAGCTCTTTGATCTGATTGCCCGGCTGAAGACTGTCTCGGAGTAGACCGAATGTCAGTCGTGGATTGCACAGATGATTCTCCGGTCGTAGACCGTCCTGGAGTACTTTGAACATGAGTTGCTGTCGTTGACCCGCTTTCTTGGCTTGTTGTCTGCTGATCAAGTTTGGTAGTCTGATCAGTTGTTGATCTAGCTGTGCTTCCTCCCACAGTAGTTTGAGAGTGGACTGTTGTTCTTGCATCTGTTTGACCAGCCGAAGTATCTCCTGCGGTTGTTTGGCTGATAGTCGTAGCTCTTTGATCTGATCGCCCGGCTGAAGTCTGTCTCGGAGTAGACCGAATGTCAGTCGTGGATTGCACAGATGATTCTCCGGTTGTAGACTGTCCTGGAGTACTTTGAACATGAGCCGCTGTCGTTGACCCTCTTTCTTGGCTTGTTGTCTGCTGATCAGGTTTGGTAGTCTGATCAGTTGTCGGTCTAGCTGTGCTTCCTCCCACAGTAGTTTGAGAGTGGACTGTTGTTCTTGCATCTGTTTGACCAGCCGAAGTATCTCCTGCGGTTGTTTGGCTGATAGTCGTAGCTCTTTGATCTGATCGCCCGGCTGAAGTCTGTCTCGGAGTAGACCGAATGTCAGTCGTGGATTTGAGAGATGATTCTCCGGTTGTAGACCGTCCTGGAGTACTTTGAACATGAGCCGCTGTCGTTGATCCGCTTTCCTGGCTTGTTGTCTGCTGGTCAAGTTTGGTAGTCTGATCTGTTGCGGGTCTAGCTGTGCTTCCTCTCAGAGTAGTTTGAGAGTGGACTGTTGTTCTTGATTCTGTTTGACCAGCCGATGTATCTCCTGCTGTTGTTTGACTGATAGTCGTAGCTCTTTGATCTGATTGCCCGGCTGAAGACTGTCTCGGAGTAGACCGAATGTCAGTCGTGGATTGCACAGATGATTCTCCGGTTGTAGACCGTCCTGGAGTACTTTGAACATGAGCCTCTGTCGTTGATCCGCTTTCTTGGCTTGTTGTCTGCTGATCAAGTTTGGTAGTCTGATCAGTTGTTGGTCTAGCTGTGCTTCCTCCCACAGTAGTTTGAGAGTGGACTGTTGTTCTTGCATCTGTTTGACCAGCCGAAGTATCTCCTGCGGTTGTTTGGATGATAGTCGTAGCTCTTTGATCCGATTGCCCGGCTAAAGACTGTCTTGGAGTAGACTGAATGTCAGTCGTGAATTGCACAGATGATTCTCCGGTTGTAGACCGTCCTGGAGTACTTTGAACATGAGCCGCTGTCGTTGACCCTCTTTCTTGGCTTGTTGTCTGCTGATCAAGTTTGGTAGTCTGATCAGTTGTCGGTCTAGCTGTGCTTCCTCCCACAGTAGTTTGAGAGTGGACTGTTGTTCTTGCATCTGTTTGACCAGCCGAAGTATCTCCTGCGGTTGTTTGGATGATAGTCGTAGCTCTTTGATCTGATTGTACGGCTGAAGACTGTCTCGGAGTAGACTGAATGTCTGTCGTGGATTGCACAGATGATTCTCCGGTTGTAGACCGTCCTGGAGTACTTTGTACATGAGCCGCTGTCGTTGACCCGCTTTCTTGGCTTGTTGTCTGTTGATCAAGTTTGGTAGTCTGATCAGTTGTTGGTCTAGCTGTGCTTCCTCCCACAGTAGTTTGAGAGTGGACTGTTGTTCTTGCATCTGTTTGACCAGCCGAAGTATCTCCTGCGGTTGTTTGGCTGCTAGTCGTAGCTCTTTGATCTGATTGCCCGGCTGACGTCTGTCTCGGAGTAGAGTGAATGTCAGTCGTGGATTGCACAGATGATTCTCCGGTTGTAGACCGTCCCGGAGTACTTTGAACATGAGCCGCTGTCGTTGATCCGCTTTCTTGGCTTGTTGTTTGCTGATCAAGTTTGGTAGTCTGATCAGTTGTTGGTCTAGCTGTGCTTCCTCCCACAGTAGTTTGAGAGTGGACTGTTGTTCTTGCATCTGTTTGACCAGCCGAAGTATCTCCTGCGGTTGTTTGGCTGCTAGTCGTAGCTCTTTGATCTGATTGCCCGGCTGACATCTGTCTCGGAGTAGAGTGAATGTCAGTCGTGGATTGCACAGATGATTCTCCGGTTGTAGACCGTCCTGGAGTACTTTGTACATGAGCCGCTGTCGTTGACCCGCTTTCTTGGCTTGTTGTCTGTTGATCAAGTTTGGTAGTCTGATCAGTTGTTGGTCTAGCTGTGCTTCCTCCCACAGTAGTTTGAGAGTGGACTGTTGTTCTTGCATCTGTTTGACCAGCCGAAGTATCTCCTGCGGTTGTTTGGCTGCTAGTCGTAGCTCTTTGATCTGATTGCCCGGCTGAAGTCTGTCTCGGTGTAGACCGAATATCACTCGTGGATTGCACTGATGATTTTTCAGTTGTAGACCCTCCTGAAGTACTTTGAACATGAGCTGCTGTCGTTGATCTATTTTCTTGGCTTGTTGTCTGCTGTTTAAGTTTGGTAGTCTGATCAGTTGTCGGTCCAGCTGTGCTTCCTCCCACAGTAGTTTGGGAGTGGACTGTTGTTCTTGCATCTGTTTGACCAGCCGATGTATCTCCTGCGGTTGTTTGGCTGATAGTCGTAGCTCTTTGATCTGATTGCCCAGCTGAAGACTGTCTCGGAGCAGACCGAATGTCAGTCGTGGATTGCACAGATGATTCTCCGGTTGTAGACCGTCCTGGAGTACTTTGAACATGAGCCACTGTCGTTGACCCTCTTTCTTGGCTTGTTGTCTGCTGATCAAGTTTGGTAGCCTGATCAGTTGTCGGTCTAGCTGTGCTTCCTCTCAGAGTAGTTTGAGAGTGGACTGTTGTTCTTGAATCTGTTTGACCAGCCGATGTATCTCCTGCGGTTGTTTGACTGATAGTCGTAGCTCTTTGATCTGATTGCCCGGCTGAAGTCTGTCTCGGAGTAGACCGAATGTCAGTCGTGGATTGCACAGATGATTCTCCGGTTGTAGACCGTCCTGGAGTACTTTGAACATGAGCCGCTGTCGTTGACCCTCTTTCTTGGCTTGTTGTCTGCTGATCAAGTTTGGTAGTCTGATCAGTTGTCGGTCTAGCTGTGCTTCCTCCCACAGTAGTTTGAGAGTGGACTGTTGTTCTTGCATCTGTTTGACCAGCCGAAGTATCTCCTGCGGTTGTTTGGCTGATAGTCGTAGCTCTTTGATCTGATCGCCCGGCTGAAGTCTGTCTCGGAGTAGACCGAATGTCAGTCGTGGATTTGAGAGATGATTCTCCGGTTGTAGACCGTCCTGGAGTACTTTGAACATGAGCCGCTGTCGTTGATCCGCTTTCCTGGCTTGTTGTCTGCTGGTCAGGTTTGGTAGTCTGATCTGTTGCGGGTCTAGCTGTGCTTCCTCTCAGAGTAGTTTGAGAGTGGACTGTTGTTCTTGATTCTGTTTGACCAGCCGATGTATCTCCTGCTGTTGTTTGACTGATAGTCGTAGCTCTTTGATCTGATTGCCCGGCTGAAGACTGTCTCGGAGTAGACCGAATGTCAGTCGTGGATTGCACAGATGATTCTCCGGTTGTAGACCGTCCTGGAGTACTTTGAACATGAGCCTCTGTCGTTGATCCGCTTTCTTGGCTTGTTGTCTGCTGATCAAGTTTGGTAGTCTGATCAGTTGTTGGTCTAGCTGTGCTTCCTCCCACAGTAGTTTGAGAGTGGACTGTTGTTCTTGCATCTGTTTGACCAGCCGAAGTATCTCCTGCGGTTGTTTGGATGATAGTCGTAGCTCTTTGATCTGATTGCCCGGCTGAAGACTGTCTTGGAGTAGACTGAATGTCAGTCGTGAATTGCACAGATGATTCTCCGGTTGTAGACCGTCCTGGAGTACTTTGAACATGAGCCGCTGTCGTTGACCCTCTTTCTTGGCTTGTTGTCTGCTGATCAAGTTTGGTAGTCTGATCAGTTGTCGGTCTAGCTGTGCTTCCTCCCACAGTAGTTTGAGAGTGGACTGTTGTTCTTGCATCTGTTTGACCAGCCGAAGTATCTCCTGCGGTTGTTTGGATGATAGTCGTAGCTCTTTGATCTGATTGTCCGGCTGAAGACTGTCTCGGAGTAGACTGAATGTCTGTCGTGGATTGCACAGATGATTCTCCGGTTGTAGACCGTCCTGGAGTACTTTGTACATGAGCCGCTGTCGTTAACCCGCTTTCTTGGCTTGTTGTCTGTTGATCAAGTTTGGTAGTCTGATCAGTTGTTGGTCTAGCTGTGCTTCCTCCCACAGTAGTTTGAGAGTGGACTGTTGTTCTTGCATCTGTTTGACCAGCCGAAGTATCTCCTGCGGTTGTTTGGCTGATAGTCGTAGCTCTTTGATCTGATTGCCCGGCTGAAGTCTGTCTCGGAGTAGACCGAATATCAGTCGTGGATTGCACAGATGATTCTCCGGTTGTAGACAGTCCTGGAGTATTTTGAACATGAGCCGCTGTCGTTGACCCTCTTTCTTGGCTTGTTGTCTGCTGATCATGTTTGGTAGTCTGATCAGTTGTCGGTCTAGCTGTGCTTCTTCCCACAGTAGTTTGAGAGTGGACTGTTAATCTTGCGTCTGTTCGACCAGCCGAAGTATCTCCTGCGGTTGTTTGGATGATAGTCGTAGCCCTTTGATCTGATTGCCCGGCTGAAGACTGTCTCGGAGTAGACCGAATGTCAGTCGTGGATTGCACAGATGATTCTCCGGTTGTAGACCGTCCTAGAGTACTTTGAACATGAGCCGCTGTAGTTGATCCGCTTTTTTGGCTTGTTGTCTGCTGTTCAAGTTTGGTAGTCTGATCAGTTGTCGGTCTGGCTGTACTTCCTCCCACAGTAGTTTGAGAGTGGACTGTTGTTCTTGCATCTGTTTGACCAGCCGATGTATCTCCTGCGGTCTTTTGGCTGATAGTCGTAGTTCTTTGATATGATTGCCCGGCTGAAGTCTGTCTCGGAGTAGACCGAATGTCAGTCGTGGATTGCACAGATGATTCTCCGGTTGTAGACCGTCCTAGAGTACTTTGAACATGAGCCGCTGTAGTTGATCCGCTTTCTTGGCTTTTTGTCTGCTGATCAAATTTGGTAATCTGATCAGTTGTCGGTCTAGCTGTGCTTCCTCCCACAGTAGTTTGAGAAGAGTGGACTGTTGTTCTAGCATCTGTTTGACCAGCCAATGTATCTCCTGCGGTTGTTTGGCTGATAGTCGTAGCTCTTTGATCTGATCGCCCGGTTGAAGTCTGTCTCGGAGTAGACCGAATGTCAGTCGTGGATTTCAGAGATGATTCTCCGGTTGTAGACCGTCCTGGAGTACTTTGAACATGAGCCGCTGTCGTTGACCCGCTTTCTTGGCTTGTTGTCTGTTGATCAAGTTTGGTTGTCTGATCAGTTGTCGGTCTAGCTGTACTTCCTCCCACAGTAGTTTGAGAGTGGACTGTTGTTCTTGCATCTGTTTGACCAGCCGATGTATCTCTTGCGGTCTTTTGGCTGATAGTCGTAGTTCTTTGATCTGATTGCCCGGCTGAAGTCTGTCTCGGAGTAGACCGAATGTCAGTCGTGGATTGCACAGATGATTCTCTGGTTGTAGACCGTCCTGGAGTACTTTGAACATGAGCCGCTGTCGTTGACCGGCTTTCTTGGCTTTTTGTCTGCTGATCAAATTTGGTAATCTGATCAGTTGTCGGTCTAGCTGTGCTTCCTCCCACAGTAGTTTGAGAGAGGACTGTTGTTCTTGCAACTGTTTGACCAGCCGAAGTATCTCTTGTGGTGGTTTGGCTGATAGTCGTAGCTCTTAGATCTGATTGCCCAGCTGAAGTCTGTCTCGGAGTAGACCGAATGTCAGTCGTGGATTGCACAGATGATTCTCCGGTTGTAGACCGTCCTGGTGGACTTTGAACATGAGCCGCTGTCGTTGATCCGCTTTCTTGGCTTGTTGTCTGCTGTTCAAGTTTGGTAGTCTGATCAGTTGTCGGTCTAGCTGTGCTTCCTCCCACAGTAGTTTGAGAGAGGACTGTTGTTCTTGCAACTGTTTGACCAGCCGAAGTATCTCTTGTGGTGGTTTGGCTGATAGTCGTAGCTCTTTGATCTGATTGCCCAGCTGAAGTCTGTCTCGGAGTAGACCGAATGTCAGTCAAGGATTGCACAGATGATCCTCCGGTTGTAGACCGTCCTGGTGGACTTTGAACATGAGCAGCTGTCGTTGATCCGCTTTCTTGGCTTGTTGTCTGTTGTTCAAGTTTGGTAGTCTGATCAGTTGTCGGTCTAGCTGTGCTTCTTCCCACAGTAGTTTGAGAGTAGACTGTTGTTCTTGCATCTGTTTGACCAGCCGATGTATCTCCTGCGGTTTTTTGGCTGATAGTCGTAGTTCTTTGATCTGATTTCCCGGCTGAAGTCTGTCTCGGAGTAGACCGAATGTCAGTCGTGGATTGCACAGATATTTCTCCGGTTGTAGACTGTCCTGGAGTACTTTGAACATGAGTCGCTGTCGTTGATCGGTTTTCTTGGCTTGTTGTCTGCTGATCAAGTTTGGTAGTCTGATCAGTTGTCGGTCTAGCTGTGCTTCCTCCCACAGTAGTTTCAGAGTGGACTGTTGTTCTTGCATCTGTTTGACCAGCCGATGTATCTCCTACGGTTTTTTGGCTGATAGTCGTAGTTCTTTGATCTGATTTCCCGGCTGAAGTCTGTCTCGGAGTAGACCGAATGTCAGTCGTGGATTGCACAGATGATTCTCCGGTTGTAGACTGTCCTGGAATACTTTGAACATGGGCCGCTGTCGTTGATCGGTTTTCTTGGCTTGTTGTCTGCTGATCAAGTTTGGTAGTCTGATCAGTTGTCGGTCTAGATGTGCTTCCTCCCACAGTAGTTTGAGAGTGGACTGTTTTTCTTGCATCTGTTTGACCAGCCGAAGTATCTCTTGCGGTTGTTTGGCTGATAGTCGTAGCTCTTTGATCTGATTGCCCGGCTGAAGTCTGTCTCGGAGTAGACCGAATGTCAGTCGTGGATTGCACAGATGATTCTCCGGTTGTAGACCGTCCTGGAGTACTTTGAACATGAGCCGCTGTCGTTGATCCGCTTTCTTGGCGTGTTGTCTGCTGTGCAAGTTTAGTAGTCTGATCAGTTGTCGGTCTAGCTGTGCTTCCTACCACAGTAAATTGAGAGTGGACTGTTGTTCTTGCATCTGTTTGACCAGCCGATGTATCTCCTGCGGTTGTTTGGCTGATAGTCGTAGCTCTTTGATCTGATTGCCCGGCTGAAGTCTGTCTCGGAGTAGACCGAATGTCAGTCGTGGATTGCACAGATGATTCTCCGGTTGTAGATCGTCCTGGAGTACTCTGAACATGAGCCGCTGTTGTTGATCCGCTTTCTTGGCTTGTTGTCTGCTGATCAAGTTTGGTAGTCTGATCAGTTGTCGGTCTAGCTGTGCTTCCTCCCACAGTAGTTTGAGAGTGGACTGCTGTTCTTTCATCTGTTTGACCAGCCGATGTATCTCCTGCGGTTTTTTGGCTGATAGTGGTAGTTCTTTGATCTGATTTCCCGGCTGCAGTCTGTCTCGGAGTAGACCGAATGTCAGTCGTGGATTGCACAGATGATTCTCCGGTTGTAGAATGTCCTGGAGTACTTTGAACATGAGCCGCTGTCGTTGATCGGTTTTCTTGGCTTGTTGTCTGCTGATCAAGTTTGGTAGTCTGATCAGTTGTCGGTATAGATGTGCTTCCTCCCACAGTAGTTTGAGAGTGGACTGTTTTTCTTGCATCTGTTTGACCAGCCGAAGTATCTGTTGCGGTTGTTTGGCTGATAGTCGTAGCTCTTTGATCTGATTGCCCGTCTGAAGTCTGTCTCGGAGTAGACCGAATGTCAGTCGTGGATTGCACAGATGACTTTCCGGTTGTAGACCGTCCTGGAGTACTTTGAACAAGAGCCGCTGTAGTTGACCCGCTTTCTTGGCTTGTTGTCTGCTGATCAAGTTTGGTAGTCTGATCAGTTGTCGGTCTAGATGTGCTTCCTCCCTCAGTAGTTTGAGAGTGGACTGCTGTTCTTGCATCTGTTTGACCAGCTGATGTATCTGCTGCGGTTGTTTGGCTGATAGTCGTAGCTCTTTGATCTGATTGCCCGGCTGAAGTCTGTCTCGGAGTAGACCGAATGTCAGTCGTGGATTGCACAGATGATTCTCCGGTTGTAGACCGTCCTGGAGTACTTTGAACATGAGCCGCTGTCGTTGATCCGCTTTCTTGGCTTGTTGTCTGCTGTGCAAGTTTAGTAGTCTGATCAGTTGTCGGTCTAGCTGTGCTTCCTCCCACAGTAAATTGAGAGTGGACTGTTGTTCTTGCATCTGTTTGACCAGCCGATGTATCTCCTGCGGTTGTTTGGCTGATAGTCGTAGCTCTTTGATCTGATTGCCCGGCTGAAGTCTGTCTCGGAGTAGACCGAATGTCAGTCGTGGATTGCACAGACGATTCTCCGGTTGTAGACCGTCCTGGAGTACTTTGAAACTGAGCCGCTGTCGTTGACCCGCTTTCTTGGCTTGTTGTCTGCTGATCAAGTTTGGTAGTCTGATCAGTTGTCGGTCTAGCTGTGTTTCCTCCCACAGTAGTTTGAGAGTGGACTGTTCTTCTTGCATCTGTTTGACCAGCCGAAGTATCTCCTGCTGTTGTTTCGCTGATAGTCGTAGCTCTTTGATCTGATTGCCCGTCTGAAGTCTGTCTCGGAGTAGACCGAATGTCAGTCGTGGATTGCACAGATGACTTTCCGGTTGTAGACCGTCCTGGAGTAATTTGAACAAGAGCCGCTGTAGTTGACCCGCTTTCTTGGCTTGTTGTCTGCTGATCAAGTTTGGTAGTCTGATCAGTTGTCGGTCTAGCTGTGCTTCCTCCCTCAGTAGTTTGAGAGTGGACTGCTGTTCTTGCATCTGTTTGACCAGCCGATGTATCTGCTGCGGTTGTTTGGCTGATAGTCGTAGCTCTTTGATCTGATTGCCCGGATGAAGTCTGTCTCGGAGTAGACCGAAAGTCAGTCGTGGATTGCACAGATGATTCTGCGGTTGTAGACCGTCCTGGAGTAATTTGAACACGAGCCGGTGTCGTTGATCCGCTTTCTTGGCTTGTTGTCTGCTGTTCAAGTTTGGTAGTCTGATCAGTTGTCGGTCTAGCTGTGCTTCCTCCCACAGTAAATTGAGAGTGGACTGTTGTTCTTGCATCTGTTTGACCAGCCGATGTATCTCCTGCGGTTGTTTGGCTGATAGTCGTAGCTCTTTGATCTGATTGCCCGGCTGAAGTCTGTCTCGGAGTAGACCGAATGTCAGTCGTGGATTGCACAGACGATTCTCCGGTTGTAGACCGTCCTGGAGTACTTTGAAACTGAGCCGCTGTCGTTGACCCGCTTTCTTGGCTTGTTGTCTGCTGATCAAGTTTGGTAGTCTGATCAGTTGTCGGTCTAGCTGTGTTTCCTCCCACAGTAGTTTGAGAGTGGACTGTTCTTCTTGCATCTGTTTGACCAGCCGAAGTATCTCCTGCTGTTGTTTCGCTGATAGTCGTAGCTCTTTGATCTGATTGCCCGTCTGAAGTCTGTCTCGGAGTAGACCGAATGTCAGTCGTGGATTGCACAGATGACTTTCCGGTTGTAGACCGTCCTGGAGTAATTTGAACAAGAGCCGCTGTAGTTGACCCGCTTTCTTGGCTTGTTGTCTGCTGATCAAGTTTGGTAGTCTGATCAGTTGTCGGTCTAGCTGTGCTTCCTCCCTCAGTAGTTTGAGAGTGGACTGCTGTTCTTGCATCTGTTTGACCAGCCGATGTATCTGCTGCGGTTGTTTGGCTGATAGTCGTAGCTCTTTGATCTGATTGCCCGGATGAAGTCTGTCTCGGAGTAGACCGAAAGTCAGTCGTGGATTGCACAGATGATTCTGCGGTTGTAGACCGTCCTGGAGTAATTTGAACACGAGCCGGTGTCGTTGATCCGCTTTCTTGGCTTGTTGTCTGCTGTTCAAGTTTGGTAGTCTGATCAGTTGTCGGTCTAGCTGTGCTCCCTCCCACAGTAGTTTGAGAGTGGACTGTTGTTCTTGCATCTGTTTGACCAGCCGATGTATCTCCTGCGGTTGTTTGGCTGATAGTCGTAGCTCTTTGATCTGATTGCCCGGCTGAAGTCTGTCTCGGAGTAGACCGAATGTCAGTCGTGGATTGCACAGATGACTTTCCGGTTGTAGACCGTCCTGGAGTACTTTGAACAAGAGCCGCTGTAGTTGACGCGCTTTCTTGGCTTGTTGTCTGCTGATCAAGTTTGGTAGTCTGATCAGTTGTCGGTCTATCTGTGCTTCCTCCCTCAGTAGTTTGAGAGTGGACTGCTGTTCTTGCATCTGTTTGACCAGCCGATGTATCTGGTGCGGTTGTTTGGCTGATAGTCGTAGCTCTTTGATCTGATTGCCCGGATGAAGTCTGTCTCGGAGTAGACCGAAAGTCAGTCGTGGATTGCACAGATGATTCTGCGGTTGTAGACCGTCCTGGAGTACTTTGAACACGAGCCGGTGTCGTTGATCCGCTTTCTTGGCTTGTTGTCTGCTGTTCAAGTTTGGTAATCTGATCAGTTGTCGGTCTAGCTGTGCTCCCTCCCACAGTAGTTTGAGAGTGGACTGTTGTTCTTGCATCTGTTTGACCAGCCGATGTATCTGGTGCGGTTGTTTGGCTGATAGTCGTAGCTCTTTGATCTGATTGCCATGATGAAGTCTGTCTCGGAGTAGACCGCAAGTCAGTCGTGGATTGCACAGATGATTCTGCGGTTGTAGACCGTCCTGGAGTACTTTGAACACGAGCCGGTGTCGTTGATCCGCTTTCTTGGCTTGTTGTCTGCTGTTCAAGTTTGGTAGTCTGATCAGTTGTCGGTCTAGCTGTGCTCCCTCCCACAGTAGTCTGAGAGTGGAGGGTTGTTCTTGCATCTGTTTGACCAGCCGATGTATCTCCTGCGGTTGTTTGGCTGATAGTCGTAGCTCTTTGATCTGATTGCCCGGCTGAATTCTGTCTCGGAGTAGACCGAATGTCAGTCGTGGATTGCACAGATGATTCTCCGGTTGTAGATCGTCCTGGAGTACTCTGAACATGAGCCGCTGTTGTTGATCCGCTTTCTTGGCTTGTTGTCTGATGTTCAAGTTGTGTAGTCTGATCAGTTGTCGGTCTAGCTGTGCTCCCTCCCACAGTAGTTTGAGAGTGGACTGTTGTTCTTGCATCTGTTTGACCAGCCGATGTATCTCCTGCGGTTGTTTGGCTGATAGTCGTAGCTCTTTGATCTGATTGCCCGGCTGAAGTCTGTCTCGGAGTAGACCGAATGTCAGTCGTGGATTGCACAGATAACTTTCCGGTTGTAGATCGTCCTGGAGTACTCTGAACATGAGCCGCTGTTGTTGATCCGCTTTCTTGGCTTGTTGTCTGATGTTCAAGTTGTGTAGTCTGATCAGTTGTCGGTCTAGCTGTGCTCCCTCCCACAGTAGTTTGAGAGTGGACTGTTGTTCTTGCATCTGTTTGACCAGCCGATGTATCTCCTGCGGTTGTTTGGCTGATAGTCGTAGCTCTTTGATCTGATTGCCCGGATGAAGTCTGTCTCGGAGTAGACCGAATGTCAGTCGTGGACTGCACAGATGATTCTCCGGTTGTAGACCGTCCTGGAGTACTTTGAACACTAGCCGGTGTCGCTGATCCGCTTTCTTGGCTTGTTGTCTGCTGATCAAGTTTGTTAGTCTGATCAGTTGTAGGTCTAGCTGTGCTTCCTTCCTCAGTAGTTTGAGTGTGGACTGTTGTTATTGCATCTGTTTGACCAGCCGATGTATCTGCTGCGGTTGTTTGGCTGATAGTCGTAGCTCTTTGATCTGATTGCCCGGATGAAGTCTGTCTCGGAGTAGACCGAATGTCAGTCGTGGATTGCACAGATGATTCTCCGGTTGTAGACCGTCCTGGAGTACTTTGAACATTAGCCGCTGTCGTTGACCCGCTTTCTTGGCTTGTTGTCTGCTGATCAAGTTTGGTAGTCTGATCAGTTGTCGGTCTAGCTGTGCTTCCTCCCACAGTAGTTTGAGAATGGACTGTTTTTCTTGCATCTGTTTGACCAGCCGAAGTATCTCCTGCGGTTGTTTGGTTGATAGTCGTAGCTCTTTGATCTGATTGCCCGGCTGAAGTCTGTCTCGGAGTAGACCGAATGTCAGTCGTGGATTGCACAGATGATTCTCCGGTTATAGATCGTCCTGGAGTACTCTGAACATGGGCCGCTGTTGTTGATCCGCTTTCTTGGCTTGTTGTCTGCTGTTCAAGTTTGGTAGTCTGATCAGTTGTCGGTCTAGCTGTGCTTCCTCCCACAGTAGTTTGAGAGTGGACTGCTGTTCTTGCATCTGTTTGACCAGCCGATGTATCTGCTGCGGTTGTTTGGCTGATAGTCGTAGCTCTTTGATCTGATTGCCCGGTTGAAGTCTGTCTCGGAGTAGACCGAAAGTCAGTCGTGGATTGCACAGATGATGCTGCGGTTGCAGACCGTCCTGGAGTGCTTTGAACATGAGCAGCTGTCGTTGACCCGCTTTCTTGGCGTGTTGTCTGCTGATCAAGTTTGGTAGTCTGATCAGTTGTCGGTCTAGCTCTGCTTCCTCCCAGAGTAGTTTGAGAGTGGACTGTTGTTCTTGCATCTGTTTGACCAGCCGAAGTACCTCCTGCGGTTGTTTGGCTGATAGTCGTAGCTCTTTGATCGGATTGCCCGGCTGAAGTCTGTCTCGGAGTAGACCGAATGTCAGTCGTGAATTGCACAGATGATTCTCCGGCTGTAGACCGTCCTGGAGTACTTTGAACATGAGCCGCTGTCGTTGATCGGCTTTCTTGGCTTGTCTGCTGTTCAAGTTTGGTAGTCTGATCAGTTGCTGTTCTAAATGTGCTTCCTCCCACAGTAGTTTGAGAGTGGACTGTTGTTCTTGCATCTGTTTGACCAGCCGATGTATCTCCTGCGGTTGTTTGGCTGATAGTCGTAGCTCTTTGATCTGATTGCCCGGCTGAAGTCTGTCTCGGAGTAGACCGAATGTCAGTCGTGGATTGCACAGATGATTCTCCAGTTGTAGACCGTCCTGGAGTACTTTGAACACGAGCCGGTGTCGTTGATCCGTTTTCTTGGCTTGTTGTCTGCTGATCAAGTTGGGTAGTCTGATCAGTTGTAGGTCTAGCTGTGCTTCCTTCCTCAGTAGTTTGAGTGTGGACTGTTGTTATTGCATCTATTTGACCAGCCGATGTATCTGCTGCGGTTGTTTGGCTGATAGTCGTAGCTCTTTGATCTGATTGCCCGGTTGAAGTCTGTCTCGGAGTAGACCGAAAGTCAGTCGCGGATTGCACAGATGATTCTGCGGTTGTAGACCGTCCTGGAGTACTTTGAACATGAGCCGCTGTCGTTGACCCGCTTTCTTGGCGTGTTGTCTGCTGATCAAATTTGGTAGTCTGATCAGTTGTCGGTCTAGCTCTGCTTCCTCCCAGAGTAGTTTGAGAGTGGACTGTTGTTCTTGCATCTGTTTGACCAGCCGAAGTACCTCCTGCGGTTGTTTGGCTGATAGTCGTAGCTCTTTGATCGGATTGCCCGGCTGAAGTCTGTCTCGGAGTAGACCGAATGTCAGTCGTGAATTGCACAGATGATTCTCCGGCTGTAGACCGTCCTGGAGTACTTTGAACATGAGCCGCTGTCGTTGATCGGCTTTCTTGGCTGGTTGTCTGCTGTTCAAGTTTGGTAGTCTGATCAGTTGCTGTTCTAAACGTGCTTCCTCCCACAGTAGTTTGAGAGTGGACTGTTGTTCTTGCATCTGTTTGACCAGCCGATGTATCTCCTGCGGTTGTTTTGCTGATAGTCGTAGCTCTTTGATCTGATTGCCCGGCTGAAGTCTGTCTCGGAGTAGACCGAACGTCAGTCGTGAATTGCACAGATGATTCTCCAGTTGTAGACCGTCCTGGAGTACTTTGAACATGAGCCGCTGTCGTTGACCCGCTTTCTTGGCGTGTTGTCTGCTGATCAAATTTGGTAGTCTGATCAGTTGTCGGTCTAGCTCTGCTTCCTCCCAGAGTAGTTTGAGAGTGGACTGTTGTTCTTGCATCTGTTTGACCAGCCGAAGTACCTCCTGCGGTTGTTTGGCTGATAGTCGTAGCTCTTTGATCGGATTGCCCGGCTGAAGTCTGTCTCGGAGTAGACCGAATGTCAGTCGTGAATTGCACAGATGATTCTCCGGCTGTAGACCGTCCTGGAGTACTTTGAACATGAGCCGCTGTCGTTGATCGGCTTTCTTGGCTGGTTGTCTGCTGTTCAAGTTTGGTAGTCTGATCAGTTGCTGTTCTAAACGTGCTTCCTCCCACAGTAGTTTGAGAGTGGACTGTTGTTCTTGCATCTGTTTGACCAGCCGATGTATCTCCTGCGGTTGTTTTGCTGATAGTCGTAGCTCTTTGATCTGATTGCCCGGCTGAAGTCTGTCTCGGAGTAGACCGAACGTCAGTCGTGAATTGCACAGATGATTCTCCGGTTGTAGACCGTCCTGGAGTACTTTGAACATGAGCCGCTGTCGTTGATCCGCTTTCTTGGCTTGTTGTCTGCTGTTCAAGTTTGGTAGTCTGATCAGTTGTCGTTCTAAATGTGCTTCCTCCCACAGTAGTTTTAGAGTGCACTGTTGTTCTTGCATCTGTTTGACGAGCCGATGTATCTCCTGCGGTTGTTTTGCTGATAGTCGTAGCTCTTTGATCTGATTGCCCGGCTGAAGTCTGTCTCGGAGTAGACCGAACGTCAGTCGTGAATTGCACAGTTGATTCTCCGGTTGTAGACCGTCCTGGAGTACTTTGAACATGAGCCGCTGTCGTTGATCCGCTTTCTTGGCTTGTTGTCTGCTGTTCAAGTTTGGTAGTCTGATCAGTTGTCGTTCTAAATGTGCTTCCTCCCACAGTAGTTTTAGAGTGCACTGTTGTTCTTGCATCTGTTTGACGAGCCGATGTATCTCCTGCGGTTGTTTGGCTGATAGTCGTAGCTCTTTGATCTGATTGCCCGGCTGAAGTCTGTCTCGGAGTAGACCGAATGTCAGTCGTGGATTGCACAGATGATTCTCCAGTTGTAGACCGTCCTGGAGTACTTTGAACACGAGCCGGTGTCGTTGATCCGCTTTCTTGGCTTGTTGTCTGCTGATCAAGTTTGGTAGTCTGATCAGTTGTAGGTCTAGCTGTGCTTCCTTCCTCAGTAGTTTGAGTGTGGACTGTTGTTATTGCATCTGTTTGACCAGCCGATGTATCTGCTGCGGTTGTTTGGCTGATAGTCGTAGCTCTTTGATCTGATTGCCCGGTTGAAGTCTGTCTCGGAGTAGACCGAAAGTCAGTCGTGGATTGCACAGATGATTCTGCGGTTGTAGACCGTCCTGGAGTACTTTGAACATGAGCCGCTATCGTTGACCCGCTTTCTTGGCGTCTTGTCTGCTGATCAAGTTTGGTAGTCTGATCAGTTGTCGGTCTAGCTCTGCTTCCTCCCAGAGTAGTTTGAGAGTGGACTGTTGTTCTTGCATCTGTTTGACCAGCCGAAGTACCTCCTGCAGTTGTTTGGCTGATAGTCGTAGCTCTTTGATCGGATTGCCCGGCTGAAGTCTGTCTCGGAGTAGACCGAATGTCAGTCGTGAATTGCACAGATGATTCTCCGGCTGTAGACCGTCCTGGAGTACTTTGAACATAAGCCCCTGTCGTTGATCGGCTTTCTTGGCTTGTTGTCTGCTGTTCAAGTTTGGTAGTCTGATCAGTTGCTGTTCTTAATGTGCTTCCTCCCACAGTAGTTTGAGAGTGGACTGTTGTTCTTGCATCTGTTTGACCAGCCGATGAATCTCCTGCGGTTGTTTTGCTGATAGTCGTAGCTCTTTGATCGGATTGCCCGGCTGAAGTCTGTCTCGGAGTAGACCGAACGTCAGTCGTGAATTGCACAGATGATTCTCCAGTTGTAGACCGTCCTGGAGTACTTTGAACATGAGCCGCTCTCGTTGATCCGCTTTCATGGCTTGTTGTCTGCTGTTCAAGTTTGGTAGTCTGATCAGTTGTCGGTCTAGCTGTGCTTCCTCCCACAGTAGTTTTAGAGTGGACTGTTGTTCTTGCATCTGTTTGAGCAGCCGATGTATCTGCTGCGGTTGTTTGGCTGATAGTCGTAGCTCTTTGATCTGATTGCTCGGCTGAAGTCTGTCTCGGAGTAGACCGAATGGCAGTCGTGGATTGCACAGATGATTCTCCAGTTGTAGACCGTCCTGGAGTACTTTGAACACGAGCCGGTGTCGTTGATCCGCTTTCTTGGCTTGTTGTCTGCTGTTCAAGTTTGTTAGTCTGATCAGTTGTCGGTCTAGCTGTGCTTCCTCCCACAGTAGTTTGAGAGTGGACTATTGTTCTTGTATCTGTTTGACCAGCCGATGTATCTCCTGCGGTTGTTTGGCTGATAGACGTAACTCTTTGATCTGATTGCCCGGCTGAAGTCTGTCTCGGAGTAGACCGAATGTCAGTCGTGGATTGCACAGATGATTCTGCGGTTGTAGACCGTCCTGGAGAACTTTGAATTTGAGCCGCTGTCGTTGACCCGCTTTCTTGGCGTGTTGTCTGCTGATCAAGTTTGGTAGTCTGATCAGTTGTCGGTCTAGCTGTGCTTCCTCCCAGAGTAGTTTGAGAGTGGACTGTTGTTCTTGCATCTGTTTGACCAGCCGAAGTACCTCCTGCGGTTGTTTGGCTGATAGTCGTAGCTCTTTGATCGGATTGCCCGGCTGAAGTCTGTCTCGGAGTAGACCGAATGTCAGTCGTGAATTGCACAGATGATTCTCCGGCTGTAGACCGTCCTGGAGTACTTTGAACATGAGCCGCTGTCGTTGATCGGCTTTCTTGGTTTGTTGTCTGCTGTTCAAGTTTGGTAGTCTGATCAGTTGTCGTTCTAAATGTGCTTCCTCCCACAGTAGTTTGAGAGTGGACTGTTGTTCTTGCATCTGTTTGACCAGCCGATGTATCTCCTGCGGTTGTTTTGCTGATAGTCGTAGCTCTTTGATCTGATTGCCCGGCTGAAGTCTGTCTCGGAGTAGACCAAACGTCAGTCGTGAATTGCACAGAAGATTCTCCGGTTGTTAACCGTCCTGGAGTACTTTGAACATGAGCCGCTGTCGTTGATCCGCTTTCTTGGCTTGTTGTCTGCTGTTCAAGTTTGGTAGTCTGATCAGTTGTCGTTCTAAATGTGCTTCCTCCCACAGTAGTTTTAGAGTGGAGTGTTGTTCTTGCATCTGTTTGACCAGCCGATGTATCTCCTGCGGTTGTTTGGCTGATAGTCGTAGCTCTTTGATCTGATTGCCCGGCTGAAGTCTGTCTCGGAGTAGACCGAATGTCAGTCGTGGATTGCACAGATGATTCTCCAGTTGTAGACCGTCCTGGAGTACTTTGAACACGAGCCGGTGTCGTTGATCCGCTTTCTTGGCTTGTTTTCTGCTGTTCAAGTTTGGTAGTCTGATCAGTTGTCGGTCTAGCTGTGCTTCCTCCCACAGTAGTTTTAGAGTGGACTGTTGTTCTTGCATCTGTTTGACCAGCCGATGTATCTCCTGCGGTTGTTCGGCTGATAGTCGTAGCTCTTTGATCTGATTGACCGGCTGAAGTCTGTCTCGGAGTAGACCGAATGTCAGTGGTGGATTGCACAGATGATTCTCCAGTTGTAGACCGTCCTGGAGTACTTTGAACACGAGCCGGTGTCGTTGATCCGCTTTCTTGGCTTGTTGTCTGCTGTTCAAGTTTGTTAGTCTGATCAGTTGTCGGTCTAGCTCTGCTTCCTCCCACAGTAGTTTGAGAGTGGACTGTTGTTCTTGCATCTGTTTGACCAGCCGATGTATCTCCTGCGGTTGTTTGGCTGATAGACGTAGCTCTTTGATCTGATTGCCCGGCTGAAGTCTGTCTCGGAGTAGACCGAATGTCAGTCGTGGATTGCACAGATGATTCTCCGGTTGTAGACCGTCCTGGAGAACTTTGAACTTCAGCCGCTGTCGTTGACCCGCTTTCTTGACTTGTTGTCTGCTGATCAAGTTTGGTAGTCTGATCAGTTGTCGGTCTAGCTGTGCTTCCTCCCACAGTAGTTTGAGAGTGGAATGTTGTTCTTGCATCTGTTTTACGAGAGGAAGTATCTCCTGCGGTTGTTTGGCTGATAGTCGTAGCTCTTTGATCTGATTGCCCGGCTGAAGTCTGTCTCGGAGTAGACCGAATGTCAGTCGTGGATTGCACAGATGATTCTCCGGTTGTAGACCGTCCTGGAGAACTTTGAACTTGAGCCGCTGTCGTTGACCCGCTTTCTAGGCTTGTTGTCTGCTGTTCAAGTTTGGTAGTCTGATCAGTTATCGGTCTAGTTGTGCTTCTTCCCACAGTAGTTTGAGAGTGGACTGTTGTTCTTGCATCTGTTTGACCAGCCGAAGTATCTCCTGCGGTTGTTTGGCTGATAGTCGTAGCTCTTTGATCTGATTGCCCGGCAGAAGTCTGTCTCGGAGTAGACCGAGTGTCAGTCGTGGATTGCACAGATGATTCTCCGAATGTAGACCGTCCTGGAGTACTTTGAACATGAGCCGCTGTCGTTGATCGGTTTTCTTGGCTTGTTGTCTGCTGATCAAGTTTGGTAGTCTGATCAGTTGTCGGTCTAGCTGTGCTTCCTCCCACAGTAGTTTGAGAGTGGACTGTTGTTCTTGCATCTGTTTGACCTGCCGAAGTATCTCCTGCGGTTGTTTGGCTGATAGTCGTGGCTCTCTGATCTGATTGCCCGGCTGAAGTCTGTCTCGGAGTAGACCGAATTTCAGTCTTGGATTGCACAGATGATTCTCCGGTTGTAGACCGTCCTAGAGTACTTTGCACATGGTGCGCTGTCCTTGATCCGCTTTCTTGGCTTGTTGTCTGCTGTTCAAGTTTGGTAGTCTGATCAGTTGTCGTTCTAAATGTGCTTCCTCCCACAGTAGTTTTAGAGTGGACTGTTGTTCTTGCATCTGTTTGACCAGCCGAAGTATCTCCTGCGGTTGTTTGGCTGATAGTCGTGGCTCTCTGATCTGATTGCCCGGCTGAAGTCTGTCTCGGAGTAGACCGAATGTCAGTCGTGGATTGCACAGATGATTCTCCAGTTGTAGACCGTCCTGGAGTACTTTGAACATGAGCCGGTGTTATTGATCCGCTTTCTTGGCTTGTTGTCTGCTGATCAAGTTTGGTAGCCTGATCAGTTGTCGGTCTAGCTGTGCTTCCTCCCACAGTAGTTTGAGAGTGGACTGTTGTTCTTGCATCTGTTTTACCAACGGAAGTATCTCCTGCGGTTGTTTGGCTGATAGTCGTAGCTCTTTGATCTGATTGCCTGGCTGAAGTCTGTCTCGGAGTAGACCGAGTGTCAGTCGTGGATTGCACAGATGATTCTCCGGTTGTAGACCGTCCTGGAGAACTTTGAACTTGAGCCGCTGTCGTTGACCCGCTTTCTAGGCTTGTTGTCTGCTGTTCAAGTTTGGTAGTCTGATCAGTTATCGGTCTAGCTGTGCTTCTTCCCACAGTAGTTTGAGAGTGGACTTTTGTTCTTGCATCTGTTTGACCAGCCGAAGTATCTCCTGCGGTTGTTTGGCTGATAGTCGTAGCTACTTGATCTGATTGCCCGGCTGAAGTCTGTCTCGGAGTAGACCGAGTGTCAGTCGTGGATTGCACAGATGATTCTCCGGTTGTAGACCGTCCTGGAGAACTTTGAACATGAGCCGGTGTTATTGATCCGCTTTCTTGGCTTGTTGTCTGCTGATCAAGTTTGGTAGCCTGATCAGTTGTCGGTCTAGCTGTGCTTCCTCCCACAGTAGTTTGAGAGTGGACTTTTGTTCTTGCATCTGTTTGACCAGCCGAAGTATATCCTGCGGTTGTTTGGCTGATAGTCGTAGCTACTTGATCTGATTGCCCGGCTGAAGTCTGTCTCGGAGTAGACCGAGTGTCAGTCGTGGATTGCACAGATGATTCTCCGGATGTAGACCGTTCTGGAGTACTTTGAACATGAGCCGCTGTCGTTGACCCACCTTCTTGGCTTGTTGTCTGCTGTTCAAGTCTGGTAGTCTTATCAGTTGTCAGTCTAGCTGTGCTTCCTCCCACAGTAGTTTGAGAGTGGACTGTTGTTCTTGCATATGTTTGACCAGCCGATGTAACTCCTGCGGTTGTTTGGCTGATAGTCGTAGCTCTTTGATCTGATTGCCCGGCTGAAGTCTGTCTCGGAGTAGACCGAATGTCAGTCGTGGATTGCACAGATGATTCTCCGGTTGCAGACCGTCCTGGAGTACTTTGAACATGAGCCGCTATCGTTGACCCGCTTTCTTGGTTTGTCTGCTGATCAAGTTTGGTAGTCTGATCAGTTGTTGGTCTAGCTGTGCTTCCTCCCACAGTAGTTTGAGAGTGGACTGTTGTTCTTGCATCTGTTTGACCAGCCGAAGTATCTCCTGCGGTTGTTTGACTGATAGTCGTAGCTCTTTGATCTGATTGCCCGGCTGAAGTCTGTCTCGGAGTAGACTGAATATCAGTCGTGGATTGCACAGATGATTCGCCGGTTGTAGACCGTCCTGGAGTACTTTGAACATGAACCGGTGTCGTTGATTCGCTTTCTTGGCTTGTTGTCTGCTGTTCAATTTTGGTAGTCTGATCAGTTGTCGGTCTAGCTGTGCTTCCTCCCACAGTAGTTTGAGAGTGGACTGTAGTTCTTGCATCTGTTTGACCAGCCGAAGTATCTCCTGCGGTTGTTTGCCTGATAGTCGTAGCTCTTTGATCTGATTGCCCGGCTGAAGTCTGTCTCGGAGTAGACTGATTGTCAGCCGTGGATTGCACAGATGATTCTCCGGTTGTAGACCGTCCTGGAGTACTTTGAACATGAGCCGCTGTGGTTGATCCGCTTTCTTGGCTTGTTGTCTGCTGTTCAAGTTTGGTAGTCTGATCAGTTGTCGGTCTAGCTGTGCTTCCTCCCACAGTAGTTTGAGAGTGGACTGTAGTTCTTGCATCTGTTTGACCAGCCGAAGTATCTCCTGCGGTTGTTTTGCTGATAGTCGTAGCTCCTTGATCTGATTGCCCGGCTGAAGTCTGTCTCGGAGTAGACCGAGTGTCAGTCGTGGATTGCACAGATGATTCTCCGGATGTAGACCGTCCTGGAGTACTTTGAACATGAGCCGCTGTCGTTGACCCGCTTTCTTGGCTTGTTGTCTGCTGTTCAAGTTTGGTAGTCTGATCAGTTGTTGGTCTAGCTGTGCTTCCTCCCACAGTAGTTTGATAGTGGACTGTTGTTCTTGCATCTGTTAGACCAGCCGAAGTATCTCCTGCGGTTGTTTGGCTGATAGTCGTAGCTCTTTGATCTGATTGCCCGGCTGAAGTCTGTCTCGGAGTAGATTGAATATCAGTCGTGGATTGCACAGATGATTCTCCGGTTGTAGACCGTACTGGAGTACTTTGAACATGAGCCGCTGTCGTTGATCCGCTTTCTTGGCTTGTTGTCTGCTGTTCAAGTTTGGTAGTCTGATCAGTTGTCGGTCTAGCTGTGCTTCCTCCCACAGTAGTTTGAGAATGGACTGTAGTTCTTGCATCTGTTTGACCAGCCGAAGTATCTCCTGCGGTTGTTTTGCTGATAGTCGTAGCTCCTTGATCTGATTGCCCGGCTGAAGTCTGTCTCGGAGTAGACCGAGTGTCAGTCGTGGATTGCACAGATGATTCTCCGGATGTAGACCGTCCTGGAGTACTTTGAACATGAGCCGCTGTCGTTGACCCGCTTTCTTGGCTTGTTGTCTGCTGTTCAAGTTTAGTAGTCTGATCAGTTGTTGGTCTACCTGTGCTTCCTCCCACAGTAGTTTGATAGTGGACTGTTGTTCTTGCATCTGTTTGACCAGCCGAAGTATCTCCTGCGGTTGTTTGGCTGATAGTCAAAGCTCTTTGATCTGATTGCCCGGCTGAAGTCTGTCTCGGAGTAGATTGAATATCAGTCGTGGATTGCACAGATGACTCTCTGGTTGTAGACCGTACTGGAGTACTTTGAACATGAGCCGCTATCGTTGATCCGCTTTCTTGGCTTGTTGTCTGCTGTTCAAGTTTGGTAGTCTGATCAGTTGTCGGTCTAGCTGTGCTTCCTCCCACAGTAGTTTGAGAGTGGACTGTAGTTCTTGCATCTGTTTGACCAGCCGAAGTATCTCCTGCGGTTGTTTTGCTGATAGTCGTAGCTCCTTGATCTGATTGCCCGGCTGAAGTCTGTCTCGGAGTAGACCGAGTGTCAGTCGTGGATTGCACAGATGATTCTCCGGATGTAGACCGTCCTGGAGTACTTTGAACATGAGCCGCTGTCGTTGACCCGCTTTCTTGGCTTGTTGTCTGCTGTTCAAGTTTGGTAGTCTGATCAGTTGTTGGTCTAGCTGTGCTTCCTCCCACAGTAGTTTGATAGTGGACTGTTGTTCTTGCATCTATTTGACCAGCCGAAGTATCTCCTGCGGTTGTTTGGCTGATAGTCGTAGCTCTTTGATCTGATTGCCCGGCTGAAGTCTGTCTCGGAGTAGACTGAATATCAGTCGTGGATTGCACAGATGATTCGCCGGTTGTAGATCGTCCTGGAGTACTTTGAACATGAACCGGTGTCGTTGATCCGCTTTCTTGGCTTGTTGTCTGCTGTTCAATTTTGGTAGTCTGATCATTTGTCGGTCTAGCTGTGCTTCCTCCCACAGTAGTTTGAGAGTGGACTGTAGTTCTTGCATCTGTTTGACCAGCCGAAGTATCTCCTGCGGTTGTTTGGCTGATAGTCGTAGCTCTTTGATCTGATTGCCCGGCTGAAGTCTGTCTCGGAGTAGACTGATTGTCAGTCGTGGATTGCACAGATGATTCTCCGGTTGTAGACCGTCCTGGAGTACTTTGAACATGAGCCGCTGTCGTTGATCCGCTTTCTTGGCTTGTTGTCTGCTGTTCAAGATTGGCAGTCTGATCAGTTGTCGGTCTAGCTGTGCTTCCTCCCACAGTAGTTTGAGAGTGGACTGTAGTTCTTGCATCTGTTTGACCAGCCGAAGTATCTCCTGCGGTTGTTTGGCTGATAGTCGTAGCTCTTTGATCTGATTGCCCGGCTGAAGTCTGTCTCGGAGTAGACCGAATGTCAGTCGTGGGTTGCACAGATGATTCTCCGGTTGCAGACCGTCCTGGAGTACTTTGAACATGAGCCGCTGTCGTTGACCCGCTTTTACGGCTTGTCTGCTGATCAAGTTTGGTAGTCTGATCAGTTGTCGGTCTAGCTGTGCTTCCTCCCACAGTAGTTTGGGAGTGGACTGTAGTTCTTGCATCTGTTTGACCAGCCGAAGTATCTCCTGCGGTTGTTTGGCTGATAGTCGTAGCTCTTTGATCTGATTGCCCGGCTGAAGTCTGTCTCGGAGTAGACTGAATGTCAGTCGTGGGTTGCACAGATGATTCTCCGGTTGTAGACCGTCCTGGAGTACTTTGAACATGAACCGGTGTCGTTGATCCGCTTTCTTGGCTTGTTGTCGGCTGTTCAAGTTTGGTAGTCTGATCAGTTGTCGGTCTAGCTGTGCTTCCTCCCACAGTAGTTTGAGAGTGGACTGTGGTTCTTGCATCTGTTTGACCAGCCGACGTATCTCCTGCGGTTGTTTGGCTGATAGTCGTAGCTCTTTGATCTGATTGCCCGGCTGAAGTCTGTCTCGGAGTAGACCGAAAGTCAGTCGTGTATTGCACTGATGATTCTCCGGTTGCAGACCGTCCTGGAGTACTTTGAACATGAACCGGTGTCGTTGATCCGCTTTCTTGGCTGGTTGGCTGCTGTTCAAGTTTGGTAGTCTGATCAGTTGTCGGTCTAGCTGTGCTTCTTCCCACAGTAGTTTGAGAGTGGACTGTGGTTCTTGCATCTGTTTGACCAGCCGATGTATCTCCTGCGGTTGTTTGGCTGATAGTCGTAGCTCTTTGATCTGATTGCCCGGCTGAAGTCTGTCTCGGAGTAGACCGAATGTCAGTCGTGGATTGCACAGTTGATTCTCCGGTTGTAGACCGTCCTGGAGTACTTTGAACAGAAGCCGCTGTCGTTGACCCTCTTTCTTGGCTTGTTGTCTGCTGATCAAGTTTGGTAGCCTGATCAGTTGTCGTTCTAGCTGTGCTTCCTCCCACAGTAGTTTGAGAGTGGACTGTTGTTCTTGCATCTGTTCGACCAGCCAAAGTATTTCCTGCGGTTGTTTGGATGATAGTCGTAGCTCTTTGATCTGATTGCCCGGCTGAAGACTGTCTCGGAGTAGACCGAATGTCAGTCGTGGATTGCACAGATGATTCTCCGGTTGTAGACCGTCCTGGAGTACTTTGAACATGAGCCACTGACGTTGATCCGCTTTCTTGGCTTATTGTCTGCTGTTCAAGTTTGGTAGTCTGACTAGTTGTCGGTCTAGCTGTGCTTCCTCCCACAGTAGTTTGAGAGTGGAATGTTGTTCTTGCATCTGTTTGAGCAGCCGATGTATCTCCTGCGGTTGTTTGGCTGATAGTTGTAGCTCTTTGATCTGATTGCCCGGCTGAAGTCTGTCTCGGAGTAGACCGAATGTCAGTTGTGGATAGCACAGATGATTCTCCGGTTGAAGACCGTCCTGGAGTACTTTGAACAAAAGCCGCTGTCGTTGATCCGCTTTCTTGGCTTGTTGTCTGCTGTTCAAGCTTGGTAGTCTGATCAGTTGTCGGTCTAGCTGTGCTTCCTCCCACAGTAGTTTGAGAGTGGACTGTTGTTCTTGCATCTGTTTGACCAGCCGAAGTATCTCCTGCGGTTGTTTGGCTGATAGTCGTAGCTCTTTGATCTGATTGACCGGCTGAAGTCTGTCTCGGAGTAGACCGAATGTCAGTCGTGGGTTGCACAGATGATTCGCCGGTTTTAGACCGTCCTGGAGTACTTTGAACATGAGCCGCTGTCGTTGATCCGCTTTCTTGGCTTGTTGTCTGCTGTTCAAGTTTGGTAGTCTGATCAGTTGTCGGTCTAGCTGTGCTTCCTCCCACAGTAGTTTGAGAGTGGAATGTTGTTCTTGCATCTGTTTGAGCAGCCGATGTATCTCCTGCGGTTGTTTGGCTGATAGTTGTAGCTCTTTGATCTGATTGCCCGGTTGAAGTCTGTCTCGGAGTAGACCGAATGTCTTTTGTGGATTGCACAGATGATTCTCCGGTTGAAGACCGTCCTGGAGTACTTTGAACAAAAGCCGCTGTCGTTGATCCGCTTTCTTGGCTTGTTGTCTGCTGTTCAAGCTTGGTAGTCTGATCAGTTGTCGGTCTAGCTGTGCTTCCTCCCACAGTAGTTTGAGAGTGGACTGTTGTTCTTGCATCTGTTTGACCAGCCGAAGTATCTCCTGCGGTTGTTTGGCTGATAGTCGTAGCTCTTTGATCTGATTGACCGGCTGAAGTCTGTCTCGGAGTAGACCGAATGTCAGTCGTGGGTTGCACAGATGATTCTCCGGTTTTAGACCGTCCTGGAGTACTTTGAACATGAGCCGCTCTCGTTGATCCACTTTCTTGGCTTGTTGTCTGCTGTTCAAGTTTGGTAGTCTGATCAGTTGTCGGTCTAGCTGTGCTTCCTCCCACAGTAGTTTGAGAGTGGACTGTTGTTCTTGCATCTGTTTGACCAGCCGATGTATCTCCTGTGGTTGTTTGGCTGATAGTCGTAGCTCTTTGATCTGATTGCCCAGCTGAAGTCTGTCTCGGAGTAGACCGAATGTCAGTCGTGGATTGCACAGATGGTTTTCCAGTTGTAGACCCTCCTGAAGTACTTTGAACATGAGCTGCTGTCGTTGATCCGCTTTCTTGGCTTGTTGTCTGCTGTTCAAGTTTGGTAATCTGATCAGTTGTCGGTCTAGCTGTGCTTCCTCCCACTGTAGTTTGAGAGTGGGCTGTTGTTCTTGCATCTGTTTGACCAGCCGATGTATCTCCTGCGGTTGTTTGGCTGATAGTCGTAGCTCTTTGATCTGATTGCCCAGCTGAAGTCTGTCTCGGAGTAGACCGAATGTCAGTCGTGGATTGCAAAGATGATTCTCCGGTTGTAGACCGTCCTGGAGTACTTTGAACATGAGCCGCTGTCGTTGATCCGCTTTCTTGGCTTGTTGTCTGCTGATCAAGTTTGGTAGTCTGATCAGTTGTCGGTCTAGCTGTGCTTCCTCCCACAGTAGTTTGAGAGTGGACTGTTGTTCTTGCATCTGTTTGACCAGGCGAAGTATCTCCTTCGGTTGTCTGGCTGATAGTCGTAGCTCTTTGATCTGATTGCCCGGCTGAAGTCTGTCTCGGAGTAGGCCGAATGTCAGTCGTGGATTGCACAGATGATTCTCCGGTTGTAGACCGTCCTGGAGTACTTTGAACATGAGCCGCTGTCGTTGATCCGCTTTCATGGCTTGTTGTCTGCTGTTCGAGTTTGGTAGTCTGATCAGTTGTCGGTCTAGCTGTGCTTCCTCCCAAAGTAGTTTGAGAGTGGACTGTTGTTCTTGCATCTGTTTGACCAGCCAAAGTATCTCCTGCGCTTGTTTGGCTGATAGTCGTAGCTCTTTGATCTGATTGCCCGGCTGAAGTCTGTCTCGGAGTAGATCGAATGTCAGTCGTGGATTGCACAGATGATTCTTCGGTTGTAGACCGTCTTGGAGTACGTTGAACATGAGCCGCTGTCGTTGATCCGCTTTCTTGGCTTGTCTGCTTTTCGAGTTTGGTAGTCTGATCAGTTGTCGGTCTAGCTGTGCTTCCTCCCACAGTAGTTTGAGAGTAGACTGTTGTTCTTGCATCTGTTTGACCAGCCGAAGTATCTCCTGCGGTTGTTTGGCTGATAGTTGTAGCTCTTTGATCTGACTGCCCGGCTGAAGTCTGTCTCGGAGTAGACCGAATGTCAGTCGTGGATTGCACAGATGATTCTCCGGTTGTAGACCGTCCTGGAGTACTTTGAACATGAGCCGCTGTCGTTGATTCGCTTTCTTGGCTTGTTGTCTGCTGTTCGAGTTTGGCAGTCTGATCAGTTGTCAGTCTAGCTGTGCTTCCTCCCACAGTAGTTTGAGAGGGGACTGTTGTTCTCGCATCTGTTTGACCAGCCGAAGTATCTCCTGCGGTTGTTTGGCTGTTAGTCGTAGCTCTTTGATCTGATTGCCCGGCTGAAGTCTGTCTCGGAGTAGACCGAATGTCAGTCGTGGATTGCACAGATGATTCTCCGGTTGTAGACAGTCCTGTAGTACTTTGAACATCAGCCGCTGTCGTTGATCCGCTTTCTTGGCTTGTCGTCTGCTGTTCGAGTTTGGTAGTCTGATCAGTTGTCGGTCTAGCTCTGCTTCCTCCCACAGTAGTTTGAGAGTGGACTGTTGTTCTTGCATCTGTTTGACCAGCCGAAGTATCTCCTGCGCTTGTTTGGCTGATAGTCGCAGCTCTTTGATCTGATTGCCCAGCTGAAGTCTGTCTCGGAGTAGATCGAATGTCAGTCGTGGATTGCACAGATGATTCTTCGGTTGTAGACCGTCCTGGAGTACTTTGAACATGAGCCGCTGTCGTTGACCCGCTTTCTTGACTTGTTGTCTGCTGTTCAAGTTTGGTAGTCTCATCAGTTGTCGGTCTAGCTGTGCTTCCTCCCACAGTAGTTTGAGAGTGGACTGTTGTTCTTGCATCTGTTTGACCAGCCGATGTATCTCCTGCGGTTATTTGGCTGATAGTTGTATCCCTTTGGTCTGATTGCCCGGCTGAAGTCTGTCTCGGGGTAGACCGAATGTCAGTCGTGGATTGCACAGATGATTCTCCGGTTGTAGACTGTCCGGGAGTACTTTGAACATGAGCCACTGTCGTTGACCCGCTTTCTTGGCTTGTTGTCTGCTGATCAAATTTGGAAGTCTCATCAGTTGTCGGTCTAGCTGTGCTTCCTCCCACAGTAGTTTGAGAGTGGACTGCTGTTCTTGCATCTGTCTGACCAGCCAAAGTATCTCCTGCGGTTGTTTGGCTGATAGTCGTAGCTCCTTGATCTGATTGCCCGGCTGAAGTCTGTCTCGGAGTAGACCTAATGTCAGTCGTGGATTGCACAGATGATTCTCCGGTTGTAGACCGTCCAGGAGTACTTTGAATTTGAGCCGCTGTCGTTGATCCGATTCCTTGGCTTGTTGTCTGCTGTTCGAGTTTGGTAGTCTGATCAATTGCCGGTCTAGCTGTACTTCCTCCCACAGTATTTTGAGAGTGGACTGTTGTTCTTGCATCTGTTTGACCAGCCGAAGTATCTCCTGCGGTTGTTTGGCTGATAGTCGTAGCTCTTTGATCTGATCGCCCGGCTGAAGTCTGTTTCGGAGTAGACCGAATGTCAGTCGTGGATTTGAGAGATGATTCTCCGGTTGTAGACCGTCCTGGAGTACTTTGAACATGAGCCGCTGTCGTTGATCCGCTTTCCTGGCTTGTTGTCTGCTGGTCAAGTTTGGTAGTCTGATCTGTTGTCGGTCTAGCTCTGCTTCCTCCCACAGTAGTTTGAGAGTGGACTGTTGTTCTTGCATCTGTTTGACCAGCCGAAGTATCTCCTGCGCTTGTTTGGCTGATAGTCGCAGCTCTTTGATCTGATTGCCCAGCTGAAGTCTGTCTCGGAGTAGATCGAATGTCAGTCGTGGATTGCACAGATGATTCTTCGGTTGTAGACCGTCCTGGAGTACTTTGAACATGAGCCGCTGTCGTTGACCCGCTTTCTTGACTTGTTGTCTGCTGTTCAAGTTTGGTAGTCTCATCAGTTGTCGGTCTAGCTGTGCTTCCTCCCACAGTAGTTTGAGAGTGGACTGTTGTTCTTGCATCTGTTTGACCAGCCGATCTATCTCCTGCGGTTATTTGACTGATAGTTGTAGCCCTTTGGTCTGATTGCCCGGCTGAAGTCTGTCTCGGGGTAGACCGAATGTCAGTCGTGGATTGCACAGATGATTCTCCGGTTGTAGACTGTCCGGGAGTACTTTGAACATGAGCCACTGTCGTTGACCCGCTTTCTTGGCTTGTTGTCTGCTGATCAAATTTGGTAGTCTCATCAGTTGTCGGTCTAGCTGTGCTTCCTCCCACAGTAGTTTGAGAGTGGACTGCTGTTCTTGCATCTGTCTGACCAGCCAAAATATCTCCTGCGGTTGTTTGGCTGATAGTCGCAGCTCTTTGATCTGATTGCCCGGCTGAAGTCTGTCTCGGAGTAGACCTAATGTCAGTCGTGGATTGCACAGATGATTCTCCGGTTGTAGACCGTCCAGGAGTACTTTGAATTTGAGCCGCTGTCGTTGATCCGATTCCTTGGCTTGTTGTCTGCTGTTCGAGTTTGGTAGTCTGATCAATTGTCGGTCTAGCTGTACTTCCTCCCACAGTATTTTGAGAGTGGACTGTTGTTCTTGCATCTGTTTGACCAGCCGAAGTATCTCCTGCGGTTGTTTGGCTGATAGTCGTAGCTCTTTGATCTGACTGCCCGGCTGAAATCTGTCTCGGAGTAGACCAAATTTCAGTCGTGGATTGCACAGATGATTCTCCGGTTGTAGACCGTCCTGGAGTACTTTGAACATGAGCCGCTGTAGTTGATCCGCTTTCTTGGCTTGTTGTCTGCTGTTCAAGTTTGGCAGTCTGATCAGTTGTCGGTCTAGCTGTGCTTCCTCCCACAGTAGTTTGAGAGTGGACTGTTGTTCTTGCATCTGTCTGACCAGCCGAAGTATCTCCTGCGGTTGTTTGGCTGATAGTCGTAGCTCTTTGATCTGATTGACCGGCTGAAGTCTGTCTCGGAGTAGACCGAATGTCAGTCGTGGGTTGCACAGATGATTCGCCGGTTGTAGACCGTCCTGGAGTACTTTGAACATGAGCCGCTGTCGTTGACCCGCTTTCTTGACTTGTTGTCTGCTGTTCAAGTTTGGTAGTCTCATCAGTTGTCGGTCTAGCTGTGCTTCCTCCCAGAGTAGTTTGAGAGTGGACTGTTGTTCTTGCATCTGTTTGACCAGCCGATGTATCTCCTGCGGTTATTTGGCTGATAGTTGTAGCCCTTTGGTCTGATTGCCCGGCTGAAGTCTGTCTCGGGGTAGACCGAATGTCAGTCGTGGATTGCACAGATGATTCTCCGGTTGTAGACTGTCCGGGAGTACTTTGAACATGAGCCACTGTCGTTGACCCGCTTTCTTGGCTTGTTGTCTGCTGATCAAATTTGGTAGTCTCATCAGTTGTCGGTCTAGCTGTGCTTCCTCCCACAGTAGTTTGAGAGTGGACTGCTGTTCTTGCATCTGTCTGACCAGCCAAAGTATCTCCTGCGGTTGTTTGGCTGATAGTCGTAGCTCTTTGATCTGATTGCCCGGCTGAAGTCTGTCTCGGAGTAGACCTAATGTCAGTCGTGGATTGCACAGATGATTCTCCGGTTGTAGACCGTCCAGGAGTACTTTGAATTTGAGCCGCTGTCGTTGATCCGATTCCTTGGCTTGTTGTCTGCTGTTCGAGTTTGGTAGTCTGATCAATTGTCGGTCTAGCTGTACTTCCTCCCACAGTATTTTGAGAGTGGACTGTTGTTCTTGCATCTGTTTGACCAGCCGAAGTATCTCCTGCGGTTGTTTGGCTGATAGTCGTAGCTCTTTGATCTGACTGCCCGGCTGAAATCTGTCTCGGAATAGACCAAATTTCAGTCGTGGATTGCACAGATGATTCTCCGGTTGTAGACCGTCCTGGAGTACTTTGAACATGAGCCGCTGTCGTTGATCCGCTTTCCTGGCTTGTTGTCTGCTGTTCGAGTTTGGTAGTCTGATCAGTTTTCGGTCTAGCTGTGCTTCCTCCCACAGTAGTTTGAGAGTGGACTGTTGTTCTTGCATCTGTTTGACCAGCCGAAGTATATCCTGCGGTTGTTTGGCTGATAGTCGTAGCTCTTTGATCTGATTGCCCGGATGAAGTCTGTCTCGGAGTAGACCGAATGTCAGTCGTGGATTGCACAGATGATTCTCCGGTTGTAGACCGTCCTGGAGTACTTTGAACATGAGCCGCTGTAGTTGATCCGCTTTCTTGGCTTGTTGTCTGCTGTTCAAGTTTGGCAGTCTGATCAGTTGTCGGACTAGCTGTGCTTCCTCCCACAGTAGTTTGAGAGTGGACTGTTGTTCTTGAATCTGTCTGACCAGCCGAAGTATCTCCTGCGGTTGTTTGGCTGATAGTCGTAGCTCTTTGATCTGATTGACCGGCTGAAGTCTGTCTCGGAGTAGACCGAATGTCAGTCGTGGGTTGCACAGATGATTCGCCGGTTTTAGACCGTCCTGGAGTACTTTGAACATGAGCCGCTGTCGTTGATCCGCTTTCCTGGCTTGTTGTCTGCTGTTCGAGTTTGGTAGTCTGATCAGTTTTCGGTCTAGCTGTTCTTCCTCCCACAGTAGTTTGAGAGTGGACTGTTGTTCTTGCATCTGTTTGACCAGCCGAAGTATATCCTGCGGTTGTTTGGCTGATAGTCGTAGCTCTTTGATCTGATTGCCCGGATGAAGTCTGTCTCGGAGTAGACCGAATGTCAGTCGTGGATTGCACAGATGGTTCTCCGGTTGTAGACCGTCCTGGAGTACTTTGAACATGAGCCGCTGTCGTTGATCCACTTTCTTGGCTTGTTGTCTGCTGTTCAAATTTGGTAGTCAGATCAGTTGTCGGTCTAGCTGTTCTTCCTCCCACAGTAGTTTGAGAGTGGACTGTTGTTCTTGCATCTGTTTGACCAGCCGAAGTATATCCTGCGGTTGTTTGGCTGATAGTCGTAGCTCTTTGATCTGATTGCCCGGATGAAGTCTGTCTCGGAGTAGACCGAATGTCAGTCGTGGATTGCACAGATGATTCTCCGGTTGTAGACCGTCCTGGAGTACTTTGAACATGAGCCGCTGTAGTTGATCCGCTTTCTTGGCTTGTTGTCTGCTGTTCAAGTTTGGCAGTCTGATCAGTTGTCGGTCTAGCTGTGCTTCCTCCCACAGTAGTTTGAGAGTGGACTGTTGTTCTTGCATCTGTCTGACCAGCCGAAGTATCTCCTGCGGTTGTTTGGCTGATAGTCGTAGCTCTTTGATCTGATTGCCCGGCTGAAGTCTGTTTCGGAGTAGACCGAATGTCAATCGTGGATTGCACAGATGATTCTCCGGTTGTAGACCGTCCTGGAGTACTTTGAACATGAGCCGCTGTAGTTGATCCGCTTTCTTGGCTTGTTGTCTGCAGTTCAAGTTTGGTAGTCTGATCAGTTGTCGGTCTAGCTGTGCTTCCTCCCACAGTAGTTTGAGAGTGGACTGTTGTTCTGGCATCTGTTTGACCAGCCGAAGTATCTCCTGAGGTTGTTTGGCTGATAGTCGTAGCTCTTTGATCTGATTGCCCGGCTGAAGTCTCTTTCGGAGTAGACCGAATGTCAATCGTGGATTGCAGAGATGATTCTCCGGTTGTAGACAGTCCTGGAGTACTTTGAACATGAGCCGTTGTCGTTGATCCTTTTTCTTGGCTTGTTGTCTGCTGTTCAAGTTTGGTAGTCTGATCAGTTGCCGGTCTAGCTGTGCTTCCTCCCACAGTAGTTTGAGAGTGGACTGTTGTTCTTGCATCTGTTTGATCAGCCGAAGTATCTGCTGCGTTTGTTTGGCTGATAGTCGTAGCTCTTTTAACTGATTGCCCGGCTGAAGTCTGTCTCGGAGTAGAACGATTGTCAGTCGTGGATTGCACAGATGATTCGCCGGTTCTAGACCGTCCTGGTGTACTTTGAACATGAGCCGCTGTCGTTGATCCGCTTTCTTGGCTCGTTGTCTGCTGTTCAAGTTTGGTAGTCTGATCAGTTGTCGGTCTAGCTGTGTTTCCTCCCACAGTAGTTTGAGAGTGAACTGTTGTTCTTGCATCTGTTTGACCAGCCGAAGTATCTCCTTCGGTTGTTTGGCTGATAGTCGTAGCTCTTTTATCTGATTGCCCGGCTGAAGTCTGTCTCGGAGTAAACCGAATGTCAGTCGTGGATTGCACAGATGATTCTCCGGTTGTAGACCGTCCTGGAGTACTTTGAACATGAGCCGCTGTCGTTGACCCGCTTTCTTGGCTTGTTGTCTGCTGATCAAGTTTGGTAGTCTGATCAGTTGTCGGTCTAGCTGTGCTTCCTCCCACAGTAGTTTGAAAATGGACTGTTGTTCTTGCGTCTGTTTGACCAGCCGAAGTATCTCCTGCGGTTGTTTGGCTGATAGTCGTAGCTCTTTGCTCTGATTGCCCGGCTGAAGTCTGTCTCGGAGTAGACCGAATGTCAGTCGTGGATTGCACAGATGATTCTCCGGTTGTAGACCATCCTGGAGTACTTTGAACATGAGCTGCTGTCGTTGATCCGCTTTCTTGGCTTGTTGTCTGCTGTTCAAGACTGGTAGTCTGATACGCTGTCGGTCTAGCTGTGCTTCCTCTCACAGTAGTTTGAGAGTGGACTGTTGTTCTTGCATCTGTTTGACCAGCCGATGCATCTCCTGCGGTTGTTTGGCTGATAGTCGTAGCTCTTTGATCTGATTGCCCGGCTGAAGTCTGTCTCGGAGTAGACCGAATATCAGTCGTGGATTGCACAGATGATTCTACGGTTGTAGACCGTCCTGGAGTACTTTGAACATGAGCTGCTGTCGTTGATCCGCTTTCTTGGCTTGTTGTCTGCTGTTCAAGACTGGTAGTCTGATCCGCTGTCGGTCTAGCTGTGCTTCCTCTCACAGTAGTTTGAGAGTGGACTGTTGTTCTTGCATCTGTTTGACCAGCCGATGTATCTCCCGCGGTTGTTTGGATGATAGTCGTAGCTCTTTGATCTGATTGCCTGGCTGAAGTCTGTCTCGGAGTAGACCGAATGTCAGTCGTGGATTGCACAGATGATTCTCCGGTTGTAGACCGTCCTGGAGTACTTTGAACATGAGCCGCTGTCGTTGACCCGCTTTCTTGGCTTGTTGTCTGCTGATCAAGTTTGGTAGTCTGATCAGTTGTCGGTCTAGCAGTGCTTCCTCCCACAGTAGTTTGAGAGTGGACTGTTGTTCTTGCGTCTGTTTGACCAGCCGAAGTATCTCCTGCGGTTGTTTGGCTGATAGTTGTAGCTCTTTGATCTGATTGCCCGGCTGAAGTCTGTCTCGGAGTAGATCGAATGTCAGTCGTGGATTGCACAGGTGATTCTCCGGTTGTAGACCGTCCTGGAGTACTTTGAACATGAGCCGCTGTTGTTGACCCGCTTTCTTGGCTTGTTGTCTGCTGATCAAGTTTGGTAGTCTGATCAGTTGTCGGTCTAGCTGTGCTTCCTCCCACAGTAATTTGAGAGTGGACTGTTGTTCTTGCATCTGTTTTACCAGCCAAAGTATCTCCTGCGGTTGTTTGGCTGATAGTCGTAGCTCTTTGATCTGATTGCCCGGCTGAAGTCTGTCTCGGAGTAGACCGAATGTCAGTCGTGGATTGCACAGATGAATCTCCGGTTGTAGACCGTCCTGGAGTACTTTGAACATGAGCCGCTGTTGTTGACCCGCTTTCTTGGCTTGTTGTCTGCTGTTCAAGACTGGTAGTCTGATCCGTTGTCGGTCTAGCTGTGCTTCCTCTCACAGTAGTTTGAGAGTGGACTGTTGTTCTTGAATCTGTTTGACCAGCCGATGTATCTCCTGTTGTTGTTTGGCTGATAGTCGTAGCTCTTTGATCTGATTGCCCGGCTGAAGTCTGTCTCGGAGTAGACCGAATGTCAGTCGTGGATTGCACAGATGATTCTCCGGTTGTAGACCGTCCTGGAAAACTTTGAACATGAGCCGCTGTCGTTGACCCGCTTTCTTGGCTTGTTGTCTGCTGATCAAGTTTGGTAGTCTGATCAGTTGTCGGTCTAGCTGTGCTTCCTCCAACAGTAGTTTGAGAGTGGACTGTTGTTCTTGCATCTGTTTGAACAGCAGTTGTATCTCCTGCGGTTGTATGGCCGATAGTCGTAGCTCTTTGATCTGATTGCCCAGCTGAAGTTTGTCTCGGAGTAGACCGAATGTCAGTCGTGGATTGCACAGATGATTCTCCGGTTGTAGACCGTCCTGGAGTACTTTGAAAATGAGCCGCTGTCGTTGACCCGCTTTCTTGGCTTGTTGTCTGCTGATCAAGTTTGGTAGTCTGATCAGTTGTTGGTCTAGCAGTGCTTCCTCCGACAGTAGTTTGAGAGTGGACTGTTGTTCTTGCATCTGTTTGACCAGCCGATGTATCTCCTGCGGTTGATTGGCTGATAGTCGTCTCTCCTTGATCTGATTGCCCGGCTGGAGTCTGTCTCAGAGTAGACCGAATGTCAATCGTGGATTGCAGAGATGGTTCTCCGGTTGTAGACCGTCCTGGAGTACTTTGAACATGAGCCGCTGTCGTTGATCCAATTTCTTGGCTTGTTGTCTGCTGATCAAGTTTGGTAGTCTGATCAGTTGTCGGTCTAGCAGTGCTTCCTCCGACAGTAGTTTGAGAGTGGACTGTTGTTCTTGCATCTGTTTGACCAGCCGATGTATCTCCTGCGGTTGTTTGGCTGATAGTCGTAGCTCTTTGATCTGATTGCCCGGCTGAAGTCTGTCTCGGAGTAGACCGAATGTCAGTCGTGGATTGCACAGGTGATTCTCCGGTTGTAGACCGTCCTGGAGTACTTTGAACATGAGCTAATGTCGTTGATCCGCTTTCTTGGCTTGTTGTCTGCTGTTCAAGACTGGTAGTCTGATCGGTTGTCGGTCTAGCTGTGCTTCCTCTCAAAGTAGTTTGAGAGTGGACTGTTGTTCTTGAATCTGTTTGACCAGCCGATGTATCTCCTGTGGTTGTTTGGCTGATAGTCGTAGCTCTTTGATCTGATTGCCCGGCTGAAGTCTGTCTCGGAGTAGACCGAATGTCAGTCGTGGATTGCACAGATGATTCTCCGGCTGTAGACCGTCCTGGAAAACTTTGAACATGAGCCGCTGTCGTTGACCCGCTTTCTTGGCTTGTTGTCTGCTGATCAAGTTTGGTAGTCTGATCAGTTGTCGGTCTAGCTGTGCTTCCTCCAACAGTAGTTTGAGAGTGGACTGTTGTTCTTGCATCTGTTTGAACAGCAGTTGTATCTCCTGCGGTTGTATGGCTGATAGTCGTAGCTCTTTGATCTGATTGCCCGGCTGAAGTCTGTCTCGGAGTAGACCGAATGTCAGTCGTGGATTGCACAGATGATTCTCCGGTTGTAGACCGTCCTGGAGTACTTTGAACATGAGCCGCTGTCGTTGATCCACTTTCTTGGCTTGTTGTCTGCTGATTAAGTTTGGTAGTCTGATCAGTTGTCGGTCTAGCAGTGCTTCCTCCCACAGTAGTTTGAGAGTGGACTGTTGTTCTTGCATCTGTTTGACCAGCCGATGTATCTCCTGCGGTTGATTGGCCGATAGTCGTCTCTCCTTGATCTGATTGCCCGACTGGAGTCTGTCTCAGAGTAGACCGAATGTCAATCGTGGATTGCAGAGATGGTTCTCCGGTTGTAGACCGTCCTGGAGTACTTTGAACATGAGCCGCTGTCGTTGATCCACTTTCTTGGCTTGTTGTCTGCTGATCAAGTTTGGTAGTCTGATCAGTTGTCGGTCTGGCTGTGCTTCCTCCCACAGTAGTTTGAGAGTGGACTGTTGTTCTTGCATCTGTTTGACCGGCCGATGTATCTCTTGTGGTTGTTTGGCTGATAGTCGTAGCTCTTTGATCTGATTGCCCGGCTGAAGTCTGTCTAGGAGTAGACCGAATGTCAGTCGTGGATTGCACAGATGATTTTCCAGTTGTAAACTCTCCTGAAGTACTTTGAAAATGAGCTAATGTCGTTGATCCGCTTTCTTGGCTTGTTGTCTGCTGTTCAAGACTGGTAGTCTGATCCGTTGTCGGTCTAGCTGTGCTTCCTCTCACAGTAGTTTGAGAGTGGACTGTTGTTCTTGAATCTGTTTGACCAGCCGATGTATCTCCTGTGGTTGTTTGGCTGATAGTCGTAGCTCTTTGATCTGATTGCCCGGCTGAAGTCTGTCTCGGAGTAGACCGAATGTCAGTCGTGGATTGCACAGATGATTCTCCGGTTGTAGACCGTCCTGGAAAACTTTGAACATGAGCCGCTGTCGTTGACCCGCTTTCTTGGCTTGTCTGCTGATCAAGTTTGGTAGTCTGATCAGTTGTCGGTCTAGCTGTGCTTCCTCCAACAGTAGTTTGAGAGTGGACTGTTGTTCTTACGTCTGTTTGAACAGCAGTTGTATCTCCTGCGGTTGTATGGCTGATAGTCGTAGCTCTTTGATCTGATTGCCCGGCTGAAGTCTGTCTCGGAGTAGACCGAACGTCAGTCGTGGATTGCACAGATGATTCTCCGGTTGTAGACCGTCCTGGAGTACTTTGAACATGAGCCGCTGTCGTTGATCCACTTTCTTGGCTTGTTGTCTGCTGATCAAGTTGGGTAGTCTGATCAGTTGTCGGTCTAGCAGTGCTTCCTCCCACAGTAGTTTGAGAGTGGACTGTTGTTCTTGCATCTGTTTGACCAGCCGATGTATCTCCTGCGGTTGATTGGCTGATAGTCGTCTCTCCTTGATCTGATTGCCCGGCTGGAGTCTGTCTCAGAGTAGACCGAATGTCAATCGTGGATTGCACAGATGGTTCTCCGGTTGTAGACCGTCCTGGAGTACTTTGAACATGAGCCGCTGTCGTTGATCCACTTTCTTGGCTTGTTGTCTGCTGTTCAAATTTGGTAGTCAGATCAGCTGTCGGTCTAGCTGTTCTTCCTCCCACAGTAGTTTGAGAATGGACTGTTGTTCTTGCATCTGTTTGACCAGCCGATGTATCTCCTGCGGTTGATTGGCTGATAGTCGTAGCTCCTTGATCTGATTGCCCGGCTGGAGTCTGTCTCAGAGTAGACCGAATGTCAATCGTGGATTGCAGAGATGGTTCTCCGGTTGTAGACCGTCCTGGAGTACTTTGAACATGAGCCGCTGTCGTTGATCCACTTTCTTGGCTTGTTGTCTGCTGATCAAGTTTGGTAGTCTGATCAGTTGTCGGTCTAGCTGTGCTTCCTCCCACAGTAGTTTGAGAGTGGACTGTTGTTCTTGCATCTGTTTGACCGGCCGATGTATCTCCTGCGGTTGTTTGGCTGATAGTCGTAGCTCTTTGATCTGATTGCCCGGCTGAAGTCTGTCTAGGAGTAGACCGAATGTCAGTTGTGGATTGCACAGATGATTTTCCAGTTGTAAACTCTCCTGAAGTGCTTTGAAAATGAGCTAATGTCGTTGATCCGCTTTCTTGGCTTGTTGTCTGCTGTTCAAGACTGGTAGTCTGATCCGTTGTCGGTCTAGCTGTGCTTCCTCTCACAGTAGTTTGAGAGTGGACTGTTGTTCTTGAATCTGTTTGACCAGTCGATGTATCTCCTGTGGTTGTTTGGCTGATAGTCGTAGCTCTTTGATCTGATTGCCCGGCTGAAGTCTGTCTCGGAGTAGACCGAATGTCAGTCGTGGATTGCACAGATGATTCTCCGGTTGTAGACCGTCCTGGAGTACTTTGAACATGAGCCGCTGTCGTTGACCCGCTTTCTTGGCTTGTTGTCTGCTGATCAAGTTTGGTAGTCTGATCAGTTGTCGGTCTAGCAGTGCTTCCTCCCACAGTAGTTTGAGAGTGGACTGTTGTTCTTGCATCTGTTTGACCAGCCGATGTATCTCCTGTGGTTGATTGGCTGATAGTCGTCTCTCCTTGATCTGATTGCCCGGCTGGAGTCTGTCTCAGAGTAGACCGAATGTCAATCGTGGATTGCACAGATGGTTCTCCGGTTGTAGACCGTCCTGGAGTACTTTGAACATGAGCCGCTGTCGTTGATCCACTTTCTTGGCTTGTTGTCTGCTGTTCAAATTTGGTAGTCAGATCAGTTGTCGGTCTAGCTGTTCTTCCTCCCACAGTAGTTTGAGAATGGACTGTTGTTCTTGCATCTGTTTGACCAGCCGATATATCTCCTGCGGTTGTATGGCTGATAGTCGTAGCTCTTTGATCTGATTGCCCGGCTGAAGTCTGTCTCAGAGTAGACCGAATGTCAGTCGTGGATTGCACAGATGATTCTCCGGTTGTAGACCGTCCTGGAGTACTTTGAACATGAGCCGCTGTCGTTGACCCGCTTTCTTGGCTTGTTGTCTGCTGATCAAGTTTGGTAGTCTGATCAGTTGTCGGTCTAGCAGTGCTTCCTCCCACAGTAGTTTGAGAGTGGACTGTTGTTCTTGCATCTGTTTGACCAGCCGATGTATCTCCTGCGGTTGATTGGCTGATAGTCGTCTCTCCTTGATCTGATTGCCCGGCTGGAGTCTGTCTCAGAGTAGACCGAATGTCAATCGTGGATTGCACAGATGGTTCTCCGGTTGTAGACCGTCCTGGAGTACTTTGAACATGAGCCGCTGTCGTTGATCCACTTTCTTGGCTTGTTGTCTGTTGTTCAAATTTGGTAGTCAGATCAGTTGTCGGTCTAGCAGTGCTTCCTCCCACAGTAGTTTGAGAGTGGACTGTTGTTCTTGCATCTGTTTGACCAGCCGATGTATCTCCTGCGGTTGATTGGCTGATAGTCGTCTCTCCTTGATCTGATTGCCCGGCTGGAGTCTGTCTCAGAGTAGACCGAATGTCAATCGTGGATTGCACAGATGATTTTCCAGTTGCAGACCCTCCTGAAGTACTTTGAACAAGAGCTGCTGTCGTTGATCCGCTTTCTTGGCTTGATGTCTGCTGTTCAACTTTGGTAGTCTGATCCGTTGTCGGTCTAGCTGTGCTCCCTCTCAGAGCAGTTTGAGAGTGGACTGTTGTTCTTGCATCTGTTTGACCAGCCGAAGCATCTCCCGCGGTTGTTTGGCTGATAGTCGTAGCTCTTTGATCTGATTGCCCGGCTGAAGTCTGTCTCGGAGTAGACCGAATGTCAGTCGTGGATTGCACAGATGATTCTCCGGTTGTAGACCGTCCTGAAGTACTTTGAACATGAGCCGCTGTCGTTGATCCGCTTTCTTGGCTTGTTGTCTGCAGTTCAAGTTTGGTAGTCTGATCAGTTGTCGGTCTAGCTGTGCTTCCTCCCACAGTAGTTTGAGAGTGGACTGTTGTTCTTGCATCTGTTTGACTAGCCGATGTATCTCCTGCTTTTGTTTGGCTGGAAGTTGTAGCTCTTTGATCTGATTGCCCGGCTGAAGTTTGTCTCGGAGTAGAACGAATGTCAGTCGTGGATTGCAAAGATGATTCTCCGGTTGTAGACCGTCCTAGAGTACTCTGAATATGAGCCGCTGTCGTTGATCCGTTTTCTTGGCTTGTCTGCAGTTCAAGTGTGGTAGTCTGATCAGTTGTCGGCTTAGCTCTGCTTCCTCTCACAGTAGTTTGAGAGTGGACTGTTGTTCTTGCATCTGTTTGACCAGCCGATGTATCTCCAGCGGTTGTTTGGCTGATAGTCGTAGCTCTTTCATCTGATTGCCCAGCTGAAGTCTGTCCCGAAGTAGACCGAATGTCAGTCGTGGATTGCACAGATGATTCTCCAGTTGTAAACCGTCCTTGATTACTTTGAACATGAGCCGCTGTCGTTGATCCGGTTTCTTGGCTTGTTGTCTGCTGTTCAAGTTTGCTAATCTGATCTTTTGTCGGTCTTGCTGTGCTTCGTCCCACAGTAGTTTGAGAGTGGACTGTTTTTCTTGCATCCGTTTGACCAGCCGATGTATCTCCTGCGGTTGTTTGGCTGATAGACGTAGCTCCTTGATCTGATAGCCCAGCTGAAGTCTGTCTCGGAGTAGACCGAATGTCAATCGTGGATTGCACATATGCTTCTCCAGTTGTAGACCGTCCTGAAGTACTTTGAACATAAGCTGCTGTCGTTGTTCCGCTTTCTTGGCTTGTTGTCTGCTGTTCAATTTTGGTAGTCTGATCAGTTGTCGGTCTAGCTGTACTTCCTCCCACAGTAGTTTGAGAGTAGACTGTTGTTCCTGCATGCGTTTGACCAGCCGATGTATCTCCTGCGGTTGTTTGGCTGATAATCGTAGCTCTTTGATCTGATTGACCGGCTGAAATCTGTCTTGGAGTAGACCGAATGTCAATCGTGGATTGCACAGATGCTTCTCCAGTTGTAGACCGTTCTGAAGTACTTTGAACATGAGTTGCTGTCGTTGATCTGCGTTCTTGATTTGTTGTCTGTTGTTCAAGTTCGGTAGTCTGATCTGTTGTAGGTCTAGCTGTGCTTTGTCCCACAGTAGTTTGAGAGTGGACTGTTGTTCTTGCATCTGTTTGACCAGCCGATGTATCTCCTGCGGTTGTTTGGCTGATAGTCGCAGCTCCTTGATCTGATTGCCCTGCTGAAGTCTGTTTCGGAGTAGACCGAATGTTTATCGTGGATTGCACAGGTGCTTCTCCAGTTGTAGACCGTCCTGAAGTAATTTGAACATGAGTTGCTGTCGTTGATCCGATTTCTTGGCGTGTTGTCTGCTGTTCAAATTTGGTAGTTTGATCAGTTGTCGGTCTAGCTGTGCTTCCTCCCACAGTAGTTTTAGAGTGGACTGCTGTTCTTGCATCTGTTTGACCAGCCGATGTATCTCCTGTGGTTGTTTGACTGATAGTCGTAGTTCCTTGATCTGATTGCCCGGCTGGAGTCTTTCTCAGAGTAGACCGAATGTCAATCGTTGATTGCACAGGTGTTTCTCCAGTTGTAGACCGTCTTGGAGTACTTTGAACATAAGCAGCTGTCGTCGATCCGCTTTCTTGGCTTGTTGTCTGCTGTCCAAGTTTCGCAGTCTGACCCGTTGTCAGTCTAGCTGTGCTTAGTCCCATAGTGGTTTGAGAGTGGACTGTTGTTCTTGCATCTGTTTGACCAGCCGATGTATCTCCTGCGGTTGATTGGCTGATAGTCGTAGCTCCTTGATCTGATTGCCCGGCTGGAGTCTGTCTCAGAGTAGACCGAATGTCAATCGTGGATTGCACAGGTGTTTCTCCAATTGTAGACCGTCCTGAAGTACTTTGAACATGAGCTGCTGTCGTTGATCCGTTTTTTTGGCTTGTTGTCTGCTGTTCAAATTTGGAAGTCTGTTCCGTTGTCGGTCTAGCTGTGCTTCGTCCCATAGTAGTTTGAGAGTGGACTGTTGTTCTTGCATCTGTTTGACCAGCCGATGTATCTCCTGCGGTTGATTGGCTGATAGTCGTAGCTCCTTGATCTGATTGCCCGGCTGGAGTCTGTCTCAGAGTAGACCGAATGTCAATCGTGGATTGCACAGGTGTTTCTCCAATTGTAGACCGTCCTGAAGTACTTTGAACATGAGCTGCTGTCGTTGATCCGTTTTTTTGGCTTGTCTGCTGTTCAAGTTTGGAAGTCTGTTCCGTTGCCCGTCTAGCTGTGCTTCGTCCCATAGTAGTTTGAGAGTGGACTGTTTTTCTTGCATCCGTTTGACCAGTCGATGTATCTCCTGCGGTTGTTTGGCTGATAGTCGTAGCTCCTTGATCTGATTGCCCGGCTGGAGTCTGTCTCAGAGTAGACCGAATGTCAATCGTGGATTGCACAGGTGTTTCTCCAGTTGTAGACCGTCCTGAAGTACTTTGAACGTAAGCTGCTGTCGTTGATCCGTTTTTTTGGCTTGTTGTCTGCTGTTCATGTTTGGAAGTCTGTTCCGTTGTCGGTCTAGCTGTGCTTCGTCCCATAGTAGTTTGAGAGTGGACTGTTGTTCTTGCAACCGTTTGACCAGCCGATGTATCTCCTGCGGTTGTTTGGCTGATAGTTGTAGCTCCTTGATCTGATTGCCCGGCTGAAGTCTGTCTCGGAGTAGACTGAATGTCAATCGTGGATTGCACAGATGATTCTCCAGTTGTAGACCGTCTTGGAGTACTTTGAACATAAGCTGCTGTCGTTGAACCGCTTTCTTGGTTTGTTGTCTGCTGTTCAAATTGGGTAGTCTGATCTGTGCTAGACTGAATTATCTCAGCAGAGGTTTGCCCAGCTGCTGTGTGCCCCAGGGTAACTTTTGTGTGACTCAAAGTTCGTCCAGTCGATTGTTCTATTGTCGACTGTCCTTGAGTACTTCGAGCATTAAGGGTTGTCGATTCATTAACTTGACTTGATGTCCGCTTGTCATGTTGGGTAGTCTCGTCTGTAGCCGGTCTAGGTGTGGTTGGACCCGGGGTACTTCGAGTCTGGTTAGTTATTGACCCAGTTTCCTCAGTTGTTGTCAGCCGCTGAATAATTTGGTCATAAATTGTGGTCGCACTGGTCGTCTTTGCAGCTCTAGTTTGCTCTGTCGTGACTTCAAGTGGACTTAAAGTCGAATCCGTAGCCTTATATCGCCTAGTAATTTGATCAAAAATTGTGTTTCCAGCTGTTAGTGGTGTTTCTGTTGAGCCCAGGACATTTTGGGGATGAGTTGTGTGCTGACGGGCAAAGGTCTGAAGTGTGACTGACTTGTTGGGGGTACCTTGATCAGCACTTAAAGTACCACCACTTGTTTGATTACCTGTTGAGTGACGCGTCGTGTCTTGAGATCGTCTCGTGTTCTGATCAAATATTGATTCAGTTGATGTAAGATCAAGTTTTTTAGTGCTTTGATCAAAATTTGTAATCCCTGGTCTAGTTTGTTCAGCTACTGTTTGTGTTTGGGTGCTCTGTTTGTGTGTGTTTATTCCAAATGTTTGGGCAAAATTGGTTGAAAATGGAAACGGCACAGCCGAGGTGACGTCCGGGCCCTCAGTAGTACCCTCAATTGGGCATATTGCATTAGTATCTTCTGTAACCGGGGTTATCTCGATATTAAATTTGTCTGGATCAAACTCCTCAAACTTTTCCCCAAATGCCAAGTAGCCATTCATGCAGACGTATGTAGAGCGATAACGGTTGTGACCGATTCTGAAGGGTCTGTCAAAGATCTGTTCCTCAGAGCACCCATCGCGTCGCTTGCTGTTGAAGGTGTCCCCGTTGTCTGGACCAAAAGCCAGCAAAAATGGCCCCGCATCTTGACCAGATACAATTGAAAGTAAATGAAGTAAAGCTATTGCCGTAAAAAATGGCATAGCGAAATGTGACAGGAATTGAAATCTAACTTCAATTCACGTTTTGGGGATAACTAGGATTCTGTTCAAACGTCTTAAATTTTATGTTGCCGGGTCGAGATTTCATCGAAACTAAATTGTTAAAAAATTTTTAAAAATGATTGTAGTGATTGTTGTAGTTTTCGGGCCCTTAAAATTGTAACCTTTTCCCTGCGTAATTACAGCCCCCTTTAGGGGTGGGGTAGGGGGGGGGGGTGGTCTATTCGGTCCCCCCCCCCCCCCGGTCGGTGACCCAAGTAATTTTGGCCAATAATATGTGCCATGGGTCTTGGAGATTATATTGTGATCCACTGAGAGTCAGTTTAACAGGGGTGAAGACTGGAGGCTGAGGGTAATGAGAAACACCGTTCGTTTAATGTAGCGCGTGTCATAAACATGAAACGAAATAGGCAATAACGTCTCAAAAGTTTTAGATGACACTGCGCATTTTGTACTGCCTAAAATTCTGTAGACACTGCGCACGTAAAATTTCACGTGATTTTACATGAAAAACTACATTGAATGTAAATCTCATGCAAAATCGCATGAAAAATCGCGACGCCAAACCCGGGACTCTAGTAATTTTTACTCGAATACTTTTTTCCCGAGAAGCTATGTAATTAAATAAGTTTTCATTTGATCTCATCCGAGAAAGCTAGAATGCAGCCCAAGACAGACTGAACTGTCGCCAGCTGGGGGTACCAAATCATCCAGACATCTGCTCTGATCAGAAGCAGACCTGCTTGGGTCACACACTGGAGGTGCCAGACCCATTTGGTCTGAGCAAAGGGGGGTATCACCCCCCTAGGTAACACACACTGGGGGCATAAAAGATATAAACCTTGAAGCTGCAGTGACAATGGTTATGCTTTTCAGAAAAACAGAAGTTATCTTTTTCATAGGACAGCATCTGAGTTTATCAGTAAAAAGTACTCTTCGTGACAAAAGAAACCCAAAAATTTAGCTGGAAAGGCCTGTTAAGACTATCCAGAACATACCACAAGGCAACCCAGACTATTATCCGCTCGCAGTTTCTACCCTAGAGTAGCTTGCTGATGGGTGGTCTGATCACGTGCATTAAAACAAACAAGCTTGTTTATAAAACAAAATTTTGTTCACAGGAGGGCGGTGTTCGACAGCGCCTGCGGTCAGAATCAGAAAAATCATTTAGCATACAATACTTTTCAGTATGGTGTTCTGCTCTACGCACGTTCGGCATTACTGGCGTCCCAGCCCCAAAAAGGGTCAACAGCAGATTTAAATCAGTGCTTGCAGCATTTACCGCTTTGACTCACCCAGACCCATGTCGCAATTGTACAAGTATGAGACAAGTTCGGACTTTTCGTAAATATAGCGTGTCCCATAAAGTTCAAATAAGCGAAGGTTTCAAAAGCTACAGGTTAGGGTTCAAAGGTCAAAGTTCAAATTTAAAACATGTATAAAAAACTGATGAACGAAAACTTAATGGAGAAAACGTTGACATTCAAATGAGCACTTTGATGCTCAATTGCACGTTTTTGGTTGGCGTTTTTCGAACGTTCGCTTATTTCAACTTTATGGGACAGACTGTAGGCGGCAAAGTCTGGATCATGGACTTTTTTTTTAATCTGTCTGATTCTTTTCATAACTTGAACGACAGGCCAAAGATTGGATCTTAACCCATTTTGGTCTGGACTGTCTTTTCATAAGTCCGGGGATCTCGGAATATCTTTCTTCAAGAGTGTACGCGCCACAGATTCTGCAACCAAATATCTGAATTTGATCAGCTTACCTCAACTTTTCGTTTTGTTCATCAACCGCCATTGTTCAGCCTTCAATGCCGGGTAAATTTTAGGAATAGGGACTCAGCATTTCCGACCGCTACCAAGAATGAATTGCGTTCATTTAAGGATTCGGATTAAAATTTGGGCTAAATGAAGGATTTAATCTGCCAAAATGGCTTTTAATTACACCTCAATCGCCTTAATCCCTATATATCATTCGGGTTTTCCGAACCTAATACCTAAGGGCAACGTCCTCAATTCTCGTAAACGGCTATAACTGCTCAGATGCGGTGCGAATAAAAGCCTAATGCAAAACCAATTTGAAACACTCACACATGTATTAAGATTGCAAAACGAATTTGGCTTTTTTAAATCCCATGAGTAACTTAACTCGCCTCTTAAATGTAAATGTTCCATTCATTCCTGGCAACGGTCCGTAATTTGTAATATAGGCTGTACTAGACTTGGTAAAATAGGAGCTGAGGGCTTGTTAGGGTAAGAGGAAGAAGCATATATTCATGCTCATTTTCGACAATAGCCAATCAGCGTTGAGAAATATTCACTCTCTATTCTGATTGGTCAACAGATCAATCAATTATCAACTCGCTTCACCCGTTGTTTAATGAACAATTTCGACAATAGCCAATCAGCACTGAGAAATATTCATTCTTTATTCTGATTGGCTGACGATCAATTGTGAATCAACTCACCTTATTTTCCCCATGTTTTAAGATAGGATGTGCATTGTGCCTAAACCTGCTCAGCAGTCTCACTCAGCCGAAAATAGAAAAATTGAAACTATTTCGGCAATGATATTCAATCTGGTGGCTGACTTCATATTCGGCTGCGATCCACAAGCTGTGATCCATATAGGCTATGACACAGACTGGTAATGCGGCAATCATCAAATAAAACCAAACAAGAGACCTAATTTGAGGAATGATAATTTGTTTTCTATGGAATAGTTGTTAGATTAAAAGTTTGTTTGACGAAATTGAGAATACGAAACAAAAACTGAGAATGTGCTGAATTGTATAACAGGACGAATCGGTGAATGAAACTAAGATTTCTTCGAAAAAAAAAATGCGGATAGATATGTTTTCCAATTTTATTTAACATTTTGCGGTTCTTTCAACGTCTCTTCGCCCCCCCCCCCCCACCCCACGCTACCCTCATAGATCACTGGTCAGCTATATATCAGAACGAAATTTGTAGTGGGATTTCCTCTAGGCCAGGGAGGGGGGGGGGGGGGGGCTATTACTGGACAAGACTTTTTTTCGACTTTTTACTGCATTTCAAGACTTTTTACTGCATTTCTCAAAAAAGTCAAATCTCGACCCGAGTGTACCTCATTTTTGATAATCTACAAAATTTGTTCAGCAAGTCTATTTAACTACTTGGCGTGATCAAGTCTTTAACAGCTGTGACGCTTTTCGCATTCTTCAAGCTGATTAAAATTTGTAATCTGACAAGAAATTAACACAGCCAAATACGCGATGATTTCTCGTGTCAAAAAGTAATTTTTCACGAAAATGTTTTCAAAACTTCAGAAATGACTATTTTCTGTCTTAATTACTTCTTCAATTTTATAACGTGCAAAAAATGAGTCTCTCTTCTCAAACTAAACTTTTCATGGTTATAACTAGTTAGTAATTAGGCGAAGATCGTAATTTGAGGACTGATTAAAATGGTTGATTAAAAACTTTATTGGCGCTCTCGAATCAACTTTGAAAACATGAAAAACGAGATGGATTTACGGTGTAGTGGTTTTAATTTGGCTGGCTAATTTTTGTGGTTAATTAATGTTAACAGCAGAAAAACTAACCATTTTCTGTATCAAGTCTTGCTAATGTTAATTAGTAACGGCTCTTCGAAAGCGCAGCATGACAAGAGAAGCGCCTGATTGAAAAGCTCATGTTGTGAAGAAACGTGAAAAATCAAAGCAACCTTTCAGACGAGCATATAAGATATTGTGTTCATTTGCCAAACTAATTGATAACTTTTCTAAATTTAATTTAATTTTATTTTGGTTACTGATATATTTGTTAAGATCTTGAATCATCTCTGATTTTTGTAATAAAAAGTTGGACTCAAAATGTCAGATTCATTTTACAATTGTTTTCATGCCTCTATAAATCTGAGTTATGAATATGTTATGAATTTTGTTATAAATGACATTATAAACAGCGACCAGGGCGAGATGCCATTAGTGAAATGAAACAAGACTCAGGGGGGGGGGGGGGGAGGTGTTCGGGAAGTGGAAGTGGGGTATAAGATCTACACACTTTTCAAAGTCAAGTTGGGTCGAGCTTAGTCTGTTCATAAGTCGATCTCTCATCTCGAGCGTGGAACCGAAAAAACTTCGGCGTGTTACAGTGCCATCATTTTACGTATAATAAGCCTCAAGCTGTCGGAAATTTGATCAAGCTGAGTTATTAATTAGCATCGCCGAGCAAGTTTTGAGCTTTAGAACAAAATTAGGTAAAACAGGACTGGTTTTTGGCAAATTATATCCAAGAAGCTGTTGCATGCTTTTTCATTGCCGAGTGTCGCCTTTCAAGGATCCAAGAACACCAAACCTTTTATGCACCTCGTAAAGGCGACGGAAAACTCTTTGGCAACTTTAATTGTCAACGTATTCTCAAGTAAAAGCAATCTTTTTGCATAAAAACCAGGCTACGCATTAACATCATGAAGTTAAAGGCAAACGGCACCAAGGACAAAAAATTACAAAAAAGCAGCATCAAAAACGGAAACTCTATCAACATTTTATACAGGTATTAGTCTAGGTTCGGTCAACTGACGACGTGCATGTGAAGGCGGAGCGTGCAAAGCTGTCGGAAACGTACGAGAGTTTTTCGTTGCCAGCATTGGGATGGTAACCCATAAGGTTGCTTCCTTCGGCTATACAAACTAAGTCACTGGTATTAAGGTGCTGCTCGGGAGACGTTCGCCAATTAGATCTGGATTTCCGAGCAGGCACATACTTCTCGATCCAACGTGACCAAATTGCATACGCGTAAGACTGAACGCGGTCGTACCACTCAAGATGATCGAACTCCTCAATTGATGGAATTCCAGTTGTACGTGAGTAATCCAGTCAAAACATGTGCAAACGGAGGTTCTGCAATGGTTGTTCAAAAATTTAGTATTCAAAACATAATCTCTGAGGCGACGTGTACGGAGGATAGTGTACAAAACTCTCTTTAAACTAAGAACCATCTTCTCCTAGATGCTACCTTGATGCCGCGCACTGGGTGGATTGAACTTCTAATTAATGCCCTTCCGTGCAAGTTCCTCGGCGAAGTTCCATATTTCAACAAATTGAAAGAGCTTTTTCTCCGTTCCAGCAAAACTAGCAAAGTTAAGACACCAAGCCATGCTGGGCGTTTCTTGACGACAGTGAGCCGCTCCACTCCCACTGTGGATGAACTAAACGCCGTTTCAATAACTATTGATAATTTTCGTAGAGCTGGGCATTATCTTTAGCCCAGATTAATCCGATAATATTCCGGCTTCCTTTCAGTTTCTCTGCATGGTTCTATGCCAAACCAAGTCTTGAACAGCCGGTTCTGAATCCTCCTCCACATTGACTTTGAAATAGGTTGAGAATAAAGCTGAAAACGACCTCACGGGACAGCTGACAACCCAAACTAAATGCAATCGAACGGCAAACGGCAATCACTTCTCGCTGGCAGGGGAAAACTCTAACAGATGGATTACCATGAAACAAGTCGTCTCCAAATATTCACTCGATGTTTGCATTGCAGTATGTGCTAGTTTAAGATAGGAATATTTAAGTTTTTAAAGTCAATGATGCTACAACCCACGGCAAAGTGTTCCCTCAGATCGAATTCTTTTTGAATTTCTCAAAATTTTGATATCTGTTGGAATTTACAATCGATTCAGCATCTTGTTGTCTATCATCTCCTCGCTTCGTAATATTTTTAGTGTTGATATTTGTGTTTTACCCCAAAATCTGGATGTCGCTGTTGGTCTAGTGGCCACCTAAGGTTTACTGCAATCAGAATCGCTTTATTTAATGTGTTGTTGTTTTTGGTTGTGATACTTGTTATTGCTTCAAGTCGTTTACTTCGGCTGTTTGATTTAACCCATTGGCGAAGTCAATGGTTTTGTGTTTCATCCAAAACTTTTATACTGCGGAAAGGAGGGTTGTTCAAAAAATCCCTTGACAGGCTCTAACAGGCCGTTGATTGCTTACAGCTTTAGGCACATTGTTGGTAACTACTCCGACATTTTTGATACCCTACGGTGATTTTACGTTCAAGGTTATTGGCTGTTTCCTGTTGTCTGTGGCTGTGCTTGCAGATGACCTTGGTAAGCGGCATCTTTATTGGCCATTTATAATTCTACCTCAAGCAAGATAAACCTCAAATAAAAAGTTGAATTAGTGGGCAACGTTCTGATTTCTTGCGGATGTGTTGCACATTTGGACAGCCGACCCTAATGGTGAAAAAACCGAAATGCATGCGATGTTCTTACTGAGTGCAGATGCAAAAAAAATTGAATCAATCCTGCACTTTTGCCTTTTAACTGTGTCGTACACTATTTTGATTCGTCGGTCACGTGCAGAGCGCGTCAGCTTATTTCCTTCAAAAAGGCGATTCGCGGTGCAGGATCTAAAGTTGAACTAGTCTCGTTTACTTGCGGTGCGAGATACCAAGAGAGATTTGCAACTGATCTTGGATTAAGGAGAATGAAATTATGAAATTCAAGTGTTTGTAAGCAACTGAAAAGATGTGATCAGACATGTGTGATCACGAGGCAGCAAACCAAGACAGGATGAAGATGAACAACCTAAGTCACGAACTGAATAAACATAAATTGGTGATCAAGGGCAAATGGAATTGGACTAAATTAAATGCATCGGATAAAATTTCAATGCATCAAATAAATAAATGGAATATGATACCCTTGGGTATCACATACCCCTTGTTGCGACAATGAAAAATTGCGGTGTGAGCAAATCTTTTGTATGTATATAATAATAGCAGTATTTACAAATTAAAACTTGGTTCCCGGTTAAATAAACAATAAAAACACGCACTGGTCATCATAGCTAAAAACAAAACAATATTAGAATAAGAATTTATAATTTCTCAGTTTATGCAGTTTACGCAGATTGAAAGTTTTTGATTTGAAAGTCATTCATCAATTGTCTCTTGATTTTCCGCTTCAAAAACCGTCATAGGTTGCACCAACGTCGGGGTCTCTTGTTCGAGGATTGAGAGAACTTGCGGGACGAGAGGCGAGACTTGTCCGATTATCGGCGAGATGTCTGCTTCTTCCGGCTGTTGTTCGGCAATTTGTTGAACAGTTTCGACAACTGATGCAGGAGGAGGCTGAAAATTTTCTACGTCCACCGCCCAGTGAGGACGTTTAGGTGGGGCTGCAAATGTCAAGTTTGACGACGAATTCTCAAAACCATAGTCATAGTGGCTGCGACGGTTTCTGTCCGAAGATCTTTTAGCCTGTGGAATTGGGTTTGCCATTGCTGAGGAAGATGTAGGTTGAGGAAAATTTGGTTGCTCGCTATGGGAAATAGCCATTTCACCTTGTTGTTGTTTCCGACTAGCGCGAAAATTAAGAAGTTCAGGGATTTGCGCTCGCACCGCGCGTGAAATGTTTGATTTCGAGGATGAAACTCCGTTACCCGGATCGCGCTTGCGATGTTTCATCTTTTTGTCCACTTTGATTTTCCTTGTGAACTGTTGATGTCGCTTTGGATCTGTTCCTCCGCCAATTTTTTGCCTGTTCTTGGCCCTCGACGGTCCGCATACACTTTCAATGGAGTCTGTCTTTCCTGAAGAAATCCAATTTTTGCGATGTCGCTGTTTCGCACTGTGACAATGGGCTCGCCAGGCTCTTTAATATTGGATGTATTGGGGCTAACTTTCAGAATTTCCGATCCAGGAGCAAGCACCTCATATAAGCCGTCTAAGTTTTTCTTAGAACGCCGCTTGCTGTGTATTGCCTTGGCCAATTTAAGTTCGACAGCCCGTTCCATGAGGGCAAGTGGTCGGCAGATTCTTCTTCGGAGAAAGCGTAATTCGCCGTCCGTAATCTCTCAATCTCTGTTGTGAGCCTCATGCGATGCCCGAGCCGAGTCATTAATACTTCAACCTCCATGTCGCTTCGATAGCCGTTAATCCACTTCTCACCGGAAGGATTTCCTCTGGCATCACTGTGTCTTCATCTAAATAGTGGTTTACAATATTCTCGTATGAGAGATTAAATAATTTAGGCTAGATCAATATCATGCTCAGCGGGGTATTGGGTTTTCTGCCAATGTGTGCTTCAAAGGGCGAGATCTTCGTTGTTTTCTGCTTACATAAACGCAGTTGATGAATGATAAACTTCAATGCACACTTTACATGAAAGGCGTTATTATTTGATTTTTCTTCTTTGATACACTCAACTCTACTTTTAATCGTTAGAAAGAGTCTTTCCAACAAACCAATAGCACGATGATCTTTCACCGGAACTTCAATAATATCGATATTGTTTTTGTTTCAGAAATTCTTTACTTGATAACCAATCAAACATTTTGCTTGAACCAATCAAATAGATCGAGGAATTCTACGATTTTCAATATACATGTCCAAAAACTTTACAACATTCGGTCCATTAGCTTTGACATATAAACATGCAATGGGGCATTTGGAAAAACGATCAATAGCAGCTAAGAAATAAACCTTGTTACACTCGTCATCGAAAATTGGACATCTAAAATGAATTTGAATTTCTTGATTTGGTTCAACACACAGTACATGAGGTCGAAATTGCTGAGCAGGAACCACAGATTTAAGATTCTTATCAATCACTGTACAAAGTTTGCATTCTGTTTTTTTAACAATAAGCTGCCGATTCATGTAGGACCACCAGCAGTGCGTGGCCATACAAATCATACCCCAGGTACTTGGGTGGCTTGCGTGAAAATCATCAACCAATGCCTCTCAAAGAACGTTCGGGATTGCGACCTTTTCATCTACACAAAAACAACCGGAACGGACATGCAGGTCCCTGCAATACGAATGTATGTACGGGTCGAGGGCTTTTAGACGACTTTCATTATTTGTAAGCCTACAATCCCGTACCTCTTTTTAAATTGCGTCCTAGCTTATGAGAGCTGCAATAAGAGACTTACTAAAGATCTTATTTATAATATGGTCAAATGTATGGATCTCTGGGCTAGGCGTAAGAGGGATACTGACGTTGGGAGATAGGGCTGGAGATGATGGTGATGTTTTTTGAGTGGAACTTCTGGCGCGAGTGTTACTCGGAGAATTAGATCGTTGATCTGCGGGGCGATATGTAGTTGAAGGGGTAAAAGGTGAACTTAGGAGGATTATTTGATTTAGGAATAGGCGACTGATTTCTAAGTTGATTTAAGGCAAAAAGCACTGGTTTTATTTTTGGGTGGTGAAATCTAGAGATATCTGTGGAATGTCTCCTAATCAACGGGCATTTAAAATTAGTGAAATGATTTTCGCGCGTTGAGAGAGATAATTAATTCCGATTTTGGAAGGATTGTTTACAATGAGTTGTATTTTGCTTGGCAGGTGAAGTGTTAACTGGTAACTGCGACGCGAATATGATATCTTTAAATTGTTGAAATTACCACTAACATTTGCAATGTGATTTCGCGGCGCGGGTGGTAAGTAAGAAAAATGCTTGTGTACCCGCTTTGCGTGTGTGCTAATTAACTTTATCGCAGTAATTTTAGTCTCAAATTTAGGTGCGATTTGATGTGCTGGATCCTGTGCATGGACTATTTTGTTGCATTGATCAGCAGATTCATTAGATTTTAAATTGAGGGAATTAACTGATGCGGAAATAAGTTTTAACATTGCCAATATGAGTTCTTCATTATAGGCAGAAACCTTTTAGCTTTGCGATTTGGGTGCCGGGAGATGTAGTCAACTAATCCCATCTTTGCACCAGTCAAACGTTCAAAATCAAAATGAAAAGGAAGTAGCCTATCAATCCAGCGGGTCAAACGGCTGTTTTATGATTTATTGGACCTTTTAATATAGAAAGGAAAGCTCTGTGATTAGTAATAACTGTAAAATGTTTGCCGTAGAGATAATTTTTAAAATATTTGATAGACCAAACGACCCCAAGAAGTACAAGTTCATTAACACTATAACGCTCTTCACACGAATTTAAGAATCGGGATGTAATTGCAATTGGTTTCCATCCGTCAACTGTTAATTGTTCAACAGCGGCTTCGAGACCGGAACGGGAGGCGGCACATTTCACGCGCGTTTCGAGTTTTGGGTTATAGTGGCCATTTTTTGGGGCGTTTACGATGCGGTTCTTTATTTCTATAAAAGAATTTTCATGTACCTCAGTCCAAATGTTTTTAGATGACTGTCTTAGTAGAGGTCGGAATGGATGGCTAATTTGGGCTAAATTTGGTATAAATTTGCTCATATAGTGTACTGAGCACAGAAACTGAGTTTCTTTATTGTCTTTGGAATTCGAGAGAGAAAATAGTGGAGGTCTTGCTCTCGATAGGTGAGATACCCAATTGTAAAATATGATACCCGAGCCAATCAATCTCAAGTTTTGAGAAGTGATATTTTGGAAAGCTGATCCTAACATTTTCATAATCTAAGCGTTTAATACATTTCAAAACGTACTGTTTTTTTTCTGCCTCTGATCCTATACTTACAATCAGAATATCATCAAAAAAACAATGATTATTTTTTAAACCAATGAGAGTATAATCCATGGCTTTTTGAAATTCCGCCGGCATATCAGTAAGACCATAAAATCCAGTTTCAAATCTTTATGTGCCAGTCATGTCCCCACTTATTATTTTGAAATTACAGTGATTTGCTGTGTTAGAATCTGGGTTTAATTGGTTGTACGCGTATTTCAAATCCAATGTGGAAACATATGTTGTCTCCTGCGGTGCGGGAGCACTAATCTGTTGAGAAATAGATTCGATGAGCGTATCAATAATAGGCATTTGATATTTGTTTTTATGAATAGCTTTATTTAGTATTGTGGACTCTAGAACCAATTTAACTGATTGATATTTGTTTACGCTAACCACAATGGGAGACAAAAAATATTTTTCAGGGCAACTAGAAACTTTTATTGTGTGTTTTTGTCTAATAATTTTTTTTTGTTCCATGTTGACTTTATCTTGAAGATTTTTTTCTTATACGTTTGTCTTTTTGGTGTCTAGGTTGAAAGTCTTCATGAAAATTGATTTTAGCCACATGATTTTTTTGATGTCCCGAGGCACGAAATCAGGTTAGGAAAAATTTTAGCATAAAATTCTTTGAATTCTGACGATGCTGAAATGGTGTTGACCTGGTTACCATGTACTGAAGAAGATTGTGTTACAGCTAGACCCAGATGATCGATCAGATCTCTACCAATGAGAAATTTGAGACCGTCCACTATGACGTTGAAAGTTAGTTGCCGAATTCGATGTCCGTCCGTTGCTCGTGATGGGAGTCTGTATTCTGCCTTCGATATGAATCAATTCGTTGAAGAATGTTCTAAGTTGTGGACTGACCTTCTCAAGAATCCAGACAGCAGGTGGGCTACTTTTCACTACGTGCGTCGCGAATGATCGATTAAGAATACTGCATGCACTCCCGGAGTCCACGAGAAGCGTAGTTGAGATGCTACCAATTTTGATGGGCATTTTGGGAGGCTCGATCTTTGCTATGTCATTTTCAATTCAGGCAACTGTTCCATCTTCCCCACTGCTGTAGTCGGACCAGTACAATCTGGTTGTCCGAATAAAATTTACTGAATCTTCTTGGTGAGGTTCCCCATCAACTGTGTTCACTGTTCTCTTCTCGGAATTTTGGGTTTTTTTTTCTTTTGTTTTCTACAAACTTTGGCGAAGTGGTTCACGGTTCACTAACTCGCAGTTTTTGCAAGTTTTCTTTTTTTGCGATGCATTTATCGCAATGGTTACGAAGCCAACTTCTACCACAATTTGAGCAATAAAGAGTTGGTCTACTGTTCGCTTTCTGGAAGTTATTCGAGAAGGACCAATTTGCTAACCGGGGGGTTGCTCGGAAACTGAAATGCGTTCATGCTGGCCGGATGAGTGTCTTGTTATGCTGTTGAATCTGATGCTGGTTTCGCATCCCGAGTTCAATATTGATAGCCAGCGCTAGTGCCTGCCGCGGCTCTACTGTCTGTTTGAGGAGTTATTTTGAATCTCCGGGTCAATCAAGTTGAAGATGGATACATCACGTATCAAAGTTTCATCCTTAATCTCAAAGTCACAATTTTCTGCTAATTCTTTTAGTCTTCCACGATCTTCCAAAATTCTGCAGTTAGATTTAGATCAGGATGTGCGGGCTCGTACAGTTTACGATCCGACGTCCTTCCAACCGATGTAGAATAGAGACACTGTTTTTTTGATCCGCAAGAGGCCATGGCTTGTCTCCACACATTATGCTGATTTCGATTAGACATTGGCACTTGTTTCGCCAATTCATCTTTTGCTGGGCGTTTTGAGCATTTCTCTCTCTTTCTGATTAAGCAGATAGATGCACCATTGATTGTTTCTTCATATATAGGCTCCAAAGGGAGATCCATCATCTCGGGTTTTGGTCCAAGTAGAGTGTCTAGGATTATTTTATCGTTTGCCAGCAATGCCAATCTATATTGCACTCTCCATTTTTCCCAGCGAAGAGGGGGATCGTGTGTTGGCTTGTCCCAGAAAGCGTCTATCCCGAGCGGTGTACGCTTGTTTGCTGACTGGGCCATGTCGTACACTATTTAGATTCGTCGATCACGTGCAGAGCGCGTTAGCTTATTTCCTTCAAAAGTGCGTGTTTCTAAAGTTGAACTAGTCTCGTGCGAGATACAAAGAGATATTTGCAACTGAACTTGAATTAAGGAGAATGAAATTATGAAACTCAAGCGCTTGTAAGCAACTGAAGAGATGTGATCAGACATGTCTGATAACGAGGCGGGAAACCAAGACAAGATGAAGATGAACAACTTAAGTCACGAACTGAATAAAAATAAAATGGTAAACAAGAGCAAATGAAATTAAACTAATTTAAAAACATCGTATGAAATTTTACTGCATCAAATAAATAAATGGAATATGATATCCTTGGGTATCACAAACTGATCTTTTGTCGGCAAAAACATGATCTTATTGGTCAGTACAAAAGCTGTCTTCTGAGTAACTAGAATCAGTTCAAGTTCACTTAAAATTGTTGCAGTCACGCGTACGGTGTGCTTCCTCTAATTTCTCCGGGTTTCTTTGTTTGAATTATTACTCGCGTCTTTGACGCTTACTCTCTACACGCCATCTAGTTTCATTCTACTTCATATGTTCTCCTTCTGTCCCGGACAGATATAATGGTAATTTTGCTTCCTAGATGTAAGTTACCTTGTAAAAAATGGATTTGATTTTGAGTGTCATCACTTCGTTTGTTGTTTGCTTTCTCTGAATTCAACAGAATCAAAGTATTCTAAAGCATTGTTTAGAAGATCGTGAGTTCTTTTTGTGACATTACTATACCAGTTCTCAAGATTCTCACTTGTAGACTCAGGTTTTTTAAATTTCTTTTCCGTCAGTTTGTTGAGCTCCTCTTGCTTCTGTATTAGATTTTTAAAAAAATCTTTGTGAGATGTTCGACTTTCAAAGGCCTATTTTGTCAATTTTTGGCCTTGCTTATCTCTTAATGAAATTTACCTGAGTCAGCCTCCAGTTTTGGTTTTTGCACTAGGCAAATGCGTATAATTTTGCATTATGGTATTTATGATGTTAAAAAAACACAATCTAAAATACCAAATCACAGTACACAGTGGAGATACTCAAAATGCAATTACAGCAAAATGACAAAAAAATGGATCGAAAGCGAACAAGAACTAACAAGGAAAAAGAACAAACAGCGTCGCGTACAAAAATACCTGGCAAAAACAAAGAAAAAGAATGCTCGTTGATTGAGCCGCAAGCAAAAAATTCTGTTTATTTTCCCACTTGAATTTTGCTGTTTTTTGCCTTGATGCTTGGAGAAACTTTCACTTTTAAGCTCGCGGTTTAGCCATTAGCATCATTCAGACGAGATATTACATCGACACTCATTGGTTTTCTTTCGTTTCTTACAATTAAAAGGCACAAAAAATGAGGACTAGGGAAACTTCCTAGATGACTAGGATGTCCTTTGAGGACAAAAAAACTTCGACGTTTTTATACAAATACTTCGAATTAGAATGCTTCTAGTGAAAATACTTCGAGTAAAAGAAACGGATCCAGGCGGTAGAAACAATGTACCTCCTTCAACTTCAACTGAAATGAACTTAAATGGACGCTCAAAAAGATATTAAAATTGTTGCTCTTAAGTCGCCTCCAACAATCAAACTAAATGATTTGATTTGATTTTTTGTACTATGATTCGTATGTTACCGTTTTAATAATCAAAACTTGAACAATTTTTTTTGATGCTGAAAAAATTTTTTCTTCAAACACTTTGAAAAATTTAAAACAGCTTCAAAAAAAAATGCAGCCTTTTAATTATTGAACGATTTTTGAGAACAGAATTTCAATTCAATTGACCGCATTTAGAATATTATTAAAATAGGATCCAAACAAAATTTTTACGATTTCCTTGTATTTTTATTCTGATTTATTAATTGAGTTGAAACATTACATCTTACAATTAGTCTCTGCGCAGATGTTTTCCGCAGCAAACAAATTTTTGTCAGTTTGATGCAAAAAACATCTGGACAATTCTTGAACTGACGCCTTCAATTTTTCACGGAAACGTTGAAGTGAACGTCTTGAAGAGATTTGGCGTGTATTTTGATTGGAACCATTCATTTTTGAGAATGTGAAGCTGATTTTTATCTTTTGTAAAACATATTGAACTTACAACAATTCTTTTCATAAATTAATGCTTACAAATAGAAAAAAACGTTTGATTTACAAAGCAACAGAAAACAAAATTTCTTTAGAGCGAGAAAAGAACTGATTTTAGTTTTGTTTGGCTTTTCTGAGCTTTTGAACAATAAAAGAATTGCTGCTTTTACGGCATCTTCAAGGAAAGCAACTTAAGGGGCTTGAATTATCCAAATAGAAAGGTAGTCTTTTTCCAGTACTTAAGCATTTTGCGATTTATCTGTTGTTGTTGAACAACCATTTATCATTATAATAAGTTTGAAAGTTCAAAATAAATCAGAAGATTTCAGCTGATTTGTTTGCGTTTTAGAAAATTTTTATAAATTTGCTCAAAATAATTAAACCACTTCAATTTTTTTGGATAAAGAAGGATAGTAAAAAATTTTCTCTCAGACCAAAAATCTTGATCAAACTTGAGAGGTATGTTAGAACATAATTTGCTAGCCACAGCCTCGCAGCAGCCATGTTGTTTATGTTGTATAAATTCTTTTATACTTGACGTCTTTATTAGCTTTTTTAAATTGGTTGTCAGGTCTCAAGTGTCTTTTTTGTAGTCTGGGCATGTCTTTAACGTACCCACATAAAACGCTTCACGAAATTTTTCTTATGTGTCCGTTATTGATGCTGAGCGGTCGGTTTTGTGACCCAGGTCTAGGTACAGACTTATGAAAAGACAATACTCGACACAAATGTAATATGAAAAGACCATACTCAACTCATTGGAGCTATGAAAAGATTTTGGCTGGAGTTTAAGACATTCTGGACTTTAGCTCGACTCATTTTTTTGCAAAAGATTTTAGCTGGACCCAAAGTGGTAGAGTAGACTTTAGCTCAACCCAAAATTTGGGTTGGACTTAAGCTCGACAGAATGCTTGCAAACAAAGTCGAGTTAAAGTCTTTTCATGGGTCCATCAATGGTCTTTTTCATAAGTCTGCTTTTTTGACAATAAAATTGTCCGTGCAATTTTGCAAATAACGTAGTCAGCGTGTCTGCTCCCTCATTTTTTCCGGTTCAGAAGAACAACGATTTCCTCAAAAACTTGCATTATTTTTGAAAAAATATAGTTCAGAATTTCGGAGGGGAAAACAAACTGAATAACGCCGAAATTTTGTCCTGGCTCATGGGACTCGGACCAATACACTTAAGCTAGCTGGTTTCATTGAATCAACTAATTTCGTAATATACTCGAGCTGCCATAACTATCTATCTTATTATTTGACGAAGATCTTAAGGCTTTTGGCAGTTTTCCAACTGTTTCTGAAGTTGGACTGCTCTGGTGCAAACATATTTAGTCTTGCTCCGGCTCTGCTTCTGCATGTACAGAAAAAGAAAAAAATGAAAACTTTTGGATTTTGAAAAAAAACCGACCTATGAAAAGACTAATGGTGGACCAATGAAAAGACCTTTACTCGACTTTGGTGGTTATGAAATGACTAATGGTGGACCCATGAAAAGACCTTAGCTGGAATTTCTTCGTTATGAAATGACTTAAGCTCGGGCCATGAAAAGATATTAGCTCGACTTTAACTAGGAAGCTCGACCGTGCAATTATAATCAATATTGCCCCCCCCCCCACTAGACTTTTAAAGTCTTTTCATAAGTCGAGGCCTAGGCCTGGGAATCAAATTTCTTGAAAAGCAAGAATTGCTATAATGAAAACAAATTAAACGCAATTTGTTGAAAGTTAATAGCTAGCTGCTCAGGGGTACTGTTTGAGAGTAGAGCTGAATGACAGTATCTGTTTAAAAAAACAAAACAAACAATCAATTGAAAGAAGCTACAATTCGGATGAACTGTTTTTAAACACCACATTGTTTTTGGTGTGGGAATTTCTGTCCCATGATGAGCTCACAGACCAAAGCGACCTTTGATCATAGACCATTTTCCAGCTCGGGGGATAAGTAATCTGTGCTCAAAGATACCAAGTACGGTTCAGAGACTATTTCTAGAGCAATATACTCTTGGCCAGATTGTTACGAGTGTCAAGTCATTGCCTGGCGAACATTTCGCTGGCGGGGTCGAGCGATCCAAGACTCGACACAACGTCGTCGGGGGGGGGGGGGGGTTGTCGTCCAGAGTTAAATAATAAGAAGAAGTCAATAACCCTTGAATTTGGCTCAGTTTAGCTCAGGTGCTCGTTAATTCTGACGACAAATTTGTTTGTTGCCAAGAGGGTAGTAGACATCAAAGTAAGAGCAGCCATTATCGCCCAAATTTTCCCCTCGTTTTGAAACTTGCCGCCAAATAGCTCACAGGTTTGTTGATTTTTTTTACAATTACCTCAAACTGAAAGCTGCGGGTTGCCAGAGTTTTTTCCTCAGTTGAAATTGATTTCGGAAACAGATTCCGTTGTCTGGCCTGCTGACTCACCGTCGCACAAATTTGTACTGTCCGGTTCTTCGAAATTTTGGTCGCGCTATTTCGCGCCATTTCGATTCATACTTCAGTTACTGCCTGGACTGTCGAGTCTTGGCTGTATTATCGTGTCTGCAGCATTTGGTTCATACTTCCACGACCTCAAACCCGACTGTGACGAGCCCAAATTGGGTCGCAGACAGGGGGACTGGCATGACACTAGAACCCGGGGGACAGTTTAGTTTTTGCCTTGGCTCTGACCAGAGCAGTCTTGAGACTGATGAGATCCGGTAGATTATTATGTATGGCTCTAATAATGCCATTTTTGGGTTTTGCTATGTTCATTGCCCATATTTAATTGGCATACGCGTGTCTGATCATCGTTAGTTTTCTGTTCATCTCGGTCTGATCGTGGTCAACTTTTCGTCTTCAAAAACTTTTGACAAAAAGGTTCGATCACCAAACGACAATACACACAAAGATTGGCCATAGAGACTCAACCAAAACATCTTTGTAAAATTTATTGTTTAAAGAGCCCCACGCAAAAAACTTTGGGACCTGAGCGTTAGCTTAGAAAAGACATACGGCTCATGAAAAGAGTGCATACCGCCCGAGTTTTGGTACGAAAAGACCGTCGGTGAAAAAATGAAAAGACATTGATGGATAAAATTTGGGTGTAAAAAGACATTGGGTTGGCATATGGGTTGGTTATAACTTAACCATGTTTTGACGTGAAAGTGTTGTGTACAATTATTTTGTTTTGAAAAAACGGTGGTTCTTCGTAAGAAAACAGCGCTTGTTCACAAATATTAATCAAGCATTGTTTGCAGATTTCGTAAACGTAGCTTTTCTGTTTTTGCTTGAAGTGTGCCCGAAAAAAGATTCACAAAAATCATGAAATTATTTAGATTTGACAATACTCGAAAAACTCGACTTACACTATTCAAGCTGTTATAACTCGGCAGCACATCAAAAAAATTACCCTGGTTGTTGACAGTAGACAACTAATCTAATTTTAAGCTATCTTGATTGGTCATAAAATTGTTTTTTTACAAACCCTCATTTCACTTTTCAATGTTGGAGTGCTTCTTGTAGTGTGCTGCGAAAGTTAGCTCTGCAAAAAATGTTGATTTACTTTGCTGGGCAAGAAACTCCAGAATTTCTTTTCCACCAGAACTATTGAAAAATATTTAAAAAACATAAATGAACAGTGGTTGATCAATAGCTGATATGAAAAGACAGTTGTTGACTGATATTTGATATATACGTATTTTGGGATGACTTATGAAAAGATCGGGGTAGACCAATATTAGTTACGAAAAAATTGTGATTGACCTATATTAGCTGTGAAAGACACTGGCTAATTTCCCTCAATTTTAATTGTGATTTCAACCCTGTACAATTGTCACATTTCTGCTTTCATGGGACCATTAGTAGTCGTCTACTTTAAATTGATTCATTTCAATTTGAATTTACAATCACTCTGTTTCGAGTATATGGGTGGATGAAAAATTGTGCTTTTTTAGATTAATTTTTTTGTTTTGTTCAACCTGGGAGCCCAAAAATTGCTGTTTTCAGCTATGAAAAGTTTGTTTAAACGCAGAAAGACACATTTAAGCTCCTTCTCTTTCACACCGACATATAGACACCACATACTTGCCTTTTCATAAAGATTTACCCAGATTGAGGTGGCATCCTGAAGTAACCTCTGATAAGATCATCCCATACTCGACAATCGACTCCGATCAGACCCATTTGCGCTGGAAATAGCATGATCAGTGAATGGTATTCACTAAGAACGAATCTCTTTAGTTTTACCAAAAACAAATCATTACGACGCAGAGGTATACCCCAAAATTTCCGCCTTAGTAAAATTGGCTCGAAAATTAGATACATACAATGAACGAAATTAGGAGACATCTTTTGTATGTTACTTTTCGCAAAAGGGGTTCCGCCATTTTTGCGAAACAAAAGAACATTCGGAACGAAAAGTAGGTTACAAGTCTTGTAGCACGTTTCCGCTTAATTTAGGTATCTACTATTTGCGCGCATTTTGAGCATGCAATAAGCATTTTAATAAAGATTTAATTGAAGCTTTCAAAGCTTTAAAGTGCTTTAAAAACACGCAACCACAAAAACTGATTTTTTTCCCGAAAAATCCCTTGCACATCAAAGGCATTGTATATCAATGTGGATCTGCCCGGTTTAAATAGGTAGTAATAAATAGTACTAATAAGTAGTAATAAGTAGTAATAAAGTACTATAAGTAGTAATGAAGTACTACTAAGAGTAATAAGTGAGACTTAATTAAATAAGTAGTAAGTAAGTTAGTCTTAATTGCGGATTATATGCGAAATCGAGCTGCATTGCGTGAAAAAATCGATACATAAATGGAGCAGATACGTGATACGATACAAGCCGTGCAAAAAATAGGTTATAAAGTATGTACTTGTATTTCGCGGCTAAGACTAGGACTTTTTTGCGAACACGGCTCGCTAATTTCCCTTCCATTTTGCCGGTTGCTGATAATTTAGCTGTTTTTCGCAGTATTATTCCATTTTCAATTTATTAACATAGTAAAAACGAACACGAGATACACGCATCGGGAATATCTGCCCGTGACGATTTGAGTATAATTCTGCGTCGTAATGATTCAATTTTATAAAAATTGTTGTTTGTAGTTTAAAGTTAATCTAAGGAAAAGCCAATTCAAAAACTATTGCTACTGAAAAAAAAATTCAAACTGTTGAGAAAAAATTTGGTTAGTATACCATTAGTGCATATTTCTGACTCAATGGATGAACTAAGACTGCTTTCTATAAGAAACGTCGTTGTCTGCAGTTAATCAAAATTTCCTCCTAGGGGTACCGGCATTTGCTACCAACTGGACCCTTTTGGTTCTAATCAGAGCCATCAGAGTCTAAATGTGTCTCTGATCAGAACGCTGCTCTTTTATTGCCTCTTCACAGAGCTAATATCTGTCAGTCAAAATACAAAAATCGAAACAAAAAGAGCGCTCAAAGTTGTCTCTGATAAGACCCAATTGCGCTCTTTTCTGACCAGACGTGCGCTTGAAACAGCCTTTAATGAGACCAACCCAAACTAATCTCTGATCAGACCCCAGACCCTGTAATTTTGGTCTGGAAAAACACCATGTGCGTTGAACTTTAGTCTGATCAGAGTTCACTTCCGTCGGGCACCTCAACCTGGCCAGCGGACAATATTCTTAATCCAACACAGGCGAAAACTATAAATTTTTATATTTTGTCAATAGTTTCAAATTTTCAAGGGTTGTTCAATGCTAGCAATTTGATTTTTCTACGCTAGACCTTTTTTTCAGTTTTTAAAACAAATTAAGGTGTCAAACAGAAACAGACAGTTCAAATGACTATTCAGTTTTCCTATAGTTTAATTCAGTAACTCTGCCAATGCTGGTTCCCAGCCGGGATTGAAAAAAGGAGGGTAAAATTACAAAATAAACGAAGTGGAAAACCCCAGAAACTTTATTTTAACTTGAATTGAGAAAAATTCCGACAAACTATAATATAAATCTCTTCAATCTCTACAGGTATTGTATGCATGCATATTTTTAAGGACCTGTTAGCGAAACCAATGGCAATACCTAGCTTGGCTCTCAAATATAGTTACTAATTTTCTCTAATTCAGAGAAAAATCAGAGCCTGAATCAGAGCCTGGTTCAGAGTCTGAATCAGACAAATTCCGGGCAAATTCAATATGAACTGAATCAGACTCTGAATCAGTACCGATGAAGTTCTGATTTTGGTTCCGATTCAGTACTGAATTCGACTTAACGTTACGTACAGAAGATCAAAAACACTGGGGGTAATAAAATTCTGCAACAATTCTCTTTTCTTGAGACAGCAAAGCAATCAATTTAGCGTTCAATGTGTATAAGAATTGCAACTTTTAGCCAAGAAAAGTTTTCTACAGCAATCAGCTCTAAAACAACCAAGGCGGACACGAACTAACCGCTTTTTACTACGCATTTCTTAGAAATTTTTACCATTCATATCTCAAATTCTGTCCCTATTTTTTTGGGTGGTACATTAATCAATGAGCAACAATCCGCAATTTTGCAAAATGAGACCCAAGAACTGTATTTTGGTCAAACAGATGTTAAGTTTTCATTGGAGATTCGTATCATGGTAAGTAAAATGGTGCCAATTTTGCGTCAAAATTTGGGTATTTCGCATGAAAGCACCCCATGGATTTATAGACAACAATTGTGGAATAATTACCATGATCGGAGGGGGGGGGGCTATAGGTTGTCTGACCACTAAGCTGGGGAGGGGGACTATAATGGGAAAGACTCCAAAATTTCTGTATTTTGTCAAACCTCGTTTTGGGAGAACAATTCCCGGGTCGAGAATTTTGTCAAAGTTAATGTAAGAAATGCGCTGACAACTGTCAAAACAAACTATTTTAAGCGGATAAATCTTACATTTTTTTGCCTAATTTGCTGAATTTTCAGTATTTTTCTTACTCAATTACTGCACTCATCTCACGCGTTTTCAACGTGTACCTTATATAATTTGGAAATTTTTGAACTTTTCTGTTTCTTTACATACAGATTAACGCCGGAGCAATACTAAACAGCAATGCACTAGAGCCATCCAACATAAAAACAGTTGGAAATCTGCCAAATTTTGTCAACTCTTAAAATAAATCAGTTATCACCAATCAGTTATCCCAGCTGGAGTATATAATCAAATAATTGATTGAACGTAACTAGTTAGCCTTCGTATAATTGTCTTTTTTGTTAGATAAGCTGAAAGTGTGACGTTTTTCAGTTGTTCTGTTTTTCAAAAATATGAATTGTCATTTATAAAAAGTAACGCAGATTTCAAATCAAATGCAAAAGATGAAGGGCCGTAAATGCTGACTATGTTATAAGCAATGGTGAGCAATAAAATTGCGCGTAAAATTATGTACGAAAGATGCTGACTCCACTGAATTTGAAATTTTCACAAGTGCTGAAAATATGTAAGAAAAGTACTGAGAAGCTGCTGAAGTTTTGCAAGAGAATTGCTGAAAATATGTGACAACGGTGCTGATTCAATTGCCAATTTTTGCAAGAAATCTGCTGAAAGGTGCTGAAATATTTGATTTCAGCGGATTCACCGTCTATTTTTTAATTTTCACCACAATCAGCACAAATCTTACATAATTTTTGCACATTCAGAGGATTTCTTACAAAAATATCAGCTTGTAGCTGTGGACCCCTCGACCCGGGTTCAATGATTTTTGCTAAGATCTGCGATGCTAGGCATAGATTGTATTCCTTTCTGCAGTGTTTCACTTTGTATGTAGATAGCTGCCAATTAACAAAAAATTCTGAATTAAAACTATTGAAATTCTTCCCTGATTCGACATGTCATTTGAACAATAAACACACATCAAGTAATTGTTTCTACGAAAAATAAACATTTGTATCGAACTATTGTTCCTCGAAAAAAAACTATAGAAGAGTTTCCACGACAGGTTTTTTCAACTGTTGTTCAGAGCATACGTATGAAGACGAATCAAAAGCAGAAAACATCACCGCAATTTCATTATTGATTTCTGTTTCTGTGAAAGGATTGAATAAATTATTCATCACTTTGTTTTTCTCTCTTCGCATTAAGAATCTCACATACATTAGCCGCGTGCTTAATATAAATACATACTACATACACATACACCTTGAGTTCTATATCGCTACTGCTCTTTGAGAGATTATATTTTCTTGTTTTTGCTTATCTTTTCATTATTCCTTCTGCGTTTATTTACTCAAAGGTCAGTCACGGGAAATCTTAATATTTCATAAATCATCAACAAAATCCCTGCGGCGATGGGACATGGAGAAAATAAACAAATAAACAAACATTTTTTTTCGGTTATGATCAGGTGTGTTTTCTGTCATAAACCAGTTACGGGATTATATTAACTTGGTATATTACAAAATATCCTTTATACACAAGTGCTTATCAAAAATTTGATTTTGTGACTTCGTCAAAGTTATAATTTTGAGTTATTACTGTTGACCTGTCGTTATTTTTGAGTCTGGTTACATTTTTCTTTCTCACTGCAGTAATTTCAAAAGGAATATTTTGAGTCAAAACCATTGTGTTCTCATTTTTGGTTTTAATAAATAGTTATTAAGTATTAAAAGGTCAGGCAAAAATTTGTTCACGAACGTGCTCGAAATGAGGGAAAAACTGAACGAAAATTGTGAATTATTCTCTATTTTTCAGCTTTTTTGCGGCAGTTTGCCATCAGTGACTTTTCATATTGGAAATAATAGCCTTTCAAACAATTATTTCGCCCTCAATTTTTGCCAAGGGCGTGAATGGAATGAAAAATTTTCAAGTATTTTTTCAACTTTCAACCACTATATCTTTTTTCTTTTGTTATGCAAAAATCAATAATTGCGTTGGTCCCGTTTTTAAAAGCCCCTTTTAATGTAGCACTACAAAATTTAACAAAAAGTACTGTTCTAGTTTTCACAATATATTCAAGATTATGCGTTTAGTGTAATTACTTGTAATGGATTTACTATTTGACCCCTCTGCTTGAAATTAAAATATTGAAAAATACCTAAAATAGATTTAGTTTTTAAATGAATTTTAACACTTAAATTTAATAAACAAATTTTAGTTTAGCTAGAATATTTCTTTGTGTAATTAGATTTCCAAACCAGAAAATTCTCTTTCAATCGATAATCATAGTTTCGATCGATGGCAAAATTGTAAATTATTTGTCTGCAAATTTTTACCGAAACTTCATATTTACTTACTTTCATTCAATTAAGAAAAAAATGAAGTTTTACTTCTATAAAATAATTATATAATCTATAAGCTATACGCTATAATATAATCCACGATAATTACAATTTTGAGCGATGACAAAATTGAAAATTATTTGTCTGCAAATTTTTACCGAAAGTTCATATTTAATTACTTTAAACTTTTTAAGCATTCAATTAACAAAAAAATTGAATTTATACCGCTCGCTTCTCTTCCTCGCTTTTTGGCGCCTTGATATGAAAGCAATTAAACACCCTTTTAGACTTGTTGATAATTCTTGAAGATGATTGCTTCTTCTTATTATGTTGTAAGAGGATTCAAAACAAAAGACTGCTCTAAAAACAAACAACGTGATTAAAAAACAGAACAGATAAACAAAAGCAGTTCTAATTGCGCAAAAAAATTATTTTGTTGTTTCCAACATCGCATAAGACCGATTCCAATTACATTACAGGTCATTCTTTTCGCGTTTTCGGTTGCCTGTTTTCTTTGAATTTAATTATCATTACAAATCCTCGTCTTTTTTATTTTATTTTGAGAAATTTGGTAAATTTGTTGGCTTTATTGCTGGAGAAACGTTTGTGAAAAGAAACTTAGGGAGATTTTGAATGACCAATACTGAAAAAGGTTTGTTTTTGGTTAAAAAGTATGAACATCCCAATCGCGCTCTAAAGGAATCACACGAACTAGACACTTTGCAAGAACGTCCGAGATTCTTGCAAATAACGTTCATCTTACGAGATGCATGATCCAGACGCTTACCATGCAAGATTCGTTTTAAAACCCGCATCCATGATCAGAGATGCTGCTTTGGAAAAATGGGACCTAACATATCGCCCTCTGCTTGTTGTTCCGACCTTCCTTGATGGGGAAGAACCATACGCTCAATTGGGTTTTTCGTTCAGTCAGTTTCGGCCGATCGATTTTTTGATCCTAGAATAATGTGGGTGGTATCGTTACAAAAAACGGCCACGGTAGAATGTACAATTCAAAAGATTCTCTCTGAATTTCGATTTTCTTCCAAGCAGTTACTGATGCTTAAAGTTTTGCGAAAATTTTACTGATTTCAGTTATTCTTGTTCAGAGTTTCCGTAATTATGCTCATTTTCCTGTCAGTTTTGCAGAAAAATATGACAAAATTGTTAACAAAAGAATTAGTCTTTTTGGCTGCGAAGAGTAAGCTGAGTTAAACTATATTGCCGTGTTGGTGGTTTCCTAAAAGTCAATGTATTTGGATTGCATTGGTGTGCTTTCTCTCTCTCTCTCTATCTCTCTCTCTCTCTCTCTCTCTACTCTCTCTCTCTCTCTCTCTCTCTCTCTCTCTCTCTCTCTATCTCTCTCTCTCTCTCTCTCTCTCTCTCTCCCTACCTGCCTCCCTCCCTCCCTCCTCTCTCTCTCTCTCTCTCTCTCTCTCTCTCTCTCTCTTTCTCTGTGTGTGTGTGTCTCTCCTCTCTCTCTCTCTCTCTCTCTCCCTCTCTCTTTCTCTCTCTTTCTCTCTTTCTATCTCTCTCCCTCTTTCTCTCTCTCTCTCTCTCTCTTTGTCAAGATCTTCTCATTTTTTTTCAACGTCTTCAAGTAAGTGAAAAGCCAAATTGGAGTGCTGATTATAAGAACGAGTAGAAAAAGAGTAGAGCACGAAACAAGCAGGTTTGAAAGGTTTTTTTTTCAAGATGCTTCCAAACTGGAATCAGAAATAGTTATTTGGTGATTATTTTGGTTTCCAAAAATGAGTGCCTGTCGACGTGCGGCAATCTTACTGCTGTTTCTAGTCTTTCTTCTAATAAGTGCTATTAGTAGGACACATAATTGCTCCGATTTTGCCTTTTTGCAATTGTTTGAAATCATTAAATAGTCTCTTCACTTAGTATCATTAATGACAGGTCTCATTAGTTGCTAATGAAGCATAAATACACATTATTAATTGGTTGAGTTCCTTATTAATGATATTCTCTATTTTGACACTATATGTCCCAGACAATCATAAAATTTTAATTCACTAATTTCTTTAAGTAATTTTTGTTTTTTTTTCGCTGTGTTTTCTTTAAATCTCATTAAAGACAGGTCTCTTAAGTTACGAATTGTGATTATTCTAATCGAAACAATTGTTCAGTTGAAAGCTATTATTTTTTTATGAAATTGACACTAATTATTTTAAGGGTGACTGGTGATAATTATTGAAGCTGATTACTTTTTCTCATCTTTTTTCTGTAAGAGTTTTTAGAATGTTCGAATGCTGAATTTTTTGAGTTTTCTGTTCAATTGGATGTCTAGTTGCTTAGTCTGGTTCAGAAAATTTCTCATCTCTTGCTAAATTTGTCTTAATATTCGAAATATTTACTTCAGTCCAAAATTAAAGCTTTTTGACTTTGATACTGATCGTTTTGAAGAAATATTATCGAATTTATGAATTTTGAGAGTTTTTAAATCAAATTTTGATAGTCTGCTTAATGACAAGGGTCATCTTTCGCTAAAAGTTTCAAAACTAAAGGTATCAAATTCTATACATCGTAGCTAGTGTTTTCTATGGATAGTTCGCTGTTCGTTTTTTAAAATTTTTTAAGGAATTGTTGAATTTTGCAAGTATTTTTTGAATTTTTTGTTGTACGGTCCTTAAATCTCATTATTGACAAGTTTCATTGGTTGCCTGAGATGAATAGGGGAATAGGATTCTTTGCTGGAGTTCTCAGCAGTCGTTTTTAAGACTTATTCAACTTTTTCAGAAAAGAAAGATTATTTTTCGTTCTTGAATGTTTTGCTTTTCTCATTGTGGTCTTATTGTTTAGTCTGAACAACAGGTGGTTTTCAAGCCGTCTTGTACGGTATAGTTTTAGTGAATTTCTTGCTCTTATTTTCAGTTATCATTTTTGTTGACTGAGATAAAATTTCTGTTTATGTGTATACATAAAACTATGTTTATGTGATTATGTCAAGCTGATTGGCATTTGTAATTTTTCGTCCCTGTTTTCAGTCTCAAGAACAGCTAAAGTTTTTATTGTGACTACTGTCTTTTTTAACTTAATGACTGCTGTCAAGTTATATTTAATGCTTTTCTTATGATCGTTGGCAAGCACTTACAAGGTTGTTATAGGTTGACAACAGTGGACTTCGAAGATATTCTGGTTCTTGCCGCTCTCGTTAGTTCTTGTTTATGTTTTGTTCTGTCATAGCTTGCATAAATGGTGTTGTATTGTGTAGCCATTCTAAAAATGTGCGCAACCCATTTGTCAGTAACTTTTGTCTGTTTAGAAATATTAAGAACACTATTTCACGGATGAAAAGTTTTCCCTTGTTTGTAAAGATTTTGTTCAATATTGCGCATGTACGGCCATGGGTTTTTTGTCTTAATTTATTGTTACTGCATAAAAGGCAATTGTCAGGTTATTAGTCAAATCAATTCTTTGGATTTTGATTTCAGGAAGTTTTTTTGCTATGTTTTTTCATTTGCCGTTTGACGCTTCCTTATCGTTTCACGCTTTCTCAAAAACCAAAGCTGTAAAAATCAAATCTTCGTAATGACTTCCTCCCCTCACTAAGGGCATTTCGGCGCATTTTGTCCTTTCTCACTCTCTCTAGTAAACGTTTAAGAGTCATTTTCGTGATCGGATTTTATTATACGTGATCTATCCCACAAAACAAAATGACTTTTTCACTTTAAAATTTAAGTTTCGTTTGAATTAGTATAAGGACAAAAATGTATTTTTTAGCAAATCTCCCCTAAAAAGCTTTTGTTGGAATATTCTACCGTATGTTTTTTCAAACAACAAAGTGTTGCTGAAATGTTTCATCCACATTGTCGGCTTTCAAATTGTCAAAACTCAAAATTTTTCGCCGAAAATGCTTCAATTATGCTTCTTTTTTTCATTTAAGATATATTTATTTGCTGAAACCTCAAAGATATAAACCGCCGAGACTATCGTCACAAATTCCACGCAGGTGTAATTTTCCGCCTTTTCTTTAAGGGAGTTCTGGAATTAAAGATTGGCCGGTCATTTCCTTTATTGGTCTAAATCTTTATAACTCATCATTCATTTTTGGTTTAGTACTTTTCTCTCAATCATCACTTTCCGCTTACAGCTGGAACTGTTCTTTTTTCATAAGTACGAGCTGCAAGGTTAGTTATGTTATGTAATGGTTAAGTGACTCTGTTTGAAGTCACTGAGAACTTCTGGCGTTTATCGAGAGCCACGAAGCGGTTCGAGATAATCAGTCAGAATTTCGAAGTGACTGCTGCAGAGTCACTTAACCCGAGCTTAATGCTTAAAACACGAAACGCGCACGTTTTAAAATGACCAAAGTCAACGAAATTCAACTTCTGGCTAAGCTGCAAGTTCTGGTATTTTGACTTCTGGCATTGCAGACTTTCGGCAATTTAAAATGTGCATATGTGAGTGTTTTAAGTCTAATTGCGCTTTTTTAAAAAAAATGGATTTGTTTTGGGAGCTGTATTATTTATCTTCCTTTTGTTTATCTAATGTTGTTTCGTAATGCTGAAATATTGGAATCAACTCAATCTATTGTTCAATTAAAGACAGATCCTGTCTTCATTCAATTATTTAACTTTGTCTCACTAATCACAAATTTTTTTGGCGACCTATGAAGCTACAATTAATATGTTTGGCGTTTGTAGTCGAAAGCTTTTTGTTTTCGTCCTTTAAAAACAGTTGGTTTTTTTTGAAGAACGGTTGATACTGACGTTTTTGCAAAGATAATTTTATTTTTTTTTTGATCAAATTGTAGTCTAATGTCAGCTCAGATGCGAATAAATTTAGTGGCCGCTATGTTTTTAGCTCTAGAAAACATTTTTTTTTGTATTTCAGTTTTCACGCTTTTTGTTTTTATAGATCTTCGCCAATTTTGAGGTTCTTTTTGTTTTATCACAGTATTAAAATACCGACATGTTGAATATCAAAAACAAAAAAAATTGGCACTAAAAGGAGAACGGGAAACCGAATATGTGTAATATTCATAAGCAAGAAATTCTGGTTTTACCGGCATGGATACTGTATCGTAGCAAAACTTAGCTGATAAGTTTTTCTTTTAGCAAAAAATTGTCAATCTTTTTGTGGTCGCATGATATAATCTGATATAATCAAAAGTATGATTGGCTACATATAGAGACATGAATTGTATGACGTCATTGAAAGATATCAGTTCACGGTTAACTTTCACAGTTCACAGGTTCACGGTTCACAGTTACAGTTTTCTTTACCTCATTTATTTCAAAAAGAAACCACGACTTTTTCAAATTAGCTCGTTTTTAATCATATCTCAGTCAATTTGCAGCTTCATCTCATTAATGACAGATTAATTTTTGGACATTTTAAATATAATTTTTAATCTCAATAGTGGTTTTATTTTTAAACTAATGGTTTTCTGGCGTTGATTCTACTGGCTTTCACAATAATTTTGTGATATTAGAAAAGTTGTCAACCTTTTTGCTTTATCATTAGTATCTGTTCACAATAGCACACCAACCATCAGTCCAACTGGCGTGGAATCAGACCTATTTTATGCTTTTTTCTTTTTTGAAAACTTAATTGCTTATAATTTTATCGGCTGGGCTTTTTCAGCAAATTTTTAATGTTGACGGCATTTTTGGTTCTTATATCAGTCGTAAGATATATTCTGAATGTTGAAAAGTCTGAAGGATTTCTTATGAAGTCATAAATTAGCCTATCAAAAATCTCCAGCTGAGGTTAATTGTTTTTTTCCTCAGATAATTTCGTATTTCTTTGAAAAAAAAAACCTATTTATCAACTCTTCCCTTTAGTCTATTTTTGTCTAAAAAGGAAGAGTGGATAAATAGGTTTTTCAACGCTCTAAGCAAAATGAACGTTAAAAAACCTATGACTTCCTTTGTCTCACTAAGGTCAGGTCCCATATCTGTTTTTGAAAAGTTGACTATAGTTTGTTTAATTTAGGTTTTAGGCGACAATAGTTAGACTTTCTTAGCTATTATTTAGAAAGCAGACATAGAGCTCTGGTCGTAATTAATGTTTGATTTTGTTATTTGATTTTATTGTTTTCCTTGACTTGTAGGCTCGTTAATGGCTTATACCCTCTGAATCATCATCTTTTACGTCATTTAATGTTTTAAGCTCAAGGCGATTTTTCTTCATACTCTACTCACTACTTAATATTCGATAAAATTCAATTTATTACATTTTTTCAATCTCTTCCTCATTCGAAATGTATTAAGTCAAAAAAATGGATGAACGAGTTGGATTATTATGTGCAAACGCATATTACCGATCCTCCTTGTTTCTTTTGCTTGTTGAGTTAACAAAAACTTACTCAGCAAGCTGGTGAAACAAGGACGCAAGCTGGTGAAACAAGGACGCAAACTTACTCAGCAAGCTGGTGAAACTATGTGCACACGCATATCGGTTATATGCGTGTGCACATAATAATCCGACCCGCTCATCCATTATTTCCGAATGAGGAAGACATAGAATTTTTTTTTAAAAAAGAAAAATTTGTGGTGCGAATTAAAATCGCCCAAAACTCAAACCATTGAACAAAGTACCTTGTTACACAATATTGCGCGAGTAGCTCCGAAAAATTAAACATTAGTGCCCTTATTATTTTAGCAAATAAAAAGCAACTGCTTCGTACAGTAATGATGTAAAATAACGGAATAAAAATTGTGTTTGAGAATAGAAGACCACATTACATTCCGAGTTCTCGTGTACCATGCAGAGGAGAAAAAAAGACCAAATTTTCTTCAATATAATTGTGGTACAATAGTACATTTTTAGTTTGAGTTCATTAATTTGGTGCAACCAATTTAGTTCAATTTCTGTTTAACTTAATTTAGTTCAATTTCCTTATTTTAATTTGTTCATTTATTCAGTTTAATTTTGAAGATCAAATCCGATTATTTCATACTTGTTAATTTGTTTATATCCTATGCATGATCTTTTGTCTGTTCATCTTGTCTCGTGATTGTCAGTTGCCGCAATTTAGTAATGTTATCTTGTGAACAATTTGTGAAGCAGTTTTGTTGATCTTGCCTAATTTCATTCTTCTCAATTTCGTAATTTAAAATAGTTGACTCTCTCTCTTAACTAGATTTCGATCCGCCAAAGTCTAAATTCAGACGCATCAAAAATTTGGTATCTTTCGCTAAGCGAAATACCCGATAGATAGTTGAACGTGATTTTGCTCCGCCAAATCAACCTAAACTTTGTAACTCAAATAATCAATATTTGAATAACAAAATAAAGCTTGAATTCGCTCCGCCAATTCACTCTTAAATTGGCCCAATAAAGAACACTAATTGGCACTACGAAACAATTCAAATCTACAGATTGTAAATCTGTACGACATGGCGCAGTCAGCTCGAGAATCGAGAAAAACACCGCTGTCGATAGAGCCATTTTGGGAACGACCAACCTCAGACCCACCGATCAGATGGGAGAAATGGAGAATTCAATTAAAACTAGCGATTCTCGCTCGCGAGAACATAACTATAGACACATTGCTTCAACCTAAACCATCGACAGTTCGCCTACCAGTGGAACCGAAGTACGAAATGCCGATTGACGACACAACCGAGGAAACAGAAAGAGAACGTAGAGTAAGAAACAACCAGCTGAAGCTACAATGGGAACTAAAGTGTCAAAAAAAAACCGAAGCGGGAATACTATGTGGGGAGCGTCCTTGGAATCTGTGCGATCAGAAATGCGTGTCCCTGTTGTACCTCAGTATTGGTACTGAAGGAAGACGACTATTAACACAAAAATTCCCGCACGACAACATTTATGATTTGACTACTCTAAAACTCTGGGAAATGATGGAGATTGCCTTTATCCGCACAAGAAACATCACATTCGATCGATTTGTGTTCTTCTCTCGGAAGCAAAAGAAGGGCGAGACTGTAGAGCAATTTTACAGCATCTTAAAAGAACTAGCTGAAAATTGTGGCTTTGAAAACCGTGAAGAAGCCATCATCAGGGACATTTTCATCACTAACATGCTAGACGATGACATTCAGCGAGAGCTTCTAAGGGACACAGTCGAACCAGAGAGGGCACTCAGCATTGCAGTAAACATGGAAATGGGTAATCAGAATCAGCAAAGAATTTCATCTAATAACGGCGCAACTGGCAGTACGGTAAACACAGTACAACAATTCAATCGATTTCGCGGCGCGGGAGCACGAGGATCTCAATCAAGCAGAACAGTCACAAACCGTGCATCCATTGGTCAATGCCGTGGTTGTTGTCAAGTCTGGACACCTACACATCGTCAGGTTTGCCCCGCAATGGGTAAGAAATGTAATCACTGTGGTTTGCAAAACCATTTCGCTAAAGTTTGTCGTCGAAGACTTAATTCTTCAAGAAACACTCAACAAACTAATCGTATTAACAATATAGATACGGCAGAAACATCTAATCAAAATTCTAGCCAGGAAAGTCTAAACGTCAATTATATCAATTATAATGCGCAAATCAATTCAGACTATGATTCTTCGGATGATAATTACGTTGCCACTATTGAAAATACGAGTTCCCCAAATTTGACACTGAAAAAATTTAACACTAACAATTGGAAACACAAACTGCGATTTACTTCTAGACTCTGGTAGTGGTTGTACCATTATTAATATGTCACTCGCAAGAGAAATAATGCTCAATTGCGCTCAATCACAATGGTCGGAGAAAAGACCATTGGAATTGAAGTCATTTTCGAATGATATCGTCCAACCTCTTGGTACTTTGAAAACGCCGGTAAAATGCAAGGATTGGAGTATACAGAAGGCAAAAATAACAGTTGTATCCGATGGATTTAGACCAATATTAGGACGGGACCTTTTTGACCAGTTAGGTATTACAATTTCTCAGAAGCCTTGCCACAATCTGAAGTTAATAATATAGATCCACCTTGTGCAATCAAGAAATCAATGGCAAAGGAATTTCCTGATTTGATATCTCGAATTGGGTAATCAAAAAACCACACGGTCAATTCAAAATTTCACAAAAATTATCGAGTAATACATCAAAAAGGACGGAAAGTACCCATTCACCTCCAACCGAAAGTGAAAATTGAATTAGAAAAACTGTTAAATGAAGGACATATTGAAAAGTTAAACAACTGTTCAGATCAATTTTTCATATCTCCGATTGTCATTACGGTAAAAAAGGATAAGTCAATCAAAATAGCCCTTGATTCAAAAATCCTAAACAAAGCTATTCATAAAAACAAGTATCAAATGCCTAATATAGATTCGCTAATTCAAACGATTTCGCAAACACTGTCAACGGCGCCGCAGGAGACTGCTTATTTCACAACTCTTGATTTGCAATACGCTTATAGTCAATTAAAGCTACACAGTGATACGGCCCGCCATTGTAACTTCAATATAGTCAGTGGTGATATGACTGGCACATATCGATTTAAAACTGGATTTTACGGGCTGACAGACATGCCGGCGGAGTTCCAAAAAGCTATTGATTGTACCCTAGCCGGTTTAGAAAATACTTTCTGTTTCCTAGATGACATTTTGATCGTTAGTAGAGGTGGAATCGAAAAACATCTTCATTTAGTACGAAAATATCTAATAAAACTGGATCAGGAAAATTTACGCATAAATCTGGCAAAATGTCATTTCGCAAAAGAGACGATTGAATGGCGCGGTCATAATATTACGCAGTCTGGTGTAACCCCACTTTCAAGTAAAACAGATGCAATCGGAAAATTATCGGCACCTACTAATCTTAAAAAACTTCGATCTTTTATGAGATCTGTACACCACCTTGGAAAATTTATTCCGAATTTGTCACAATTATGTTACCCCCTCCGACCATTGCTTAAGAAAAATTCGAAATTTCTCTGGACGGAAGAGCACGATAAACAGTTTTCTTTAATAAAAGAACAAATTACGGAAACAACTGAAAATAAACATTTCAACCCGGATTTGGAAACGCTAATTAAATGTGACGCCTCGCGTAAGGGATTGGGATGTGCATTGGAGCAACGAACACCTAATGGGTGGCATACTGTAGCATTCGCGTCGCGATTTTTGAACTCTGTTGAAGACAGATATAGCATAAACGAACTAGAACTTCTGGGTGTTGTTTGGTCAGTGGAACACTTTAAATATTACTTATACGGCAAACCCTTTACTGTGATAACTGATCATAGAGCCCTTCTCTCTATTATGAGAGAAAACAGATCCAATAAATCATATAATAGTAGACTGACGCGATGGGTAGATCGTTTACTACCATTTGAATTTTCGATTGATCACCTTCCGGGCACAAAAATGGGATTAGTGGATTATATATCTCGCGACCCGCATCAACAAGCTGCTAATATATCCACATACGACGAGCAATTTATTGTAGCTAAATTGGATATAGTTAAGCGTAGCGCGAAACGCTTCTTATTGAATGCTGAAAATTACGTCGATTTCGCAGCGCGAAATCAATCTACAAATTGCGTCGTAAATAATCCAAATTCCACTAATAACTTATGTGGTGATTTCGCACCCCGAAATCCAGAACATTCTACAAGCACGCGAATTGACGACTCAATTAGCGAATTAACGATAAATAATTTAAATTCCATCCCCAAAATCGAAACAACTAACATTCCTCACTCGCTTTTTGCCTTAAACCGACCCACCGAACAGTCACACTCTAATCTAACTCATTTTCAACGCATCGCAACAAAATTCAAGAACGTATATATGATGTCTCAATCACCTTCTGACGACGACACACTGATGACTGTAAAACAATCGACCCCTTCGGGAGTCCGATTTGCAGAGGCGGGGCCTTCTACTGTTCAAGCGGCACCTGTGACCCCCATTACACCTACTACAGATACAACAGCCACTTCGCCTTCGGTAGACGACTTGTACATGGATTCCTTCAATTTCGCGCTTTCAAAAATCTTCTCAAGCTCTCTCATGGCCAGCCTGACAACAAAGGACGCGATCTTGAAAGAGATTCGCGACTGCATTTTGACGTCCAATGAAGACAGATGCAGACAAATCTCACCCTACATTCATTCCTTCTGGAAGGACTTACACGTGAACAATGGGTGTGTTTGCATAGACGACAGAATTGCACTCCCACATGCTATCAAGGATGCGTATGTAGATGCAATCCACGCAACTCACCCTGGCACATGGGGAATGACGGATATGGCAACACACGCGTGGTGGCCATACATGCACAGGGATATTGCCACCAAAACAGCAAAATGCAACCCATGTGTCAAAATTGGTAAAAAATTAAAACCTATTATACCAGCAAATAAATGGGCACCATTAAAGCTATGTAAAGTTCCTAATGAAGAGATTCAATTTGATTTTGGAGGACCCATTTATAATGAGAAAAATCAAGAGATTTATTTTTTTGCATGTATTGATCGATTTTCGAAATTTCCAACAGCAAAGGTATTTGATAGAGCCAATGCAGATAATATTTTAAAGTTTCTTCAAGAATATGTTTTGCTACACGGTATACCCCGCGCGATTAGATTGGATCAGGCTAGATGTCAAACGGGGCATCGAATTAAAACATTCTGTAATCAAAATAATATACAGCTAATCGAGGCGCCAATACACGACCACAGAGCTATTGGTTTGGTTGAAAGACTCATTCAAACAATCAAGAATCGCTTAGCCTGTATTAAAACGGCCGCGCAAAATCAATTTAACATGAAAGCATCAATAAATTCAATAATTTATCAGTTACGAATATGTCGTCAAAAGACTATTGGAATATCACCTTTTGAGGCACATTTTGGCAGAAAAGCGAATACACCATTAAGCAATATAACGACTACTCCAGATTGAAAAAGTTTAACTTACAAAAATATTCTTAATAAATATTTAGATTTGGAGACTGTCAAATGGGACCAACTCATCACAGACGACAAATGGGACAATGATGAGCAAAGCGATATAGAAATGGAAATAAACAAGGACAAACTGGGCAAGGAGGCAATGAAAAGACAGCGGGACGACCCAAATAAAGAATCGAGATTAATTTCTCATCCCGATGTTGGCCAACCGATACCAAGAACAGAATCGTCACTGGAGCTCAAATTGGCAAAAAAACCACAAATAAAACGATCAAAGAAAAGTCTCGACGGTCTATACGACGTACTTGCACCAGGATCGTCAGTTTTTAAAACAACCGAAAACACATCAGTAATCAAAGAACCGGGCAAGAGAGAGGTTACTATACGGAATTCTGACCTCGCAAAGTTCGGCACAAAGGCGGAACGAGAAACAGATTTGCAAATATATGCAAATAGACGCCCGAAAATCCCCACGGGAAAAACAACGGAGCAAAATCATTCATCACCATGCAAAAGAACTAAGAAAAAAGTTAGAAGGTGGAAAGAAAATGAAACACAGAAAAGTGGCAGATGACGTCAGCACAGTGTCGTCCATTCACTCTAATGTAACACGCGCCCTCAGAGTAAGAATGCCGACCAAGCCAAAGGTACAACAGACAACGGCGCCGCGAAATCAAACCACGGAGTCAAATAACGATCCCGCAGTGCCAATGGAACTTCCGACTTCAAGCATCATTATCGCGGAGCCACCAAGCAGACCGAAAAGAAAAGCAGCCACGAAAGCATCCGCAGCGCTAATTCCTTCAAAGAGAAAACGCTCTGCCACTTCAACAACAGAATCGGATGAGTCTGTGAATCCAATTCAATCATGCCCTCCCACAACACCAAGTACTTCAGCAATTGGAAAACAGAAGAGACGGCAAAACATTAAAAAACAACAAATCGAAAACAAGTCCATAATTTCTGCAATACAAACGGCTGCAGCGCAATCCAATCAAGAGGAGTCAAACTTCACAGTCGGCCCATGCTCCCCAACAACTTCCTACCCCACTCAATTCTACGTCTCTCCGAATTATGAGGAACCCGAGTTATCTATGACAGTTGGCGAAGCGGAAAGGTATTATGAAAGCGAAAGCGATTAATGAGTAAAACTGACCATTCAAAACTCTGTCTAAAACATTACAGTATTAATTATTTAACAAGTACAAATTTCTTACTAATTTTCTGATAAATAACATGTTATTTATTTCCGCCAAGGGGGAAATGTGGTACAATAGTACATTTTTAGTTTGAGTTCATTAATTTGGTGCAACCAATTTAGTTCAATTTCTGTTTAACTTAATTTAGTTCAATTTCCTTATTTTAATTTGTTCATTTATTCAGTTTAATTTTGAAGATCAAATCCGATGATTTCATACTTGTTAATTTGTTTATATCCTATGCATGATCTTTTGTCTGTTCACCTTGTCTCGTGATTGTCAGTTGCCGCAATTTAGTAATGTTATCTTGTGAACAATTTGTGAAGCAGTTTTGTTAATCTTGCCTAATTTCATTCTTCTCAATTTCGTAATTTAAAATAGTTGACTCTCTCTCTTAACTAGATTTCGATCCGCCAAAGTCTAAATTCAGACGCATCAAAAATTTGGTATCTTTCGCTAAGCGAAATACCCGATAGATAGTTGAACGTGATTTCGCTCCGCCAAATCAACTTAAACTTTGCAACTCAAATAATCAATATTTGAATAACAAAATAAAGCTTGAATTCGCTCCGCCAATTCACTCTTAAATTGGCCGAATTAAAGGACGCTAATTGGCACTACGAAACAATTCAAATCTACAGATTGTAAATCTGTACGACAATAATGAATCAAAAATAACTGTCACTGTAGTTTGACGAACTTTCTACTCAGAACACTGCCTCAAAAAAACTCGGATTTTTTGAGCTGTTAGACAAAACGGAATCTCGAATCGCTTAATCAATTTTGGTAGGCCTGATTATAAGCAAATTTCCTATTCGGTAGGCCAATGTATGAGGCCTTGTCATCCAAATGACCTCAAGTATGTGCGACATCAAATTATGATACACGAAAATTGCTTGAGTTTATTGTTCTCGAGTTTTATCAAAACTGGAGGATATTGAGCACCTAACAAAATTTAAACGTTTGCACACTCGCATGAAACATTTCCTCCATTTCAAGCATAAAAATGTTCCTTGGTCCAAAAACGGACAATACAAGGTGTCCTACTTGTTTTCATTTTGCTTAGAGCGTTAAAATCTTATAGTTTTTTTGTTTTTTGTTTGGATGAAAACAATTTTTCGCATTTTTCATAAAAACAACCAAAATTGTCTGTTAAGGAAAATATGATTTTATCGTTATACACTTAATTTATTTTTCTCAAATACTTGAGCAATTCACTTGAAGTGCTTAGCATTCATATAAAACAGGACAGCATTAGAGTAAGGTGAATGATTGATACACCAATGATCGATATTTCCATCCCCTACCTACGGGAAGTTGTCTGTGTGAGAATGAGAGCTAACTTATCCATAGCTTAAGTTTGACCAGAGCCTGAGCAATGCTTACTGCTATTACGGTACCACGTTAAAGCTTCAGACGTTTTTAATACGTTTTCAGAAGTTGAAGCTATCGTTTTTGCAAGTTTCCTTGAGTGCATACGCAGAATGATAGTGGCTCCAACTTCATATGGCACCATGCTGTGTCTCGGATGACAAATGATAAAAATTAAATGTTTTTTGAAGCTTTTTCACGAATTACTGTGCTTTCTGAGTTACCGTAAAAGTCTTGATCAAATTTCTATGGTGCTTTTAATAATTCAAAGGTTATACAACTGTCGCAAAACTCTGTATCAAAACTAGCAACTGCCATTCGAGACTTTTAAAGGTAACTTATGAAGTTTCTTCTCCTCGATCCGGGCTCAAGACGGGCAGTTGTTGTCCTAAGAAAAAGATGTAAGCAAGTAACTGTTCATAACGCCCACTTAATTTTAATTTTGTGAATTTTAGAGCAATATTTCGAAATATATAAGTGCATTTTATTGTAAGTTTGCTACTTTTTCATTTTTTTTAAATTTTTTTCTGATGCTTGTATGAGATACATAGCTGTGTGAGAATTGTGCCTTGAATTATGGCTGATGGCGAATATGGTCTCGTTTTGTGATCTACAGCACATTTCAATGATTACTCAATTTGATTAACTTGGCAATGTCTGTTGCCTTTTCAGTTTTTCTCAAGGTTAATTTCATTTGAATTCACATATAGTGGGAAAAGCATTGTCTAAAAACAATATTATACAGAGCGTTATGTTTTCTCGCCAATTGATTTTATACTAAAAATACCTTTAATTAGCAATAAATTTATAATCTTAGGGCCTGTTACCTTCAAATTGGCGCCGATTGAGTACAAAATGAACTTGATGAAAGAAAGGAAGAGAAAGTATTGTTGAAAACTGATTAATTGCCAAAATATAGCTGTCGTCTTCTATCTGATGAAACCTATTCACAGCAACTAATTCTAATTATGCATGACATTACTAGCATAGAATGCTGCACTTTTCAATTTTTGAAGGATAAACTGAATTCGATAAGAAAATGAGAAGTACTGTGTTAAAAGTAGACTAATTCATAGCGCTTTCTGTATTCTAGCCGCTGGATTTTATTCAAAATCTTACATTACAAAGCGACGATTTTTTGAAGTGGACTTGAAATTCTACCCAATGTCAAAGTGCCTAATGTGTCAAAACAGTCAATGTCATGATACCCAATTAAAGGAAAACTTATCCTTTTTGATAACAAAGTTCAATAAATTGATTAAAAATTAGCAGTTTTTAAAGCATTTTTTACTGTAATTTTAGCAGGGTTTGTTCTTTATCATTTTGGTTGCAATTGTTTTATTTAAAATCCCACGGGCTGTTCGAACGATTGTCTAAAATTGTTTTTATGATGGTTTGAACAATCTTTGAGTAAATTGAGTATTTGATTGGTTATATTTTGGGTATACTTTTCAATATTATGAATGACTTACGTAAATAAATTTGACAAATGAATTGTTCAGACATTCATAAATTGATATACCGGTAAAAGACTATAAAAGTATCTTAACAACCATCAAAACATCATATAGTTTTCAGACAAATCATACAAAGATCTTATATGGATCCTAAAAAACATTATTGCAAGATCAAACAAACAAAATTGAGGATCGTATATGGGACAATAATTAATCTTAATATGGTTATAGGCACCATTTATAAGTCAGTGGAGGTTATTTATAACCCATGAAATTCACGCCGTAGTTTTAAAAAAAAACCACTGTGAACAGTAGACAGGGCGACAAAAAGTGTCAAGAGCACAAGAGAGATTAAAGGAAATGGAACAGCGTGAGACTTCGCCACTTTTAAGCTTTTAACAGTACCATTAGTATAATTTGACTGGGAAAATTATTTTGCGTTAATTTTTTGTTACTTGGTCAGCTAAGAATTTTGAGAGTGACCAAGTGATTGAGTCTTTTATTTATGCCACTTGTAGTGTTTCACTAGCAGAATAGACAAAAAAAGATGATTGAAACTTGGAGCTTTTTCAGAAAAAATAACATTCATGTTAATGGGTAGATTTAATCAACTAAGGGCATCATCATTTTTCAAAACAAAACAACTGTGGGGGAGATAACCTCTGCAAAATGAATTCCACCACATTTAAAAAAACGTCAAAAACATCAGTTCTTTTCTCGTACATTTTCCAAAAAACAGCGCACCAAATCAACAATTGTTAAATGCAAGAACTTCCCAAAAACAAGAGTTCAGGTTTGGTATTAAGACGCAAAAGTTGAATTGGTTCAGAACAGTTAGGGCATAATAGTGTCTGGTAATTGGATACGGACAACAGATTAAGCTAAGACCCAGCATCAAGAACCATCTCAAGATCTCACTCTTTTTTAAGAAAAAAAGATTACTAGCCTCTCCATTGCGCTTAGCATATATCGATCGGCTTTCCTGTAGAATATAAATAACATAAAAAATCTGAGCTTCTTTAAACAGTTATCATTTCTCAAAAGTAGCAAGAAAAAAACGTAAAGAGAAGCGGTTTGAGATTGCAAAACAGATATTTTGAGATTGAAATTTGCTGCTGCTCAGAAACTGTTTTCTCAGATGCTGATATCTGCTCAGAAGAATACATATGCCGATAGGGTGATACTCGGCACCCAATCAGCACATGCATTCTTCCTCGGTTTTCGGAGCCTACCCGACTAATCATGTTGTTCTATTTTTAGATGACACAGTAAGCTTATTCATTTTCCTTTTTCAATTTTTAGCAAAACATATAGCGTCATAATTCCCCCCACTTTTTTCAGCTGCCGTATTGTTCCTTTTTGAGTGCGCGTTTGTGTTTGTTGTGTGTGTGTGTGTATGAGTGTATGCGTGCGTGAGTATGTGTGTTTGCTTGTGTTGTGTATGAGTGTGTGCGTGCGTGAGTATGTGTGTTTGTTAAAATAACTTCCTGTTTGTTAGAGCAAGCACATTAATTTGTCATCGCTCTTATTATCAACACGCTTTATCCTCACATACAAAAAACAGTATTTTTGCCTAAACGATTTTACTCTTTCTAAACAGTTAAATCTATTCCTAACTTATTCAACCTACGTATTCGAAAAAGGCTGCGTGTTTTCTAAAAAAATTATCAAAAAAGTTATCAAAAAAATATTACAAAAATTCCCCCCCCCCTCCATCAACCCTACCCACCCACACACCCACACACACACACACACACACACACACACACACACACAAACAAACACACACACACACAAGCGCGCACACATTCACGCGTTTATACGCAACAACTGACTGATACATGCACACTGTCAGCTTTTCTTATATTTGCAGAAAAAATTACATTTTGTAAAATAATTTTTACAAAATGTAAAAAATTTGTTTTTACAAATTGTAAAATTTTTTACAAATTGTAAAAATTGCTTTTCTTCAATAGTATTTCAAATTCTAAAAACAATCAGTTTATCTAACAAAATGTAAAATTTTTACAAATTGTAAAAAATTTTTACAAATTGTAAAAAATTTTTTACAAATTGTAAAATTTTTTTTTTACAAATTGTAAAAAAATTATACTTCTCAAAAATTATTTTAAATTCTGAAAACAAACAGTACATTTTACAAGTTTTTTTTACAAATTGTAAAACTTTCATCGTTCCAAGTAATCTTTCAAAAACTAAAAAATGCACAATTTTTACAATTTGTAAAAGAAATTTTACAAAATGTAAAAAACTCTTACTCTTTTTATCGTGATACATGTCTGTCAGATCAACTCATTTTTACAAAATGTAAAAATTTTTTACAAATTGTAAAAAACTTGTTTCACTATGAAAACAACCTTTTTGTTGATTCGTTTTGTGTTTTCGAATTTTAATTTGAGTTAGTGAAGAAAACTGATTGGTTAATTTTTTCTCTACTTTTCATTCATTCTTTGCTCGTTTTTCGTTTTTGATAAATTTTCTGATAGGAATCAATGCTTTAATTCTTTGTTTTTGTGGATCATTTTTCTGATTGGTTGGTGTATCGACTAGCAAGTTGAGGTTAGCTTTGCCTCGCTCCAAGTAATTCATTTTGCTCACACTGTTGCTAACCGTCATTTGGTTGCTCCTTCTCAACTAAATTTTTTGCTTTTGTCCTAGCGTTGTTGTTTATTCGAATAAGCTTTACTTAATTTTGTCTTGCTGCTCTAATTTTTTAGTTTTTACAAATTGTAAAAAAATCAGCTTCTACATTTTACAAATTGTAAAAATTTCAGCTTCTACATTTTACAAATTGTAAAAAATTCAGCTTCTACATTTTACAAATTGTAAAAAATTCAGCTTCTGCTTTTTACAAATTGTAGAATTTCAACTACGTTCCTCTTACAAATTGTCAAATTTTTAGGCATTTCATTTAACAAATTGTAAAAACTCAACTTCTACTTTTTACAAATTGTAAAAAACTCAACCTCCACTTTTTTACAAATTGTAAAAAACTCAGCCTCCACTTTTTACAAATTGTAAAAAAACTCCGCTTCTACTTTTTACAAATTGTAAAAAAATTCAGCTTCTACTTTTTTTACAAATTGTAAAATTTCAACTACGTTTCTCTTACAAATTGTCAAATTTTTAGGCATCTCATTTTACAATTTGTAAAAACTCAACTTCTACTTTTTTACAATTTGTAAAAAAAACTCAGCTTCTATTTTGTTTACAAATTGTAAAAAACTCAGCTTCTACTTTTTACAAATTGTAAAATTTCAACTATGTTCCTCGTTCGGAATGATTGTAAATTCTCTATATTGCTCCTGTTTACAGATTTTAAAAAAGAGGATTATTTCTAACAAGCGAGGGATGTCTTGATGAAATTTTACAATTTGTAAAATTCGGTCTTTCGCTGTTTTTGTTTTTAATCAGCAAAAAAAATAAAGTGATTTCTCATTTTTTACTTAGAGCTCTTGTTTGCGTTTTTGAAAAAAACAGCCCTTACACTTTATTTCAGATTAGCTTGCACTACTACATTTTGTTTCTCATTGGAAGAAAACAAAAAGTGGAGGAGTGTCATCCTACTTATATCCAAAATCATCTTGGTCTTCATTCCGACAACATTGTTAGTAAGTTAAAACTTTGATTAAAACACAGTTTGAGCCATGAGCGTTTTTTTTTATTTTTTTAAAAAGAGGAAGTGCTTGCCAACTTTAGGCAATAGTGATTGCAACGTTTTGATGACAAAATTAGAAAACAGTTTCTTTACGATCGATTTATCATCCAATGCGTCGCTTGATTGCTATCCCGACAATACACTTGCTTCCTTCCGTACATCACTCAGCGCACCTCTAGAACTTGACGATAATCAGTGGACCGTTTCCCTCTCTAGCATAACTTGCCCAAAAAAGTTCTTCAATATCGTTGAAGGTAAATTTGACTATATCAATGGAAAACTTGGCATCTACTTATCAAATTGTCGTGTTCCTAAAGGTTTGTACAATAGCGTGTTCGAATTGATTGATGGCATGGAAAAAGGAATCTATGCATCTAGAGGACAAAAATCTATTTTCGATAAAAGTAAAAAAGATTTTCAGTTTTTCCCGAGAAAAGAACTTACGTCCAAAGGTGTGGTTGTTCTATGCGAAGGAAAGGATTGTGTTCATCTGACAAATGTTTCCGATGATCTCAGATACATATTAGGATTAGAGAAATCTCCGTTGGAGACGCATAATAAACTTTCCTCTGGAAACAACCAGTTTGAAGATAAGCCAGTTTTTCCAACGGATATCAATTTGTATCATCTTGCTTTTGTTTATTGTGGCATTATTGAGCCACAGTTTGTTGGCAATACCAAGGCACCCTTATTAAGATCTTTCCCCCTATCTGACGCAACTCAAATTGGTCCTGAAAAGGTGGAGTCCTCCATCGCAGGCCGTTTCGGATATCCAGCTGTATATCGTCAGTCTTTTGACAAAACTCAATCTAAGCTTGTCAATAAAAACTATATTCACGATATTTTGATTGAAATTCGAAGTGATACTGGGAAACTGATACCTTTCACGGGAGTTGGTCGTACCTACGCAACACTTTTCTTTCAAAAAATTAGTTCATAGTTTCATTGCTTCAAATAATTTAGAATGGCGCAGTGGATCAGAAAACGAAAAGAACAAAGTGACCTCGAGCGACAAAATGCACAGCCTTTCACCGGAGTAACGCCTGAAGAAGATCTTGAGGTATCAAAACTGGATAACGTGTGGGACCTGGATCCAAAAAACAACCGATTTGTCAGAGTCGGGCTCAGAAAATTTGAAACGAGCGTATACGCCTACATTAAGGTCTTCAAATTAACAACTACGGTTGATTCAAAAATCAATACAATATCCGATAAATGGACCAGACAATCAAGTTTATCGCTCACAATGGACGAATTGATCAACGTCACAAAAATTATTGGCAGTGAGTCCAGTGAAACCTTGACTGAGACAGATTTGGCACTCTGGGAGTCTTTTGAGGTGGCAATGACTTCATCCCTTGAAGCGATAAGATGCAATAGCGCTCCCGTTGAAGGGAAGAAAATGAAGACAAAAGTTGTGGAAGTTGAACACAAATTAAATGGCGCAACGATTGGCGACGAAGGCGAAGTTTACACCCAGCCTCAAGTTGGGGACGACTTTCCCGAAGACTTTGCTATCCCTGTTACAGAGGATTTATCATATCGAAATGAGCAAGATGCAGATATTTGGCGATCCCCAATCAAATTCAAAGCTAGTCAAAAAGTGAAAAAGAGCAGTTCTTCCAATATGAAAAAAATTTTAAATCGTCTGAATGATATCACACACTTTTGGTTCAACTGATTGATTGGCTACCAGATTATTATTCTCCTCTCCTTGATCAACCTATATACAATACTTTTGTATTCTCTTGCTACTATTTTTTAAATAAAAAACTTTTTTAAAGCTTTTACTCGTCATCTCATTCCAGCCATTGTTGGTTCTTTTTTCAAACCTTGAACAAACTTATAGTGCTGTGTTTTTCAGACAAGTATCAATGACCTCTGTCAGTTCTTCTGAAGCAGTGAGTTGCGAAGCAATTGACCTTAGTCGCGGCCATAACCTTGCTGTGAAGCGGGCACGTTTGACAAGGCAACCGGACGGTTTTCATGTTACACTGGAGGATGATGAAGGCAATTCTACCCGGATTGAAATCGAAGAGTCTGTCGACGACAACTCCCAACAAGCGAGCGAGCTCTAGCACTGAAGTTGTTGACTTGGACAATGAGGACGTTAATGACGAGGTAATAAGAACCTTTTTGCTTCAAAACACCTCCTTTTTTCTAGGATGACATATACTGTACTGTATTGAGATGGGCAGTATCGAACCCTAAAAGATACAAAAAACAAATCACTTCGATAATTTGCTGAGCCTCAATAATTTTATTGTGTTTTGTTTAGGATAGTGGAAATGTTCAAATAACCCAGATAGCGCAAATGTTTGGAATTGACGTAGTGAAGGAGGTTGTCAGTAAACAATCAAATCAAATATCGCTGGGCAATATGATACTCAAGGCTATCGCAGAGGGTCAATGTAATGATCTTTATGCGAAGTTCAAATATGTTGCAACGCGAGAAGAATTGAATACGGCTTTTGACTTCATGATAGCTAATTTGAAGAGCCTACTTCTCCAAATAAAGATAGGTTCCTCGGAGACAAATAACATCAAGCGTTATTGTTGGATGCTTGGTTTTTTGTACAAAGCAAAAAGCGACCTGTTCAATGACAATGAAGACAAGAGGCGATCAAAAGTGTATAAGAAACTTTGTGTAAAAATGCTGTCATGCTCGAATGTGACTCTTAAAGACTTGATTCTCCGCTGCCAAACCATAGCATAGCAAAAAGTTCAACCTACCATATTTCATTTTTCTTGCGCGGATTTTGTTATGTCTAAAAATTTATTGTACACTTTTTCTTCTTTCATATGTGTGTGTATTAGTTTTCATCTTATGCTATGACAGTCAGTCATTTATTGACTATTTAGTTGTTTCACTACCAAATTTTTTATCTTATTTTTTGAATATCAACGACCAACTGAAAGAAGCAAGTTTGTTCAAAACCACCTTGTCTTCAATAATATTATGAGGAATTATTGTTAAACTCATTAGAAAAAAAAATGTTCTCACAAGATCACCAATTCAGCCACTTCTGTTTTTCAGACCACAAAATACAGAGTGGAAATCAACCATGTGCAATGTCCGACAACCCGTTATGCTCAAAAGAAGTTGAAGTTTACGAAAAAGTTGAGATAGCTGTTCGTCAACTTGAGCTGTCACATCAGTCAATTACCATTTCGATAGATAACGGATCCTGTACATGGATAGAAGCTCTGAGAAACCTGGAAAGCAAAAAGGCTTTTGGAAATGTGCTCTACCATATGGGAATCATCAGACGTTTCGCTTCCTTATTCCAATGGAATCGACTGAACAAGACTCTCGAACAAATTTATCTGAGGCTGGCGGATTGCTACAGAAAAATTGACATGCACGACGACGCAAAAGCACTCAGCTTAAGAGCGTTCAATTTATCGCAAGAATATAGACAGCGTAATGAGGCACAGAAACCAGCGACGATCCCAGAGTGATTGTTCCTAAACTAGATTATAATGAACGTTTTTTCGAACGTTTATAATTTTTGTAAGCTGCCTAACTTTCACCTTCAAATATTATGTATAGTTCAGAGTGTTTTTACTGATATTAAAGTACTTTAATTTATATCAGGGGTTTAACCTACAGCTTTTTTGAGAGGATTAAAAACGTGTCAACCAACTATTGGACAGACTTTTTTTCAAAAGATTTGAATGATATCTTTCCAATCAACCAACCGTTAATCAAACTTGATCAAACTGATTTTGTTATTGCGGTTTCTAACGTATTTCCTGCGTTTCAGTGAAATGAATGTACAAGCCAGTGCAGATGAAAGGGTTGTCTATCTTGACAAATGTATTGCGGCCTGGAACGATTCACTAATTGAAGCAAGTGAAGGTATCCGATTAAAAGAGATGAATGATGTGAAGGCGGTGCAGCTTCTAAAAGGCCTCAGAGACGAAGGTTTACGACTTCATTCGTTGCCAAATATCAAAGAGTTTTTGACTGGTTTTCAGTGGTTCAGCATGACATATCTGATGGAACGAACCTATCATAAACTTGGAGAAATTCTTCTACGTCTTGGTGGTTCCTCTAAATCTGAAGCTAAAGAATGTCTTTATATGGCAGCGGTTTTTGCCTGCAAATATGTTCAGAAACCAGCCAACAAATGATTAAATTGTGCCTTTAACTGTTGCTTTCAAATAATAAGTAAAACTTGCTCCAAACTTTTACCACCCATGCTGCTGTGTTTAAAGCCGCTAATCATTTTCCAAACAAAACATTTTCTTTTGTCATTTCTGATGCGCTCACTTTTTGTACTCGAGTTTTCTAATTATTTTATGATGACACAATATTTTGTTCTTGGCTCAACATAAAAAAGAACACGAATTCTGTTTAACATTTTTTTTTTGCTGTTCGAAATTGATGATTGTTTCCTCTCTATAAACGACACAAACAGACCGTCGTCTAAAACTAATAATTGAAGAATCAGGTTCTAAATTTGATACCTGTTTTCAGAGACTGAACATGTCAAGTGAAAACACACACACTAATGGCAGCAGCAGCAACGCTACTGTAGCAGAAGCACCAGACCTGAGCTCAGCTAGTGGTTTTGATCCCTCAACCTTTTATCAAATAACACGAAGACCGAAAAGAAGGAGCTCCCTACAAGCGGTCAGTCGCGACTTCGAGGTCAGTTTCCGAGGTATTGAAACCCAAATTGACAAAGTCAAAGACATTTTTAATCACTTGATAAATTTCCTAATTGAAGAATTAAACCGTGAAAACGAAAATACTAACCACCGTATACGCTTGGTTCTAAATGCTCCGAGTCTGAGTTACCCAGTTCATATACCTTTCCAGGAAGCGGCTGATTTTAACATCGATTTTGTGTTAAATGAAATTGAGCGTGTTTTAAATTCAAACGAAGGGTTCGACATCAGTAGCGATATGAAAGTGAATGTGTTATCGGTGTCTTTAGCTGCAATGGGTGGCTATAAAATAGGCGGAATTCATAATCGAACTATCCCCGACGTACTAACTTTCATATCACAGAAGCGATCAGTTATATCTATTCATACTGATGAATCAAATAATTGCTTATTAGCAGCACTAGGCGTAGGCATGGCTCTGGCAGATAACGGATTACAGCAGGCAAAGAAACAATTTTCAAAAAAATACAAACAGGATTTGGAAAAAAGCAGTTGATATTCAAACTGAAACGGTTTTCTAATTCGGATATTGATTTCGAAAACAGCGCGAATAAAAAATGGACTCTTGACGATCTCTCTATGTTGGCCAAAACCGCAACTCTAATACCATACAACATAACTGTGTACGATGCAAAGTTCATGGGTGTTTATTTGAAAAGTTTCAACGACGGCCAGGAGAAGCACATTGATCTGTTGTACAACTCAGACGCAGAGCACGTTGATGTAATCACTTCAATGAAGGGCCTGTTCAGCGTTCGGTTTTACTGCTATGCTGGTCATAAAGGATTTTCTACTGTTAAACACTTGTGTGCAGCCAGTTCGTGTACAGAGTGTCGTATGCCAAAGTGCAGAAACAGGGCTTCTACTGCGTTCAATACTGATTTTTTTGGACAACAGACGTGTTCTACGTATCGTTGCCAAACTTGTGGACTAATTTTGAAGAGTCAGCTGTGCTTGGATGCGCATATAACGCAACGTATTTGCTCTTATTTCTACAAATGTCCTGGGTGCAATCTTACTGTTTCCCGGCACTCGGCGTCCAATCATCAATGCAGCAAAAAACGATGCGTTACTTGTTCTCAATTTTACGATTTCTCACAAGGAAAGAAACACGAGTGTTTTGTACAGAGCCCCAGAAAACGGACACGTGCAGCCCTGGAGACTGATGTTGGTGAAAGAACGACTGTTGATGGTGATAACAGAAATTTTGCCGGCAAGAAATCAAAGAGGAGTAACCTCTCCAATTCAGTGTCCAGTTCTGACGCTTCCTTCTCGCGACAGGAAGAAGAAGCAGAGCAAGCAGTGCCAGACGAACAAACTTGGGCCTTTGACATTGAAACTGATCAGAGCTGCGAACAAAAGAATGTACACAAACCGGTTCTTCTGATTGCAAAATCATTTTCAGGAGTTGAGAAATCTTTTGTTGGTTACAATTCAGTTAACGATTTTTGTCTTTGGTTGTTCGACAACAAAGAGCGTGTCAGAAAGTGCGAATGGTTCATTGCTCATTTTGGAAGTGGGTACGACTTTTTGCCAATCTTGGAGTGGCTATATCAGAAACAATGTTTCATTCCAACAATTGTTCTGAGAGGCAATAAAGTTGTGTCACTCAAAGTGGGAAATAAACGGTTTATTGATTCATACCTGTTTATACCTATCCCTCTTCGGAAATTTTCAAAGACATTTACTATTGAAGAGACGGAGAAGGGATATTTCCCCCACTTTCTTACTTCATCTGCAGCTTTTGAAGGTAAAACACCTTTTCATACAATTTCTTCGTGCCCCAATGGACAGGAATGCGGCTTAGTGAACATAGTTTCCGCTGATTGCCCTCACTGCATTAGTAGGAGAGATGACAGACTTTCAAAACTCCAAGGATTAAATTGCACAGCACGGACGCTACCAAGAGAGTGCCATGAGAATTCAAGAGAATGCCAAGAACCAGATTTTGCCTTCCTACCCGGACAGTTCCCGCCGCGGTGTCTGTTTGGCATTAATTCCCTAAAAGATACTGAGGATTTTAATCACTTCATTCAGTGGCATCAACAACAAGAGGTAATTTACAAGGAAAACTTGCTAGTTTACGACTTTCAGCTAGATTTAACAAAATACTGCCAGTCAGACGTTGAATTATTGAAACAAGGTGTTACCACTTTTCGACGACTGATTAAGAAAACATGCAACAACATTGACCCCTTTCAAATAGCATGTACTGCTGCATCAGCCTGTAACTATATATACCGACAACTGTTCATGCCTCCAGCCTCTATAGCAATTTTACCATCAAACGGATATCGCTCGATGGAGAAAACTTCGTTCCCGGCTAATCAATGGCTCTGCTGGATCGAACGTACCGAGAGGGAAAAAAACAGGAATTTTGAAATCAAGTTCTACAAATCAAACTCGTTGGGTGGTTCTGCTTCAAAAAACGATAAAGAAGTTCGAGAGCAAAAAATTGGCCCGTGCCGTGTAGATGGCCTCATGTTAAAAAAAGAGCGCTCCGATGAACAAGATTGGATCAGCGATTCTAAAGTTGTGTACAGAGCAATTATTTATGAGTTTTTTGGTTGTTATTATCACGGCTGCTACAAATGTTATCCAAATCGCAAAGAGTTTAATAAGAAAATGGGAATGACTATGGAAGAGCTTCATTTCACCACTTTTCAAGAAAGATTTCAGTTTCTCCAATCTCAAATTGAAAACAAAGTTCGCCACAAAACGACGGATGGTTTAAACTATGTTATTGAGTCATGTGAAAATATCTGGGAATGTCAATTTAACGATTTAGTTAAAAGCCATTCTTTTGAGGAAGCGGCAAAAATTGCTCCTTTTTCTAACGGCCACTATCATACCTCAAAGTTGAAACAACTGGTGAGCAGTAGCGAGTTTTTTTCACCACTCAAAGCCAGAGACGCTTTTGTTGGCGGTCGGACAGAAAATTTCTGCACACGTTGGCACAAAAAGAATTGTAAACAAAAGTTTCGGTATGTTGATATTTGTTCCTTGTACCCGTATGTTAACGCGTCGTGCCCTTATCCTGTTGGTCATCCGGACTTTGTGCTTGTGGCTCCAGTTTTTGATGAAAATGTGACGGAAAATCCGTTAAGTCTTCAGCGACGAAAAGTGCTAGCATCACGCTCGAATGATTGCATTTATTGTCAGCCTTTTTCGGAAGTTGAACAAAAAATTTTGGATGAAGAATATTTTGGATTAATCAAATGTCTTGTTCTGCCGCCGAGGAGTCTCTGGATACCAATTATCCCTTTCAATTATAGTGCGAAACTTTTTTTCCCGCTCTGCAGGAGATGCGTGGAAACCACTAGTTCTAACAAACCCCAGCAGGCAAATATCCCAATCGATGGGTCAAATTGCTCGCACAGTGATTACCTTGATAGGGCTTTCTGGGGCACATTTGTGACTGTTGAACTACTATTAGGGATTCGTTGGGGCTACAGAGTTATTGATGTGTCGGAAATTTGGTCATGGAGCACTGCAAGACGCTCATCAAACTTATTTCGGGAGTACATAAACACTTTTTTGAAGATAAAAACAGAAGCGAGTGGGTGGCCAGTAGAGTGTAACTGTGATCAGACTGAAACTTGTAGCCACAGAAGAGACTTTCTGCGCGACTTTGAACTCAAAGAGGGGGTTAAACTGAATGAGGAGAATATGGAGCGGAACGAAGGCTTACGTTTCATCTCAAAAATTCTTCTCAATTCTTTTTGGGGTTATCTTGGTATGCGTGAGAACCTGCCAAAAACGAGGTATGTCAACAATTACCCTGATGTCGTAAAATACTTCACGTCTAATTTTTCTCGCGTTATTGACGCAACTCTAGTGGGAGAAGATTTGATGCTTCTTCAGTACCAAATGATTGACGATGCGGCTGATATTCCGAGAAAATCTAATGTTGTTTTGGCTGCCTTTACAACCGCCCACGCCCGAAGCATACTATATCAGCATATTTCGAAGGTGAAAAATCCTCAAAACGTTTTATACTGTGATACAGACAGTATAATGTACATCGATGAGCAAGTTAGTGGTTTGGATGCTCATAGGGATATACCTATCGGTTCCTATCTCGGTGATATGACGGATGAGCTTCCAAAAACGGTCACGGTTGATAATTTTTTTAGTGGTGGGCCAAAATTTTACTGTATCAATGGACGCAATAATGAAACAGCTGCTGAGTACAATGTTTTTAAAGTCAAAGGTCTCACTATTAACAGAGCAGTGGAGAAAACGTTCGATATCGAAGCGTTCAAAAAACTGGTTCTTCAGGAGGTGCACGAGCTGCGCTCCCCATTTAGCTCAATGCGTCGTTGCGTTAAAACTGGTAAAATTCAAACACAGTTTTGCAAAAAAATGACTAAGATAACTTGTACTAAACGCTGCTTCGATACTGATACTGGCTTATCTGTCCCCTATGGTTTCTTCTCCAACTTCAAACATTAATGTAGCCAGTTTGTATTTGGTATCAGTAATTTAATTTTTGTTTCTTTTTTCAATTTGAAGTATTAATTTCTTTTCACACTTTTTTCTCCAATTGTTTATTTTTTGAACAGGAATTGCAAACCATGCACAAACTTTGTCTTGTTTTCAGATTATTGAACGTTATGTCTCAAACCAAGTCAGACAGCACTCAACATTGGAGCTCAGAGACGATAACAGACTGGTCAAGTAACAGATATCTAGAAAAACTGACTTGTCACTACATTGCGGTCGACTCCTGTCAAATGAAGAATATGGGCTGTTGCATGAGCGTTGATGGGTTTTATTGTTGCGGGCCAAGTGGCCAACTAAGAGCTGACTTAGATCTAATTAATGACACTATTGTCAGCTCTATTGTGCGCGCAAACTATGTTTCATTGTTCCTGTTCATCCTTTCGATAACTTTGCTGTCTGTCGTTGTGTGCTGTATTATTGATGCTACTCATTTCCGATGGTCCCGAAAACAGGAAATTCAGTCAGCCGTTAAAAGGAAATCGAAAAACCGGCCGGCGACCGAGGTTCTTGGGAAAGGGATTGCGGTGGACGGGCAAACACGCTTGCAAGAAGAAGACAAAAATTCATCTGACTTGATTTGCAGGGGTTGCTCTGCTACAACGCAAGGCGAAATGTCCGCGGCTTCATGGTGGCAACACGATTCAAATTCTGTCCAAGCTCTCCAGACTACTGCGCAAGTTCACTCCGTTCCTCCCGATCTCCTGGTTTCCAATGCAAGTAAGGAAAACATGACTGCAGTTCTACCACTGATTAGACCACAAAAGTATATGCAGTATCCGGTTTTGTATGGAAGAAAACACTCTTTACCAACAAGCTCTCGAAACATTTATTATACACCAATTTCCGTTCAGAGAAACAATTCTTTCACGACAATTTCAAAAGACAAGCCAGCAAATGTAAGTCATTTCGTCAAAGATAATAACCCCTCTACTTCTCACTTTGGAAGCCTGGTCGAAGACGTGCCCGCCCGAAAAAAGAGGTTGCCATCTAAATCAAGTGTAGATGATAACACTTCTACAACAACAACAACAACTTCGACTTTTTCTCGTAAGCAATTGTATAGTTATGGAGACCTTGAAACGCTAGTTTGATTGATGGATTGATCATATCTTGCAAAAGAAGAGGAGCACTTGATGATCATTTTTAAAGCAGAGACTCATGGCTGTCTGTCTGTCTGTCTGTCTCTCTATGTTTGTATACCATATGTCGAAGGTTTGTATTGTATTTCAGCAAACATTTGTGATGAGTTAGTCTTTATTGATGACAGTACTTGTTGCTTTTTACTGTACAAAAGATTGAAGTGAATGAAAAGAGAACTGCCAATTTGAGGCAATTTTTTGTAACTTTTAGATTTTTGATAGTTGTAGGTAGATCTAATTGTTTAATCATTAACTAACTACCGCACTTGAATGTTATTCTTTTCGTTTTCTTTTGTTGTTTCATTTGTGTACCTGATATTAACTGTGATGCAGGGGACACTGATTTTTCAGAGTTTTGGTATGGAGTTTCGTCAAGGTGTCACCAGGAACTATGCGCATTTTGTGTTCTACCCCACCAATGATTGTGAGAAAGGAGCAATAGAGCAATGTGATCACATTTTGGAGGAGCTCTGCGCAATGCTACAGCGTGAGCACATTGAGTTTGTGATTGGTGCCCATGTCTTTAACTGCCTAAAACAATGCGGTTTTCCAAATGCAGTGTGTGTGACACGAAAAACCTCACAGAATCAACATCGTGTTCCAAATTCAGCTCAAAGGTGCAATCTTATGTCGTCCACTAATAAGGAAGCACCGGAACTTTGCGAGAACCATCTTCATTTGTTGATATACTGTAGAGATGACTCCCAATCATCTACAAGTAATGCCCAACCAGCGACCACAACAAACTGGAGACTTGAAGAAGCCGTAGCACGCGTCAGGCACTATTTCAGTTTTCAACTACCGAGGTCAGAGATGAGATCAGGCTTCAAATTCTTTCAAATACAAGCGTGGTGTCCCTTCTCTGTGTATGCTGCTTTCGCTGGACAAATAAAAAATAAACAACCTTATGCTCTTGCGCGCGGGGAACAATTCGACTTGTTCAGTTCTACATATGACGCAAATGCTGACTTGAACAAATATTTTCCAAAGAGAGCACCAATTCTCCGTTCCAAGTGCCTGTTTGAACTGCAAATAAAATTCTTGGTAAAATAGTGTTGTGCATATGGACAGCAATTTTGTTTATGACATCTTTGGTTTTTCTTAATACAGTTTAAATACAGCATAAATGTAAGATTGAAGGCAGGCAAGTAGAATGTATCCTTGACTCAACTTTCACCCGCTCTACGCAACTTTATCCTGATTGGTAGCTTTGCTCATAACACAAGGTTTGGTCTTTTCAGAGAGAGATTTAATGGCTCTCCTACCAATTTCTAGTCAGTATTTTGTTCGCATTTGGTCAAAAGATTCGGTCCTCAATGCATCTACGCATCAGAACCCGCTTTTGCAGCAGCATATCGAACCCAATATTGAGGTGTTTGAGCGTATCAGCAATTTGAGCTGCGAAACACAAATTCCAGTGAGCAGCAGGCACCTGTTTCTGACAATACAGTTGGACGCTTCTCGTGTAGGAATCTTCAAGAGCATTGCTACTTTCTTCGTAACAGAAATGAATCGTATTTGGGGTTTGAAGCCAGCCATTGACAGCCTGCTTTTTTACTACAATTCAGTCTACAATTACCGACAAGCGGCAACATCATATTTGCCTCAAAACCAGCTCCAGAATGCTTATAATCGGTTTGCTCAACAACAACAACAGCAAAGCAACAGCCAAATGAATTCATCTCAGTTCTTTTGTCCACAGTATGATAGTGCATCGGACGCAACTTTGGATTTCAATCTGCATTATTTCAACCAAAACAACAACAACGCACATTTACTTGAAGATAATCAGTCACATATTGCGGCTAGGTCAAGTCTTTCCACACATCAGATACTGTTTGCGGCTGCCGCTCGAATGGACTCTCATTCGCTTCCAGTGCAAAATCAGAAACCATTACCAGTGACATATATTGCTGCACCATCTGCTACGTTGTTGCAGCAGCGAAACCGTTTTCAACAAAATCAATTTGGTAGAGCTGCCAATAACAATCTAAACGTTCGACATTATTCCTCGGCTGATCTTTCAAATCTTTCCAATTACACAATTGGAGAAGAAAGTGAAAAAAACAACAATTCCTTAGCGGGAGTAGCCTGTGTGTCTCAACACGTGGGAGATGGATCAAGCAATGATACCAAACAACAAGTTGCCGGGAGGGAAGACAGAAATCTTACTTCGTCGTCGGCAGAAGCTGTTGTAATAGCTGGTGTTCCTGATGGTTACTATGATGACGCTGAAGAGGAAGATGATGAAGACAATATCAATACTACTGACGTTAATTAGAAGCTGATGCTATCTATTAAGCTGCTGTTTCGGAAAACACTTTTTTTATTTCTTGCTACTCCTTTACGTTTTACTTTACATTTTTTAAAGCTGCTCGCTTCTTTGCTGCCAGAAAAAAAAGCTGCTCGCTTCTTTTTGTTTTTGTACTGTGTCTTCTTTTGTTACTACAAATGGCGCTTCTTTTCCTGTTTCTATCTAATTTTCTTAATTTTTGTTGTGCGAAGAAAAGTAATCAAAATTTACTGCTGTTGTTGTTGATGATGTTAGATTAATTAATAAAATGAAAAATATTTGTCAAAGACCTAGATCATACACCTAGCTATGCAGTTTTTCATTATCAAGTTCTGTTTTGTAATGGTTGTTTAGTTGGTTGATTGATTGATTGATCGATTGATAACAATAATTTTTTCGATAGATATTTGTTTGTATGGCAAAGGAAAAGCAAAGAAAACAGCAATGAGGAGTTTGTCAACAATGAGATGGATGAATGGATGGATAGATGTGATATACATCATTTTTTCATAAACTAATTTTTTTTGGTATATTTTCACAATAAAGTACCTGTATTTCTCAATAGAAAAAAAAGTGTTTCGTTTTTCAGATGCTTTGAAGACAAAACAAAAAATCGTTACAAACAAATTTTCTGCCTGGTTTCAATTGACTGACTGGCTGAGTGTCAAACAAGTATCTTGCCCGACCTAATTTCTAAAGTGGTGGCTCCCCATCATTTGCAACTGCAGCGAAAAAACACATTATTCACAACGAGATGATTAGAGAACAACAACAACAACAACAACAACATGTGGCGGAAGAAAAAAGCAGTTGTTTTAATTCTGAGTTGAAGAACGACGCGGACGACATTGGCGCGCGCTCTCCGGACGGCGCCGATGGCAGACGCGCTGCCCGAACGAACGGCGGGCCGCCCGCGGACGACGCCGAGCGGGGCGGCGGACGCGCTGCCCGGACTTCGGATGGCGCGCAATCTTCGGGCGGTGCGACGCCGTGCGGAAATTGCATGAAATTGTTAGGAACTAACGCAACAACAACGACATCAATGGAAAGCAGCCACTTTGATTTAAATGGGAAGAGGAGCAGGAGGATGACTATATCCGAGCAAAATGTAGACGAACAAGGAATGAACTCAATGCGTCCAATTGCAAGTTCGCTCCCCTTTTGTGGCGTGTCAGCTCTACTGTCAAAGACAATGAGAGTGCATCCCTACAGTCAGTCCACTGCACTGCGTCCAAATAGTCTTCAACTTTTTGATCAAACAACAACAAATCATCCGCTGCAAAAAAGACCTAAGGCGCAGCAACATCAAAGCGTTTGTCTTTTGGAGGCCTACCTCTGACATTTGGTCTAGTTTTCCCTCATCCATTTTGTTGAACTCAACACACAAACACACACGCATGAATCGAACTAACTAACTCAACTAATCAACTCAACTCAACTCAACTCAACTCAACTCAACTCAACTCAACTTAACTTAACTTAAGTTAACTCAACTCAACTGAACTGAACTCAACTCAACTAACTAAACAAAAAAAAACTCAATAGAATTATTATACTACGCTGCTGATTGATGATACTGCAATCAATTGGATAATGCAATTAGACAAAATTTCTGACTGTCAAAATTTTGGATTTTTGAGGCTACTTTTTTTTCATTTTGATACTAATCTATATCTATCTATCTATCTATCTATCTATCTATCTATCTATCTATCTATCTATCTATCTATCTATCTATCTATCTATCTATCTATCTATCTATCTATCTATCTATCTATCTATCTATCTATCTATCTATCTATCTATCTATCTATCTATCTATCTATCTATCTATCTATCTATCTATCTATCTATCTATCTATCTATCTATCTATCTATCTATCTATCTATCTATCTATCTATCTATCTATCTGTCTATCTATATATCTGTCAATCAATGTCAATTGAATTTTTTTCTCTGTTTTTCTTTAGTTTTAATGAGATGTAATAAATAATACAACAGTTTGTCGCTCCAATAGAAGTAAGAGACGAAATGAAGCACGTGCTCTCTCATTTTAATTATGAAAGATACTAATCATCAGCAGCGGTCGTCTAATGTACAAGAACAAACAACAGATTTGAGCTTTGGAAGAACGTCTTACAACACTGGCGGAGATAATGTAGCTGAAGATTGCAAGGTTCAAGAAAATTCAGTCTTTACCAAACCAAGACTCGGCACTCGTCGTTATTTTTGGCCCAATCAACAGATTCTATTTTTCACACAATGCATTGTGATTGTGTTTGTTACCTTTTTGTGTCTCTACAAGTTATCTAAGAGCGGGTTCTCTGCTCGAAAGAAAGCAACCGCGGGTTCTACAAGTGATGAAACGCACCATTCCTCGCCTTTCCTCTGCGAAGAGAATACGACGTATCTAACTCTGTTGAGCACTTGTGTCGGCTATCTCGTGCCTGCTCCGAAGCCAACCACTGAAGTTCACGTTGTTAGAAAGTTGCAGAGAGGTAGTAAAGCTGGCGACTCTGACATTGATGATGCTGTTGACCAAATAGACGGAGCCGACAGGATTCAAAATGCCAAAGCAGCAAAAACCTCACAGCAGCATAATGTTTGGGAGTTTGTGTGCTGTGCAATAGAAAAAACCCGTGCTGTCTTCTATACTCAATTTTTTTTTGTAATTGTGATGGTTTCAATTGCGTGTAGCCAGCTTGCGTTTGCTTCTGACAATCTCAGTTGTGAGCTAAAAACTGCATATTTTATGGTCATTACATATTGTCTGACTTTTTTGTTACCCCCCGTTCACTCCGCAGCACAAGTCAACCACATGTATGAGCAGTAATGAATAAATTAATATCAACGAAAGAGCGTGTTTTTATGTGTGTTTGCGGAAGCTCCGGAACTGGAAAAACTCAGCTGATCCTTTCAATGCTATCAACTCCTACTGTCCTACAGGGAGTTTTCCAACCACCCTTTGAACACATTGTTTACATTTATCGCTACTGGCAACCTGTTTATTACGATTTTTTGAAGACTTTGGGAAAAAGTGTCAAAGTAGAATTCAAGTGCTGCATTCAGTCAAAAAATTTAATCACAAATACCCTTAACAACAACAGCGGTGCTAGCAACGAAGAAAATTGTGTTGACGATCTTATTTTGAGTGAGCTTCATGCTATTTCCGAGAAGCACAGCAACATCGGCTACCCACAAAAGAAAAAGCTGCTAATTTTTGATGACTGCGGTGAGGAAGTTATGGAGAGCAAGGCTTTCGCTACATTGGCGACAGCCGGTAGGCATAAAAACATCTCTACAATTTTCATTAAACACAATCTCTATCAACAGGGCCGTTATTCGGTTACCATTGATAAGGGCACAACACATATCGTTCTCACAAAATCACCACGCATTGGTAAGCAATTGAAAATCTTAGGCTCTGAGCTTGATACTGCAACGCCTGCGTTTTTCAACAGCTGCTATAAGCATTGCATGAGAGTTCCATTCGGTCATTTCCTAATTGAATTGACACCCACATGTCCCGATAGTCTGAGATTTTGCTTATACATCTGCAATACTACCGTAGGTAGCAAAAAAGATATTTTAATATCATCTGACACGCAATCAAAGCAAAGGAGAGCAGTCAGTGGTGGTTCCTTTGCAAATGAAACAGATGATCAGTGCCAGTTGTCGTTCGACTCTAGTCAAAAACAGCCGGTACCTCGGCGCGGGGATTGCACCCATTTCTTTCTCTCCTTTCAACAAGTCTGTTCGAACAATTTTACCCTACATCAAAACGGCTCTATTCTAGTGGACGAATTACATGGTTCGATCCGTGAACTTTACCAAAATTGTGCAATCACACTAGCGAGTGTTGGCAAAAGTGATCTGCAAAATGTGAGTTAAACATTGCATGCACTGGAGCTGAACAAAATCCGATAAAATTTTCCCCCTATTTTAACATTTTTTTGTGCTTATTGTTATGTCATATCGAGCAAAGCAGGCCTCGTCGGATACAGCGTCAAAGTTTATTGAGTTTGCACTAGTTCCATTGCTGAAAGAACAAGAAGAGCCAAAAAATGCCATTCATACAAATTTGCTGGCAATGCAGCCACTGTCCAAAAAGTCATTTTCCTCTATCCCAAAAACAGATAGCTTCAATACAACGGATATCAATAAAGAAGATCACGACAACGAGTCAGCTGCTCACAACAACAGACAAGACAACCTGTCAACAAATATTGAAGGAAACTCTTCTTTCGACCCTGTTAGGGAAGAATCAGTTGTCAGTTCTTCTTTGAAACAGTTGGATAGAAAAAAGAAAGGAGGTCCACGCTCCCAAAAGTCAACAGTCAGAAAAAATGATGGTGCTACGTTGAAACGTTATCGCATGCGAGCTCTTTTGTCTCTGATTGACTCCAATCCCAGTCTTTCTTTCAGCCAATCTGGTAATCGCTTACTCCTCGGATCTAATTCATTTCAGTCGGGCGATCATGTTGACATTACAAATTCTGTTAACCTGATACATTTTCTTAAGAATTTGCAGATTCATAAAAAAAAGTTGAATGGGATGGAACGTCAAATTGTTGAAACATTATTGATGGTGCCGATAACAAAAGAAAAAGTTGATCATCTAAAGTCCTTGCTCCTAAACAGGTCGGCGATGCAAGTCATTGACGATAAAGTTAGCTCATCCAAGCTAAGTCTTGAGTGATAGTTATTATTTTGTTCGACTCATAATTTCTATATACTGAATTGAAATCTTTAAAGCATGGTTTCTGTTAAAACTACAAAAAAGGCCGGTAAAAAAGCTGAAAGACTCTCAGAAGCTGAGTATCGTCACTTGAAAGGAATCTATACATCGCTGAACAACCCTGCGGCTTATGGTGGAATTTCTAGTCTGAGAAAAGCCAGCGGGTTACCCCTGTCCAAAGTGCGAGAGTTTTTTGAGAGTAGTGAAGTGTATACAAAGTTTAAAGCTGCAAGACAAAAGTTCAAAAGACTTAAAGTCAGAAGTCTTGGAGTGAACCATATTTGGTCCGTTGATGTCGCTTTTATGAATAAATTTTCAAAGGAAAATGACGGCGTACAGTATCTCCTGATTGCAGTTGATGTGTTAACACGTTTTCTACAAGTTCAGACAATGAAATCAAAGTCTGCTCAGGCAGCTTTTGATGCTTTTTCAAAGATGATTAATATCAATAAACCAACATCAGTGCCCATAAAACTTTGGACAGATCAAGGGAAAGAATTCAAGGGATACTTTAGAAAACACTGTGAAGAGCAAGGAGTTGAAGTTTATAGCACTTATGGTGATTCGAAAAGTGCTATTGCAGAGCGGTTTGTGCGGACGTTGAAAAATATTTTATACAAATTTTTTGAAGAAAGTGGTTCATGTAGATATTTGGGTCATCTTCAACAATTTGTGAGGCTGATAAACGCTCGAGTCAACTCAAGCATCGGTTTAGCTCCCGCAGACGTCTTTAAGGAACATGTTAGGAGTCTTGTTCTGCAAAACAGTCCCAATGCTTACGATAAAAGACCAAATTCAGGTATGAAGAGTTATCGTACGCCACCAAAACTGTTTGGGCGAAAAAAATGTTCAGGAAAAAACAAACTGTTCGCTTGTCTTTTCAGCGAAAACCCTTCCAGAAAGGCTATAAACAGCGATTTACAGATGAAGTCTTTACTGTTGCAAGAGTGTCCGTTCCGCGTAATCGTAGTGAACCTATAACCTATGTACTGCATGATAACAAAGGCGAAGAAATTCTGGGACGTTTCTATGCTTCTGAACTAGTTGCTTTTAAGTATGACGAAGATAGACATCGTGGCCGCCAGCAAGTAGGCTTTGCAGCTGAAGGCCTGGTTAATTGGTCATCCTAAGAAATCGTTTGTGATCGGGTTGATGGGCAACCTGCAGTTCAGTACTCATATTGATTGTCAAGCGATTCAGTTGTCAACGCCTTGCTTCACTGTCAGCGGGGGAAAGGCAAAAACTTTTTCGTTTGTAGACAGTTCTTGAATGGACGTCAATTACCATTCTAATCGCATACTTTCTTCATGAGCAAATCCTAGTTTTTATTCTGGTTCAACAAATCGTCAATACGGCAGTGGGCTGGGTTCTGCGCTGCGTCTCGGTTTGAAAAGTTTTGTGATACCACTTGCAAAGCGATACGGTCTACCCTTAGCCAAAAACTTGGTACAAAGTGCCGCTCCTGAAGTGCTAGGGATAATAGAGGGACGTACAAAACCAAAAGCTGCCCTGAAAAAAACTTTACGCGAAACGGTAAAAAAACAAATTGGAAGTGGTCGCTCGAGAAGAAAAAGAAAGAGAAGTTCAACAAAAAAGGGGCGACGACGTCTGTCATCGAAACCTAGACGGAGAACCAAAACAAAAAGAAGGACAAAATCAAAGAAAAAACGCTCCCGCTACCAGAGAAGAAAATCAAAAGGCTCCACAAGAAAAACGATCAGAAAGCGTTCCACAAGGAAAAAGCGTGTCTTGAGAACAAACCGTAGGCGTACAGCGAAAAAAAGAAGAACTATAACAAGCAAGATTTCTTTTCCTCCATCGTCGACGCTGCGACTTAACTGATTGATTGCAATGTCTCATTCTTTCACCTATGCCGATCCCCCAGTTTCAGCAACCAGCTCAATGTTGGACCTCTTTGGTACAAGTCAAGTTTTGGTTGATTTTGTCCGCGCTTACGACGAACAAATTTTCCCGCCAACAAACTCTGATGGCCCAGTGTTGGAGTTTGAATTTCAGGCGCCACGTACGGAAATATGTGGAACTGTAGCCGATCTAAACAACATTTTACTCAAAATGGAATTATTGTTGATTAAAAAATCATCAGGCGAAGCAGCTGTTAGGAAGAAAAAAAGTGATGGCACAGACGGCGAGCCCCTACCAATTTTTGTGAATAACATCGCTAATAGTTTATGGCAAAATGTGGAAGTTATTTTGAATGGCACCATGGTCTCCTCGTCGAGCAATTTGCACCCCTACAAGTCCATCTTAGAGGCTGACCTCAGTTACGACCTGACAACCAAGCAGAGCAAAATGGCAACTCAAGGCTATAGTTTTGAACCAGATGCTTCGGATTTCAACAATTTGAAAAACGATGCTTTTTCCAGACGGCATGAAACTGTAAACTCGGGGCGTAGCTTTCACACTTATTCCACCATTTCTGACAATTTTTTGAACGGTGTTGACAAGTATTTGATACCTGGAGTTGAAGTTCGGATCAGACTGACACGTTCCTTGGACAAGTTCATTATGCTTCAGCCCGGAGGATGTCAGGATGCGAGTAGTTTCACAATCAAGGTCCTAAATGCTTCTCTATTTGTACACTTGTTGGAACTCCGAACGGAGACCTTTATTTCACTGGAGAGAGCTTTAAAGAAAAAAGCAGCTCAATATGAGTGGCAAGAGTCTCCCATTACTTCTTTTCTAATGACTACAGGCACCAGCGTTTATTACCAGGATGACTTGTTCAATAGAGCTCCAGCTTGCAAATTGGTTGTGGTCTTGGTACCAGAGAACTCTTTCACGGGAACGTACAAATCTATTCCTTTCAATTTCGAGGACTTTGATTTGAGTTCAGTGAGGGTCACACGAGAAGGATCGCAAGTAGGTGGCACACCCATTGATATCTCTAAAAGCCACGTCCGTCTCTACCACACAACAATGACGGCCTTGGGTCACTCTGTTGGCGGTAACGGAATTACTCTAGAAAACTTTGCCAATCATTTTGCGTTGGTCTTCAATCTTACAGCCGATTCCAATTTACGGGACAGCACAATCCGTCCGGAACTTACTGGTGCACGGTTGGGGATCGAATTTAAATTCAAAACACCAACCAAGCAACCCATTAGAGTCATACTTATGGCTGAACGTCGATCTGTTGCTTTGGTTAATTGCAATAGAGAAGTTATCAAAAACTCAGAAATTTACATTGGTTGACAACAGTGACATTGATCGTTTTGTCAGTATACACTCTGAGCTTAGCCTGCGTTACCTTGGCTGTTATTCTGCTGACAACTTCCCTTTCATTCAGCGAAACAAATTTGTTATTGTTAACAATCAACCATCTTGCTTTTTTGGGGAACACTGGCTTTTGATCGCAGACAGTAATGGACAACTACTTTTCTACGACTCCTTCAAAAGAGATCTTCACGAAGTTTTCCCGAGTATTTTTAAAAGACTGCAGAAACTCTACAAAAAAATACATCTATTAAATTTGTCGAAATTCGTCCATTGTTCAAACAGCTAGCGACAAGTAAACTTTGTGCATTGTACTGTTTATACGTTGCTCACTGTATCTATTTACCGACCCGAACTTTTCCTTTTTTATCTAACTGAAGAAGAGTTGCTTCAATTTGCTGCTGAAAAATTTAGTATTTCTACAATGAAAATAAATTCTTTGAAAAGTTGTTTTTTTTTTGCAAAACGTGTGCAAGCTATCAAAATAAGATTCATTTTTGCAATAATAGGATGGAGTTGATCCGACAGACTGAAAAAAAACTTAAAAAAAACAAATGAATCAGTAAAATAAACAAACACGCAAACCTAAAAATTTCCAAAAAAGTTATTTAGTATGTCGAGCACCAACTCATGTTTTACTTCTGCTTCTGCCATGTTAGTCGACTATCCTAACTCGGACAATAACGCGAGTGATGTGTCTATCCCTCCGTCGCCTCAGTTGGAAATGGAGATTGGAGATGAGTTAGCACTAATGTTTGAAGACGGAAGTGCGCAAACTTCCCTGGAAGATGTGGAAGATAACGATGAGGAGGTCACTTCAATCAACCGGAGGCTCAGATTGAGACCTCGACGCCGAGGAGCGCAGTCTATTCTAGACTGCTCGTCCTCCTCCTCCTCGGACGATGATAATGGTACTCGGATGGCCTTGGAAGAAGAAGAGACGGCAAAGACAAGGCCTTTAAGTTCACATCTGTTGCAGTTTTGCCATCTTCTCCGAATGTATGGATGTCCAAGAGACGGAGAAAGACAGGCTTTAACTCAAGCCTTGGTTTTCCTTGGGCGTCATACAGGAGGATATGATGACAGCAATGACGGCTTGCTGAATGAAGCCGCCAGAGTGTTGGAAGAAACAGTATTTCTCTCGTCGCCTGAGTCACCTGGTGAGGTGTCAAATCAGGCACTCGAAAATACCGGGGTATCCGATGATCCACCTCCCACATATGAAGAAAGTGAGGCCGCTGAAATACGGTTCCTTTCTCCACATGCTCCCAACAGAAATGCTTCACCCAACACGAGGAGAAGAAACAGAGAAGAGAGAGACAGGGTGAGCTTAAATAGTTTTCAATGCATTTTGATCCTGACTAATGTTGTTGATGTCTTGGGAAAAGCTGATGCGGGCAGTTCTAGTAAAGAATTCTTTGTTTACTTTGTTTTTTGTTCTTTACAGCAAACGGTTGATCAGTTCCGCAGCATCTTGAGGCAGGCAGATGATCTCACCGGCCTTGAAGTTGAGCAGGCTGAAGAAATTGGTGACGACGAAGCCCCGTCACAATTGCTGCGTCGCCTTGAACGGGCTGAAACCCTAAACAACAACAGCCTCATAAAACACGTACACCATATAGGTGGAATTATGAGGAGGTTGCAGCTCCGTGTCAGTGACCCAGCTACTTTTTATCGGATGCTGCGGGAGGGGAATCTAAATTTTAAAGAACTTCGTGTGCGGCAGTATCTGTCAATTCGGGCTACATGTGAGATGTACCCAAGATTGCTGAGCGTGACAGGCTTTCAAAACTCCTCAAGTCTTTTGACGGGATATAAGAAATTGCAGAAAGCCTGCCATGAAGAGTGGGGGAGTTAAAGGCGGCTACTAGTTGATAGTCATGCAAACCCTGTCCAGCGAGTGCGGGCGAACTGGTTTGCTGACTATCATTAGTTTAGCTGACCAAAAATAAACTCGAGTCTTAGTCGTACAAGCCCTATCTAGCGAGAGCAGACATTCTGGCTTGTAGACTTTGCAAAACACATCTCTTTTTATGTTAAGTATCTTTAGTTTTGTAGTTTAATTGATTTATACTCTTAAAAATTGTTTAGAGTAAATAAAATATCGAACAAACTGCCAGTTTTGAACCATGGACCCTTGGCGAGCAAGTAAGTTTTAATTAAATACGCAGCCAATTCGATATTTGCACTAAGATGTCTAAACTTGTTGTCGTTGGTGCGTCAAATATTGAAAAAGATTATGAGTTGTGCTGGTGTCAAAATGTGGACCATAAATGTATAAAGGACATTCATTTGCCTGAGTGGGTGGAAGATGTCAAATTTGTGAGCGTGCCTGGTGCTCGTGTAAATCATGAAACAAAAAGCCTCCAGTAATTTTTTCTTTGTTTTAATATGCAAAATGTTTAATTTTTGACATGTCTGTTTTTGTTTTGTATTTGTTTAGTAATCTTGTAACGGAGGCAATTACGCACGCACCAAAAGCTGTTTTAATATATTGTGATATTGTTGGAAATTCGCTGGAGTACCATAACGGTCATGAAGCGCTGGATGGAAAAAGTTGCGCAAAGGTAATAGAGGCGCTAGTGAAAAATTATACTGACATCAAATTCGTGGTGATGCACGCGCAGTGGAGAAAAAGTCTCAAGTTGGCTCAAAATGAAGAAATTGGTTACTTTAATAACATTATCCATAGAACAAGTTGTATTATTGACGTTAAAATTCGAACCAGCGCTAAATTCACACGAATTGTTGACGAGGAGACGGGGCGGAAAGAGTCAAACCTGAATGTTCACCACAGCCGTCAAACAGTGTGCTTCAATGTTGGTATTCTTATTAGGAAGGCAAAGTGAGGTTAGTAATATTTTAATTTGTTTTTTCTAAAATGAGGTGTTTCTAAAATTAGAACAATTTCATTGTCGGGTAGGCTCCGAAAACCGAGGAAGAATGCATGTGCTGATTGGGTGCCGAGTATCACCCTATCGGCATATGTATTCTTCTCTGCTCAATTTCATTGCATAAAAAAATTTTCTTGAGGATTTCATTTCTGGTAACAAACAATTTTCACTTCTGAGAACTTCAGTTCTTTTCTCCTACCAAAAATCGGTGTCGTTATGTAATTTCAGAAAAAAATAGAGGTGTTTACTATTTCTAGTAAATAATTTGGGGTTAACAAGGTTTATTGTTGTTTGTTCTGCATTTTACTCTTTTTACTGCATATTAGCGGTGTTTTGGAGCTCTTTTTTGGTGATATACTATTACCACTTAGGACCTAGACTATACTAAAACCAATTAGTTATAATCCTTTGTAGTTTTATCTCTTTGAAATCAATCTCCTCACGCTATACTTCCAAACTTTGATATAGAATTCCGTTGTGCACTGTTTAATTTGGGATAAAAAATAATGCCGCGTGTTTCAGTTTTTTCGGTTTTTAAGGAATTGTAATTACCAGGAAATCAGTGACGCGCTTACATGACATTTTGATTTTTGATATAACACTATCTAATGACCTGTAACAATACACTATGACAAATTATACCCATAATCTAATTATCTCGCCGTAAAGCATCATTATCACCCAACGAGCATTCCATTCCCATTGTTTTCCATCTTTTCTAAGTAGCCCTAGGCTAATAATTGTTCAGTTGTCGCGGTTTTTGTTCAACTAGGGACAAAAAATTCACCCTCCAGTAAATAATCTACTTACCTATCTTGTTAGGTTAGGTATATGTATCCACTATACACGTTTTATGCTATACATCAATGCTCACTTGAGCGGCAAGTTTTGAAAGGTACACAAGCTGCAATAACCCCATTTTACCCTTTTAATGTTTTTCTAAGTGAGCTCAAATTGCCCAAATTGTATCTCTTTCCCATAAATTGTAACACGTTTTCACCTTCTGTAAACAAAATTCCCCCAAATTGATTGAGAGTTTAGCTCAAAATTTACCTTTTTCGGGGATTAAAAAAATTACGAGTGCATATAGGATCAAGCGCAGGTATATTGCGTTGTAGATAGCGGCATATATGCTCTAATGGTATGCAAATCAATTCACAACATCAATAAACACCCCATCTATTATTATTCTCACTTTCCGCGGCTTTCACGGTTTTTATTGATATTTTACTTAATTAATATTTCACTACGTAAATACCTTTACGTTGGTGAATTTACCGACGTGATCAGTTTTACATTTTTAGCACCCGGCATTTAAAAAGTTGCCTTCTTATGGACTGTGATTGAAGTGAAGTTTAATTGATATTAGCGTTCGGATATTGCCTGTTATATCGAGCCATGATTTGGTTATGATTTTTTTAATCATCAATAATTTCAAAACTTTGTTTTCATCAATTTTGTCATGATAAAACCGGCCTGATTTTCACTATCAACTCGATAAAAAAAACAAATGGGTATAATTTGTTATTTCAAATGGAACCTACGATAGAACCTTTAATACTAGTTAAATGAAAAGATAGTAAAAAAAAATTCCAAAGTTTTTCAGCATCAAAATAGGATTTATAACTGATCGGTTAAATTGTAAATTTTCTTTCAGTTAAAGTTGATGTAATTTCGTCTGTTATTATTTATCCGCCATTATTTTACAAAATAACTTAATTATCCGTTTTTCAGTTTTCAGTTTATCAGATGAGTTTTTAACTTGATTTTGCTGATGTGACTTCTGTTGACATTGCTTCTGTTCAATCTTAATCTCTTCGAGCATAAAACTTCGAGCTTAATTTCACTGTGACGTCTTATATATTGCGCTTATATAATTTTTGAAAACTAATGAGTTTATTTGGCCCTCCAAATACTGTTGTATCCACAATTTTTCCCGTTTTTTATTGCGCGAAACCATAAAAACGTCTAAGTTATACCTGCAAAAAATTGAGCTAACCTCAAGCTAATTTTCTGTAATTCAAAGCCAAAAGCAGTTTTAAAAAAATTGCGAACAATTTATTTCAATTAGTTGCTTCAAACGCAAAATTATTCGGTCTAGACTTCGCTTTTATTTATTTTATTACGTCACATCTAACGAAAGCGCTTCTCCTCAACATTTCCAAATGGAAAGTTTTCCTTCAATATAGATAATTGTTTGTTTACTTGGCTAGTGTCAATTTGTTTACAATTTCTTCCACTTACTTGTAACTCCATATCAGTGAAACATCTTCAAAAAAGCGACAATTTAACCCACAAAACTTTTCACTTTACCGAATATTTTCTGGAAATTTTACTGGTTAAAATTCTGACGTTACTGCAATCGAACAACACTAAGCGTGCAGAGAGATGAATAGCTTCGGTGAGTTTATTCACGTATCGAGGTTTCACCACCATTCAACGCAGTTATATGTATAAGCGGTGAATGCGGGAATTTTTGTAAGATAAGCGGTGAATGCAGTGAAATTACATAAATCAGGCGGTGAATGCGGTGAAAAAATTTTTATCGACTGGTAGCGGTAAAATTATATAGTTTGAAAACCGAATTTAGCAGTGAAATTACATAAATTCAACGCTTTGAAAAAAAGTGTCCAAATTATGTAACATAATAGTTGAAGACGATGAAATTAAACAAATCTACCGCTGTTAATTCAATCGCTAAAATTAAATCGTCTAAATCACTAAATATTTTCGAACAAATTGGACAGCGATTTACCAAATCAATTGAAATGCCAGAAAGAGTGGATCCGGTCGGGTATACAGCAAAATACCCGATCACGAGTAAGATTTGATGAAGACACAAGAACAACAACCAGCACAAACATTCGAAAACCCCAAAAGAGACGGAAGACAAACGGCGGTTCATAATTTCACCTCGTTTCACCGCAAAATTATGTACAAAATTTGCGGTGAAAAAACAACTTTTCAACGCTTATCTTGCTTACTTTTCCGATTTTTCCTCGACCCGGATTCCCAATGACGTCATCTTTTATTTTCTGTGAAATGTCTTATGTAACACCACACTCGAGCAGTGATCAAACTCGAGGCGAAACCGAGTGGTTATATAATTTCAGAGAGGCGATAACTACCATGTTACGTCATTTTTTTTTGTAACTTCTGTGAGCTTATAATTGTTACGTCACTGACCGGTTTGAAGGTTATACAAAAATCGTGATAACTGTACAAGGACTATATGACTTCTTGTCATTATACCGTCACCTAATTCCAGGAAACTGAAACAAAAACGATAGCTTTGTAATAAATTTTTGCTATGCTCGGTTTCAAACACAGGAAACCTTTGGATTATATGTGTCAACTGCTTTTATACTTTAGAAACATTCAGTACATTCGGATTTTTTTTTATATAACAAAGTTATATTAAGACTGAGAATAAAGGAAATTCGTCGGTATGACAGATTTAAAACATTGGTAATAGTCGATTGACCAGATTTGCAACATATGAAGACGTCATTTTTTTCCTGTAAAGAATTCTAAAATTCTAACAGGGAGGCTCGTTAATGTGCGTTCGCACATGATAATCCGACCCGAGCTTATCAATATTCTTTAAATTGTCAACCAAATGACTATATAACAAAAATAGATATTTGAGGTTAAAACAATTGTTACACAATCTAACCACTAATTGAATTACTTAATGCCATGTCTCATTACAGCGCCAACGAGATCTGCAGTTAAAAATACTACGAGAGAAAAAAAAACAAACAAAAAATTAGCAAAAACCAAAATTTCACGGCAAAAACTGAATATCGAAATTTAAAAACACCTAGTAGGAACGTAAAAATGCAGTCAGATAAAACCTTAAATACTCAAATTTACTTTTTTCCTAACTATACAGCAGATGAATGTTTTTCTTAATGACACTAGGTAACACGTCGACAAAGAGAACGAATAATAAGGCGAAATTCAAAAATTAATCAAAATTTTTTAAACCAAGAAATTTCAAAAGTCTTAAAAAGTATTAGATTTTAACTAAATAAACCTTGAAAAATTAGTAAAAAGTTATTACGAAACCAAAAAAGCTGTCTTTGGTTAGACTAAGCCATATAAAAGGACTAAAGATGTAGAAGAACCCAAAAAATTACAAACGATTTGCGAAAACACAAATTTTTGATACCATTTAAGTCATTATCTTTTATCTGAATATTATGTACTTTTAATTCAATTGTTATTTCTACTATTTCAGCTAAAAGATTTATACTGCGATATTAACAAAGTTTACCTGGGCCAAAGTTGAAAACCATTGGGATCTGTTATTACGCGATTGTGTTGAAAGAAGAGAAAAAGAAACACAAAACTCACCATTCAAAAAATTTTTTATAAAAACGCATATAGTACAACAAAGAAAACGTCAGTAGTGACAAATCCAATACGTAGATTTGTTATTTTTTGCAATACAAGAATTTGGACGGGACCTCTCAATGGTGAAAGTAAGTTGCAAGTTGACGAAAAGACGAAACGAAAACTGAAAAGTTAAATAAAAATATAGAAATTTATATCGGAAAATTTAAGATTATTCGCTATAAACTGAGTGCTTTGGGTAATATCATTCATTCAAATTTTAATTACAAGCTTATGCGACCAGTCAGCAGTTTACGGCTACCTAAAGAACAAAAAAACAGGAAACAACAAATTTAAGAAAAAAATTGACCGAGAAAAGTGTCGAAGGCCTTAAAAAAGAAAACTTTTCAATAAAAACTTTTCTAGTTTCAAACAATTTTCTATAACAGCAATGGGATTCTTCTTTTTTAACAATATAACTTCAAATAATTACCAAATATGAACAAATACATTAGAACCATTAAGTTTTTGAAAAAATTCGTAATATCAACGCCATAAAATTCAATAGCTTTCAACGGATGCCAGTAAATACGCTAAATTGAAAAAAACAACAAAATTGTTTGCCCAATTTTATCAGTAAACCATTACAACACGTCATTAACTATGAAAAAAACAACAAATACAGGCAAAATTGAAAAATTCAGTAGAAAAGTGCATGAAGAAGGTTTCGAAGCAATTTTAACCATAAGCTCTACTCTGAAAACTGTATCTATGATCCATTGAAGGTTCTTTCCAAATCAATGCGAACTCTCAGTGTAAGAAAAATGTGATAAGATTTCAAAAAGAACCAAAAATAAGACAAAGTATCCGAAAAATGAAAAAAATTAGGAAAACCAATGGCATTGTTGTCTTAAAACTATTAGGTAGAAGATAAAACTGGAAACCAGATTACTTTTGTAAACTGTAGAAAAATAGGGGCCCTTTCGATACTCAGAAAGACTAACAGTTCACGAAAAAAGTTTGCTTAATTGCTTAATGTTTAAAAAATTTTTTCGAAATTTTTTTAAGGACTTAACAGCCATTAAATTCAATAGCTTTCAGCAGAAGTCAATAAATACACTACGATGTGCCTCGATGGGAGGAAAAGGATATTTGACACGCATAGTATATCAATAAAGCATCACAATAAGTCATATGACTATGAAAACAACAACAATAACATTAGCTTTTCTCTGAAAACTTCATCTGTGATCTACTGAACGTCCTTTTTAAGTCAATGGGAGCTATCACTATTTGGATAATGTAATAAGAGTTCAAAAGTAAAAAATAATACAAAAAAAATCCAAAAATCTAGAAAATAGTTTGTGAATTCTTGTCATTGAAGTTATAGAACCAAAATTTAGAAGAATGTTCAAAAAAAATTTTCGAAAAATTATTTTCAAATTCTTCTTAACAGCCATTAAAATCACTAGCTTTCAACGGAAGTCAATAAATACGCTCAATTATAACCCGATGTGAGGACAATGACGTTTGTCTTTCATAGGTTATCAATAAGACACAATAAGTCTTATGATCATGAAAACAACAACAACAAAAACAGGCAAAAAAAATCAGTAGAAAAGTACGGGAAGAAAGTGTCGAAGTCATTTAAATCATGAGTTTTTCTCTGAAAACTTTTCAATAAAAACTTTTCTAGTTTCAAACAATTTTCTATAACAGCAATGGGATTCTTCTTTTTTATCAATATAACTTCAAATAATTACCAAATATGAACAAATACATTAGAACCATGAAGTTTTTGAAAAAACTCGTAATATCAACGCCATAAAATTCAATAGCTTTCAACGGATGCCAGTAAATACGCTAAATTGAAAAAACAACAAAATTGTTTGCCCAATTTTATCAATAAACCATTACAACACGTCATTAACTATGAAAAAAAACAACAAATACAGGCAAAATTGAAAAATTCAGTAGAAAAGTGCATGAAGAAGGTTTCGAAGCAATTTTAACCATAAGCTCTACTCTGAAAAATGTATCTATGATCCATTGAAGGTTTTTTCTAAATCAATGCGAACTCTCAGTGTAAGAAAAATGTGATAAGATTTCAAAAAGAACCAAAAACAAGACAAAGTATCCGAAAAATGAAAAAAATTAGGAAAACCAATGGCATTGTTGTCTTAAAACTATTAGGTAGAAGATAAAACTGGAAACCAGATTACTTTTGTAAACTGTAGAAAAATAGGAGCCCTTTCGATACTCAGACTGACTAACAGTTCACGAAAAAAGTTTGCTTAATTGCTTAATGTTTAAAAAATTTTTTCGAAATTTTTTTAAGGACTTAACAGCCATTAAATTCAATAGCTTTCAGCAGAAGTCAATAAATACTTTACGATGTGCCTCGATGGGAGGAAAAGGATATTTGACACGCATAGTATATCAATAAAGCATCACAATAAGTCATATGACTATGAAAACAACAACAATAACATTAGCTTTTCTCTGAAAACTTCATCTGTGATCCACTGAACGTCTTTTTTAAGTCAATGGGAGCTATCACTATTTGGATAATGTAATAAGAGTTCAAAAGTAAAAAATAATACACAAAATATCCAAAAATCTAGAAAATAGTTTGTGAATTCTTGTCATTGAAGTTATAGAACCAAAATTTAGAAGAATGTTCAAAAAAAATTTTCGAAAAATTATTTTCAAATTCTTCTTAACAGCCATTAAAATCACTAGCTTTCAACGGAAGTCAATAAATACGCTCAATTATAACCCGATGTGAGGACAATGACGTTTGTCTTTCATAGGTTATCAATAAGACACAATAAGTCTTATGATCATGAAAACAACAACAACAAAAACAGGCAAAAAAAGTCAGTAGAAAAGTACGTGAAGAAAGTGTCGAAGTCATTTAAATCATGAGTTTTTCTCTGAAAACTTTATCAGTGATCCATAAAACGTGTTTTTGAAGCTAATGGGAGCTATCAAAATTTGGATAAGGTAATATGAGTTCAGACGTAGCCAATAATACAAAAATAACCACAAAAATTTTCAAAAAAATTGATATTTTGTGTCATTGAAGTCATAGATCCAAAAGTTAGTAGATAAAACCGCTAACCAGATAAAATTGGGCTGCAGTATGAAGAAAAAGGGTCCTATCATTACTGAGACAGACTTACAGTTCACGAAAATAAGTTTATGATTGGTTAGTGTTGAAAAAAAATTGTTGAAAATGTTTTCTTGAAGCCTTAACAGCCAAGAGCTGTCCACTCAAAGCAACAGATATGTTCACTTAATGCTCACTACGGAACACATTGCACCTTTAGTCAATGCGTTCACGCCATTGGACTCCAAAAAAAATTAGTGAATCCTCAAAAGTAAAATCAAATTTTTATTTAACATTACGAAAACTCAGTGTCGAAGCCAAAAAAAGGAGCATTTCCTTGAAAACGAAGTTTTTTTTATTGGGATTCAATTGAATGTAAATGAGGTTTGTCGTTAATGGAACCTCGATATGAAAACTGACTAGTCTCAAGGTGACGTAATAAAACAAAAAAGCTGAAAAGTTTTCTAAAAAAAGCTCCCTATTGGACCAGAACTAGTCTTTTTATCGCCTACAGTCTATTAAGAACACACAATTGGTTCATTTTGTGGCATGAAATGTAACTTTGAAACACTATTTTTATAGAAAATATCTTAATTTGAAGAAAAATTACGCTAAAAGTGAACAAAATCATGCCAAATATCCCGTGTTCACACAAAACTTCAATCCTAGATAACTCCTCAAAAAAGCCGAAATTTTAAAAAATCTTTTTTATTTGATTTCTACACTGGAACAGCTTTTTAATGTTACCACTCACATTTCTCTACGATGAATATATCGATCAGCCAAAATTGACTGAACAACAAAAAACCCATTTGAGAATATAGTTCATCGCCACTCAAGTGGGTCGAAACGAAAATAAATATTTATGCAAAATTATATAGTCAAACGTCACAGTTGCGTTTTTAGCTCTCCACAATCTCCTTATATTTTTGTTTCAAAAAATAGCAGACATGTTGAGCATTGACAAATGATTAGTTCATTTCTTCATATTCACTAAGCTTTGATGAAAAAGAAGATTCCTAAGAAGGCAAATATGTTAAAATTTCTTCATCCAAAGATTTCTTTGGTTTCAAAACAAACATACAAACGACATCTTAAAATTTAATCAAATGAAACGGCGATTTTCTACAAGTGAAAATCAAACTTAGCGACGAATTCTCAAGTGTGAAATGGAACATACGAACAGTTTTTTGAAGTCAAACAAACCGACGAAATTTTTTACGTTTGGTAACAGAATATACCAACGATACAGAGGAAAAAAGTGACGACTTTCGTTGTTTCTTTCTATTCAAAACCGAACGTTATGAAGAGCACATGTGAATTCTATGACTTCCCGGATTTACCATAGATGATTGCCCTCTAGGAATTATGCTATGAATTGAACGATATCATATATATTTGTTCCGACCCCTCTTGAGGGGGGAGGAACTATATACTCAAATGGGTTTTTTATTGTTCAGTCAATTTTGGCCGAGCGATATATTCATCGTAGAGAGTTGAGACTGGTATCATTAGAAAGCTTGTCCAGCGCAGAATATGGAATTAAAAAGATTTTTTTGATTTTTGTTTTTAACAGGGAGATATCGAGGTTTAAACTTTAGAGTGAATTCCGTTGATTTCATTCACCTTTTTTCGGAATTTTTGATTAAAATTTCGCCAATTTTGACAAAATTTATTAAAATTTTTCAAGAAAATGTCGTTGATTTTACGTTTAAAGACAAAATATATTGTCGGCTATTTTCATTGAATTTTTGTTTGTCACAAATTCCGGCTAAATATTTCACAAAATTCAGACTTTTTCATCAAAAAGAGCACGAAATAAGTTTTTTTAGTCCACTCTGATTAATTTGCAGGAAGTGCACACCCAAACATCACTAACACAATCTTTGTAGACTGAAAAGGGGGCTAATTCCACTTCAACTTCCGTTGAGAGTGCTCTGTAGTTAAAACTTTGCCGTTTTTTGCTAACTTTATTCGTTGATTTTCAAAAACGTAGCATTTGTTTTTGATTTTTAATTTAAAAAGTATCTATATCAATGACATTCCAAAAACTAAATATTCCTAATGGACAATAAACATTAGCAGGCCTAGTTGTTTACCAATCTTGGACCGTTACAATCCATAATTATTTCGAATCGTCGTCAGTCGGTTTTTATAAAAAAAATTCGATCTTTTTTATATTAATTTAATAACAGAACAATTCAAATCAAAGTTCACTAGTGATAGGTCCCATTGGCCTCCTAATTAACTCGAAATTAATTTATCTAGTTGATTGCTTGAAAGCTTATGGTCATTTTGACTTTTAAAATATTTGATTTTTAAATAAAAAGTTGTTTATTGGACTTTGCCTCCACTTTTCTCTTAATTTGGTCAACTTGTAGCTTAGTGTCAGCAATCAAAGAGTGCTCCGTCTTTCTGTTGAGTTCAAATGGAGTCCTTATTGCGGTTATATGCCTTAAGTTATGGTGTTCTGGCTTTGATACTACTAGATTTCATTTATTTTTTTGATTTTTAGGTGTTTGTCTATTTATCATGTTTTCTATTTTTGTCAAATTATCACGTTATTGTCGGTTCATATATCACAATTTTTGCGTTCAAAGTAACGCGCAATTAATAATATTTAAATCCTCAAAGATATAGATTGTGGTTCTTTACCGCTTCGACAGTACTTTCTCGAAAGATTTAATTGAATTTTTTAATTTTGTCTTTAACTGTCGTTTTTACTTTGTCTTTTTAGTCGTATTTAATTTCCTGTACAATGACCCGGTTTTATTGGTTTTTCTGGAAGAGTAGATGAGCCGATTTTTGATATTAGAAGATAGATAATGGCTTTCATGACTTTGAAAACAATTGTTTTCCAAAATGAAAAAAAAAAACAATTCAACTTCGCAATTTTGTTCCTTTTATTTTCTGTTTGTTACCTGGTCTCGTTAATTAGAAGTTAAAGATGATGTTATTTTTGTTAAAAGAAGATGTCAAAAGGCATTGGTGTCACAAAATCCAATGTGTTTAAAGAATTCGTTATGACTTTACTGGCTTCGACACGGGCTTTTCACAATAAAAAGTAAATTACTTTTTGATTTTTGTTATATTTGACGTTCTTTTTGTAGACGTAAGTCTTGTTCTGGATAATTGCAGGTCTCGAAGGTTTCCGTTGTTAGAATAAACGAACCTATTCATTTTTTTCATTCTGTAATTAATGGCTTTCATGTCTTTGGAAATAAACTTTTCGATAAAAACAAGTATTACTTTATCTTGCTTTTTTATTTTGCTTCAATTATTGCTTATTTTCATTAATGAGCGGCCAGTAATACAATATCGGTGTTCGACGAAGGTGCAATCGAACATTTTTGGGGGCCAAAAAATGGCTTTACGGCATCCAAAGCATTTTCTGTCAAGTTTTAATTGATTTTTAGTTTGTTGTCTATTTGTTGTTCTTTTTGTAACTGCATAAAAAATTGAATAACTAGAGTTCTTAATTCCCTTCTATAAAAGCATTGGTAATTGTAAACCTGTGGGATGTTTTAGTTGATTTCTAATGGTCTTCATTACTCTGAAACTAATTGTTTTTTAAAAAAAAATTCAGCGAATTTTCTAGCTTAAGAGTTTCTGTTCTTTTTTGTCTAATTGTTACCAAGCTTTATTATGAACTGGTGAATAACAATTTTTTTCTGGTGAATTTGAAGTTATTTTATATATTTTCAATTTTATCTGACGCCATTTTGATTTTGTAATTAAGTTTTGTTTTTTAAAACGGACATAAATTTTTTGATGTAATTAATGTTTGTTGTTGTTGTTTGATTTTGCCGTTCGTCTTCGCTCGCTTTCTTAATATCGGCATATCTCATCAATCTAATGCATCATTTTTTTTACAGTTATTTGGTTTGGAGGCTATCTTTTCGTTCATACACCAGTTTTTTTGAAAAATACTTGAATTTCTTTTGTTTCTCCACCTGTTCCTCATTTGGTAGACAATTATGCTAAAATTGTGGATGAGCAGGGTCGGAACTTTATGTGCAATCGCACATTACCGAGCCACCTTGTTTTATTAGGACTAGTTTGGAAATTCAACAGGGATTACTTCACAGTTCTGATCGTCAGACTAAACAGACTTGCACTTCTATGCCAAATAAACACTATTGCTTAAACCGGAAAAAATGCAATTATTCATATACAAATATATATATATATATATATATATATATATATATATATATATATATTGTTATTCATCATTGAAATCTCTACTTGTGACTTTTGTACAGGTAAATTATCATTGATGTATATATATATATATATATATACAGATAAATATATATATATATATATATATATATATATATCTATATATATATTTTTATATATATATATATATATATATATATAAATTTATATGTAAACATTTAAATTTATATATATATATATAACTATATATATTTATATATATATATATATATATATATATATAAATGTCTTTATATGTATAAATGAATATATATATATATATATATATATATATATGTATATATATATATATATATATATATATATATATATATATACAGATAAACATATATATATATATATATATATAAATTTGTTTATGAATTAATGCATTTTTTCCGGTTTTAGCAATAGTGTACATTTTCGATAGAAGTACATTTTTTAAATATATACATAAATTTATATAAATAAAAACGCCACGTACTATTGCTTAGTTTTTAAACAACGCCCCAAACTTCTAATAATGCAAGTTTTTGGGTTTAATTGAGTTCTCCTTCAATTAGTTATTTCATTTTTGGTTTTTCAAATTTTTAGCAAACTTTTTCTGCTGTTCTCAAACAGGTTGCTAACAATATTTACAGCAATTTTATACACTTTTATTTCCAAATTTTATCGACGAATTGTTTTTTTTTCAAATTAGTGCTTCAAAATTGTACATAATCGTTCAGTTGGATTCAGATGGGTACATTTTTCGACCATTCCAGTTCTTGCTCCTTTCCTTCAAACAAATTGCAGACAGTTTTTTATTTAATAGAGGATTTTTTGACAGTTGAAAAAAAATTCGTTGGGATGCAAATATTTCCATTACTTCAAAAAAATTTCCAAGTACAATATACCCTATAGCTCATTGAAAGATCCAACAAACAGTTTTACCCCAAAATCATAAATGATCGCATGTCTGCACTTGGATATATTGTTTTCCGCCAAGAAATCTTGTCTGACTTCTCCGATGAACTCGAAAAACTTTTTCGCAGGAGAGAGTCTGATCTTTATTATGCAAGCTTTCCTCTAGCTAGTTTAAACTGAATCTGTGCTGTTCTTCGTTAATGAAAATCGTTTATTTCGAATCGCACCAGTGTATAAAAGAGCAGAAAAAAGAATTATTTTTTCTGCTTCACGAAGTCTCACATAATCCTTCAAAAAATTATGCTTTTTTCACGTCTTACGGCAATTCAAATTTATTGTGCAAAATAAAGCACAAAGAGCAACATTTTTCCTGCACGTTTCTTTTTTGCATCTAAGTATCCACAACACATATAATAGTATATGTCTGCATGTTGATTTTAAAAACAAATTCTACAATATTTATACGATTGTACCGAAAAAGGTTACCATAATTTGCTCTACTAGATGGAAATGACATTTTATAGGAGTACCCATAGATTTTTTTAGACTAATAATCATTTTAGGTTTCAGAAAAAAAGGATGTTCCACGGGCCTAAAGGGATAGTTTTGTTTCTAAACTGCTTTTAACTAACTACGGTATCTTGCGAAATAAGATGCCACGATTATCTTCATTGTTTAATGACAATTGTTGCCAGTGAGCAGTTCCCAAAAACAAAATTAAAATATGAATGCAAAAATCAAGATTTGTTAAAAGAAAATGTTTTTAGCAACGACAAAAAGCTGGTCCGCATAAGTGTTTAGAAACAAAAATATTTCATTAAACTTGTAGTCAACAATCTATTTAATAGGAGTTTTAGTTTTGTTTGCTTTTGATTTGTTCCGTGAATTGAATTTAAATTAATTTAGCATTTTCTAATATGACAGCAACTCTCAAAATTTCCGGACTTTTTTGGATTGTAAGACTTACTTTGATAACTTGGCTCATTTTGAAATTAAATTTATCCCTAAAAATTCAATTTGCAGAAAGAAAAATTTGTGTAGTGGTTGTCACAGATTTTAGTATTTGCTCATTTTCTGTGTTCTATGCAGAACAGGATGTTTTGTGAAATTAGCAGATGTTAGCGTAAAAGTTTTTCTTACAAGTTCAAATTGGAAATTCGAATTTTTGTTGTGGCTCGCACTCATTTAAAATCTTCGCTGATGCACATTTTGGATTTTGTGAAATTGGAGATAGTTTGAGAAATGGCCAGGTTTTAGCACTTAAGTTATCCTTAAAAATTCTAATTGATTTTTGAAAGTTGTACTTAATTCAATGATTGTGTTTGCTAATTCACGTTTTTGAGTTTAACAGGATTGATAATATAGTTTTTATTTTCTATAATTTGAAAAAAACATGGAAACGGCCTAGTTTACTAGTGAATGGTGATTTTTATGAGCAATTATACCCTTTGAAAGTATTTCATTCCCTAATTAAACGTTTGGCTAAGTTTACGTAGGGCTCAGCCTACTTTCTTCGAAAATCCCACAAGGTGTGAACAATAATGAAAAATTGATTTAGAATTTTATCATGAGATCAAATTTTGTAAAACATTTGTTGTTCACTCTCAAGTTTCCTAATCTGCTAACCTCTTTAAATTCCATTAAAAAAACTAAAAGCTCATTTACGGCTTGGATTTCAAATTTTTTAAATATTTAGAGTTATAGTTTGTCATTGTTTCCAAGACTTTTAACGTCTGGTTTCATTTTGAAGGGCTCAATTTTCAGAGGCCTTTCGAATTTAAATTAATTTAAAAAACGTATTCTAATGAAATTTGTGTAGTGTTTTAATTCTTGAATTGAATTAGTCAAAAATTTATGAAAAAAAGTTAAAGATTGGGTGCATAAAAGATACTATTCCGACAAAAAACAAAACGCTTGTTATCAGTCTGATCAAGGAATCTGATAAAAGTTTGTCTCTTTGTCAGAAAAAGGCAATTAAGACAAAGAGTTTCTCATTGTGATAAAAAAGCATCATAGTAAAAGAAAAATAGTTTTTCTAGGTTCTAAGTTTTGGAAATGTTTCTGAAATGTATAGTCTGCACAGAAGCTACAAAAATTTGTATCACGCTGCCATACCTATTTAGATGACAGCCGATTGTTGTCAAATCTGCCACACAAAAATTACTATTTTATATATATATATATATATATATATAAATATATACATATATATATATATATATATATATATATATATATATATATATATATATATGTGTGTGTGTGTGTGTGTGTATGTTTTTATATATGTGTTTGTTTGTGTGTGTGTCAACTTTACCGTCAACGTCACAATTGAAATTTGAAATAGAGCTTACGGTGGATTTGAAATTACTTTGCAATCGCGGATTTTGAGAAACGAGCATATGTGCACCTTTTGTGTATGTGCACACACAAAATCTAATAATAGTGGTTTAAATACAAATTTTGTTAAACATGATTTATAAAAATTGCGTAAAAAACTTTCGAAAGAAAAACACTTATCTGACAAATACTGGCAAGTTAAGTTCACACTCACATTTATTGTTGCTTTTATAATATTATTTCTAAAACCGTTAGTTCTGTATACACAAGACCGTGCCTCTGCAGTTTGTAACGAGAAGCTATTGAAAGACTGTATAGGAAATAGTAAATTAAATACAAAAAGTTCTTTTTCGGTCAATTATGCCTCAATATTTAAAAAAGATCAAAGAGGAAACCAGTTTTTAAAAAAGATTATGGAAGTAAAAATTACCCGTTTGATGTTATGAAACGTTGCAAGGAAATTTTTAATGGTCATATGAGTTCTTCAAAGGAAATAGTCTATTTTTGTGTGAGTACGAAAAATAACATGCGATTTCTTTTAATTATGGTCCAATGGTGTTTTCGGTAAAAAACATTTAGAATCACAACTGTTAATCTTTGATCAGATGCCAACCATTTCGATCTCTTTTTTTCTTTTGCTACTTTATTGTTCCGACCCCTCTTGAGAGGGGAGTGACTATATACCCAACTGGGATTGTTTTGTTCAGACAATTTTGACCGATCGATATATTCGTCGTAGAGAGTTGTGGGTGGTATAATTAAAAAGCCCCTCCAGCGTAGAATATGAATTAAAAAAAATTGTTTGGAATTTCGTTTTCTAGAGCGATTTATCGACGTTTTGAATTTTGTGAGTATTGAGACTGGTTTGCGTATTTTTTTTCCCGTTATATTCAAATTTTCTGGATGTTTTGCCTAAAATTTAGTCAATTTTGTCAAATTATGTTCAAATTGGTAACAATAGTGTTGTTGATTTGGTTTTCAAAGACAAAACAGTATTGTTGACTATTTTGATTTATTTTTTGGCTAAAATTGCGTCAATGTTGCTAAAATAAGTAAAAATTGTTAACAATAGTACTGTTGATTTTTTTAGAGACAAAAAAACATTGCTGACTGTTTTGATATAATTTGAGTCTCTAATTATTTCAAAATTAAGCCTTTTTCATCAAAAATTGCGCGAAATAAGCTTCCTTATTCCATTTTGATTAAATTATTTACCAGAAGTACACACCCAAAAACCCCGAACACAAAGTTTTTGAACTCTAAAAGGGCTAGTCCTACTTCCATTTCCATTGAGAGTGATCTGGAATAATTAAAGTTTTGCCGTTTTTTTTGCTAACTTTTCCAGATGATTATCACAAACGCAGCATTTATTTTGATCTTCGAACTATCAAACTATCAAGATCTGAAACACTGCAAAAGAATTGAGAGTTCTTAATTGACGAACAGCAATAGCAAGGCTAGTTTTGGTCCAATCTTGGACTGTTACAATGCAAAAATAACTCAGAATGTACTCAGTCGGCCTTTAAATAAAAATCGACCATTTTAATGTTAATTAAAGAACGAAACAATTCAAATCAAAGCTCGCTGGTGATAGGGTCACACTGGCTTCCTAAGCATTTCCAAATTGTTTTATCTAGTTTTTACTCGAAAGCTTGTGTTTATTTGGAATTTCAAAACTATTTGGTTTTAGATAAACCATAGTTCTTTTCAATTTTGCAACTAATTCTCTCCTAATTTGGTCAATTTGTAGCTGAGTTTTAGCAAATACAGACAGCTTCTTCTTTCCGCTAAATTAATAAATTATCTTTATTGCGGTTCTACGTATTAAATTATGGTTTCTGGCTCTGATAATACCAGATTTCACAAGATTTTTGATTTATAGGCATTTGCCAATTTTTCATGCCCTTTTCTCGATTTTTCACAGTATCACATTATCAACAGTTCACACATAGCGCAAAACTGGCCTTCAAAATAAGGCACAATTGATTAAATCAAATTCTTGAAAGGTACAGATTATGGTTTTTTGGCTTCAACTCCAATTTCTTGAAGAATTTAATTGAATTTTTTTAGCTTCTGTATTTAACTGTCGTTTCTACTTTGTCCTTTAGTCGCATGAAATATTTTGGTCAGTGATAAGTCCCATTGGCGTAATATGGAAGAATGGATGAAACTATATTCTGAATTGGGAAGATAGCTGATTGTTTTCATGTCTTCGAAAACCCTTGTTTTTAAGAAACCACTCTCAAGCTTCGCATTTTTGTTCTATTTTTGTTTGTATTTATTGCCAAGTCTCATTAATTAAAGGTCACAAGGACATTATTGGTTTTGAGAACAGGCGCAAGTGTACAAAATGTGAAGATTTTAAATAATTGATTATAATTTTACTGGTTCCCAGACCGGTTTTTCGCAAAAAACAGTAAAATGTTTTTTGATTGTTTGTCTCTATTTGCCGTGCTTTTGTATACGCAAGACATCTTCCGAAAAGCCAATGATCTCAATGGCTTTTTAAGAAGAATAAGTAAACCTATTTAATTTTTTCATTTTGTAGCTAATGGTTTTCATGACTTCACGTTCAAACTATTTGTTTTCGAAAAATACAAAATCTTTTCCTAATTTTAAACATTTTTTTTTCAATATTTTACCCAGTCTCATTAACGAGAGATCGAGTAACGCATTATTGGCATTCGACAAATCTGCAACCGAACATATTTTGAGCAACATTTGTGATTACGTCTTCGACAGCGTTTTCTCGCAAGTTTTAATTGAAGTTTTGTTTGTTGTCTTTATTATTTATTCTTTTTGTAACCTCATAAAAAATTGTATAAGGACAAACACTAACGCCCTCTTTCATAGGAATTGGTGAAAACAAAACATTTAAATGTTTTCAGTTAAAATCTAATGGTTTTCATTACTTTGAAATTAACTGTTATTAAAAATATAAGCGAATATAATAAATTTGCTGTTTTTGTTCTGATTTGTCTAATTGTAACCGGGCCTTATTGTGGACTGGTCTCATATCTTTTCTTCTATAGTACAAGTTAATTTGTTCAGTTTCAGTTTTATCTGACGGTATCTTGACTTTGTTATAAAGTTTTTTTAAATGGACATAAGGTTTTGGACGTAATTAATGTTTGTTGTTGTTGTTTGATTTGGTTGTTCGTCGTGCCTCGCTTTCTTACTAATGACAGATCTCATCAATCTAACGCGGTTTTTTTTACTCCAAAGTATTTGCGTTGGAGGCGATAGTTTTCTTCATACATCAATTTTTTGAAAAATACTTGAATATTTGGGGGCTTTCTATCTGTTCATTTGGTAGACAATTATTCCAAAAATGTGGATGAGCGTAGTCGGAACTTTATGTGCTAACGCAAATTAGCGAGCCTCCTCGTTAAAAACCTTAATTATGAACATTTTCCCCTCTCATTGTGTGAGAAAAAAAGTTATGAGTGGTTACCCAACTAGCGAAATTATAGACGACCAAAGTCATCACAATTATCATTTTTGTCAGAAAAGTAAAAAGACGTCAAATATGTGAACGTTTTTGTATCGAAGTTACCTTTTGGTTAATTTCTTTTTAATTTTTCGGCAAATCGCTGATTTGAGAAAGCTGCAGTTTGAAACTATTTGTTGTTTTTGAGATAAACTTTTGGAGAAAATTAAAAAAAAACTTGAAGTGTTTTTTATTCACTCGCCGGTGGAAAAATGAAGAAAAATAATCGGAAGCGTTTTATTTTATCACTTTAGTTGCTTCCTAAATCATTATTTCACAGTGCAGCCAAACAACTCTGATTTATTCATGAAGGTAGTTTTATTTCCCTTAGAAAAATTTGGTGCCTACAAACCACAAAAAAGGCGGAGAGCGATTCTATTGACGTGGAAAAAACGGTCTGCTTTTATGAACACTATTAGGCAGTAAAAATAGTAAAACAGGAAACAATTAAACGACGAAAAAGGCAAACAAAAGAATTCACATAATAAATAAATAACGCAAATTAAAAATGGAATTGCATTTTTTAGAAACTGTCTCTTTATGTTCAAATCATTCCCGCTCTATTCCACAAATCCCCCAAAGCCGAATATGTCTCAGACGAACAATCTTTGACTTGATTTTTCCTTAAAATCGCCGGGAGCATTTTACGGCGAAATTGCTTTTTAATGAAGCACAAATGTGACCAGTTCGAAAGCCGTCAGACCTGTAATTCCATGTATGATATATGGTCAAATAAACAAATTGTTTACCAGTAAACAAATTGCTTACAGTCTACTTTTGCTGCCCAATTTTAGTATATCCGTTGACACAGCGCCTATCTTTATATGGTAAGTTTATTTATTTCAGGATTCTGCTTGTCAGTAAGAACGACATTTAGCACTAAAATTTAGCACTTTTTCTCAAAAAAAATTGCAGCAGCTCGGACAAGTTTTTAGCCGTCGACGTTATTTCTGAAATAACAATATAATAGAGTTATGGACTTCAATGATATAATTTCTGCATTTTACGCCTTGCAGTAATTTTTTCGGCGAAAAACCTAAAACATGCTCACGAGGCTAGAAAACTTCAAAACGCTTTAACTGAAAGCCCGGACTGAACGTCAAGTCATATTCAGTACTGATTCAGTTAAATTGCAAGGCATGCATCAGTACTGTATCAGAACTCCGATTGTCACTTTTCTAACTTGGCACGTTTTGGATCAAATCTTAAGTATTGGCCATACTTGAACCAAGTCTTGGCCGAGACTTGACAAGTCTTGCGCAAGTCTTGGCCAAATATTTCTGATATCGCCTAAAGATACCAGCTATGGCCATTCCTTTCAAGCTCTCAAAAAATTGAATTTGGAGGGGGTACATGGGAGTTTTTAAGTTGGCATGTGATCATATCAGTAAAACCTTGATCAGATAAAGAACTTTCTCAAAACTCTACTTTGGTTACAAACTGCGTAATGATCAAAACTTTAAATAGGAGGTGATCAGTACTGATTTGTCAATTCAAGTTGTGTTTTTCACGGGAGAAGTACTGATCAAGACTTGAAACTCTTTTCAAGAGGGCTACATTAAATCTATCGAGAGCAACAAACTTTATGCATAGAAAAAGTTTAAATTAATGATTGAATCTTGAACAAATAGACTTGAAAATGCAAAACAAGATTTAAATTTTCGAATGAGTTTATATTTGAACAAGGATGTTTGATCACCATATTGTTTGCTTTTCTTATTTTTTTGACTCTCAAGAAAATGGCATCGTCGTGTAGTATCGGATTTTTGGAACGGATGTTGAAAAATTATTAATATCTTTTTCCTTTTATAACTTATCTCGACCTTTCTTATTGTTGGAATGACAGGTTGCACGACGAGGTCTTACAATATTCTGATGAAATAGAGTAAGAAGATGAATCGTATAGCCAGATGTTAATCCAAACTCATAAAAGTTTGCAAGAATGACACAACAAAGCTGAATGACACAATTACAAGAATGACACAACATTTGCAAGAATGACACAGCAAAGCTTTTGCCTGATTTCAAAAATATGAATTTGATTTCAGAACAATATGCAAAATATTTTAGTCTACAATTCAATTTTCTTGTATTGTAGATAAATTTTTTTTTATTAAAAAAAGGTAGAAATCAAAATTGGGTTCAAAATTATAATAAAAATGCAACTTGACAAACAATTTTTCCGCAGAAATCTTACTCCAGATGTCTTTAATTTTGAAATAATGAGGAAGAAATAGCAGTAGGATAGTTCGAGAGAAGTTGTTCTTTAGACAAAACAAAAAAATAATAATTTTAATAGCGTTGATTTAGCTGCATTTATAATTTTCTTGGTCTGTTCTCGTTATATATGCTCCATGATTTGTTCTCAATAAATTTTGGATTTATCTCCAGTACAGGATTCATTAGAGTTTTATTCGAGAGAACAAATTAACTTCTCTTGGTCATTACGTCAAAAGCTTTAGACGTGTTGCCGGTCATCAAAAAAATAATAGGATGACTTTGTGTTCTATACTATCTAAACTTGATGTCAACAAGGACAGTGTTTTTTTCAGTATTCAATTGCGGAAGAGAGAAAACTGGGGGTTCTTCAGCTCAATTGTTAAGCCATGCACAAAATAAAAAGTTAAGATCCCCTTACCTCAGAAAACTCAAAACTTAACGATAACTCTGAGTTTGTTGCGATTTGTATTAATGGCAAATTTGCATAAATTACTTGAATAAACAGACACTTTCACGACCTCATGTTGCAAAAAGTCAACTGTTATGTATACCACATAAAAGCTAAAAATACCATACTTTCAAAATGTCTACACAAAACCTCAAACAACCTCTCAATGAAGTATATATTTTTTATCTTTTTCAAAGTCATCAACTTAATTCATTCATTCAAAGGTTTATTAAAATACTAAAATTTTACCAGAACTTGATGATAATTTAAGTTGCCCTTGCCAATCACGTAAAAGTTCTCTAATTGAGTCTTGATTGCGATTTTTTGCAGCAGAAATGAAAACACGCATGATAACGTATGGTAGCCGACATTAAAACATTGAAACGCTTCCGCTATCCAGTTCCATAACCAACACAGTTGTCACTTTGAAAGATTTAGTTTTCAATTATTTACATTCTTTTAGTCTTTTAAAGGAAGAATTTTGACATGAAATTGCTTATAATCGTTGCAAAAACAATTAAGCAGAAACATGCTTCAACTGCAGAAACTATAAACAGCTCTTGCTATCCGCAATTAAAACATCAGATTTTTCCCATAAACTTTTTATAAAACAACTTAATTTTTCTATGTTACAGAACTCAGAGCGAAATCAAGTTCCAGTTCAAGCATAGGTTCGTATACCGACACACTGTCTTTTTTTTTTAAAAAATGAGGAGTAATCAATGTTGTCAATGTATACTCAGACCTATAATTCTCAAACTATGAAAGCATGGCTGTTTGTAAGACACTCGTTCAGAAGTAGCTTGAGACGAACCGGATCCGTCAAGTTGAGTTTTTACAAAATTAAAAATGAAACGTTTTCTTAATTTAAGTTGAGAAAACTGCTGATAAACTTATAAGAAAACAGTTTCTCAGGAGTGAATGGATATATACATAAGATTGGCTACTTGTTGCAGACCGTCTTTTCGTTTTGAATTTTGATTTTTTCTCGCTGTCTTAATTTGTTTTGATCAGCCTAACACGAAAAGGGCATTATGTTTCTATGTCATTATGATCGTCTAAAAGGTGTATTTAACTATCTGAATTCAAACAAGTCAACTAAGGAAACAGATGTAGTGAACATGAGTGAACATGATTTGCCGCAAGGACGAACAAGGCTTCTCTTTTTCGTAACACCACATCGTGAAAGTTACATTTTGAGAAAAAAGGTACGTTTTGAGGCTTTTGTGGAAATCGTTGTTCAAACGAGAGCAATTCCGAGTTTTGAGCATCAATATATAAATATTGAAACCTAGTGGAGGCACAAAGGTAATCTTGCAAGGTTCTTGCAAAAAATGCTTATTTTGCAAGATCTTGCAAGAAAAAAAATCTCACATGATCTTATAAAGTTACATGCAAAAACACGTGAAAAAAGCTGAAATTCAAAAATTCTAGGCAAAACGAAAGCAAACTTTTTATACAGTGACTGGGTTGACATCTGAAGCAAGTGAATTATCTCAGCTTTGAGGATATAACTAAGTAATTTTGAGGATAACCCAGACAAAACTTAGTCAGTTTTAGTGGTACAATCACTCCTTGATGGGTTTAAGGACTGATTGCTTTTTTGCTTGCGAGTTTTATCTCCACAGCTTCCCGGAAGAGCAACAAAAATTTCGTTTGTCAAATCAAGAAATGTCCATAACGCTGACAAGTGTCATCCTATAACAAAATTATTTGCGAGAGGCAGGGCAAAACTTGGAAAAATTTCTCGGAAAATAAACTTTCTTATCGTCCTGTGAGCTACCCACTTCAGATCATTGGCTGAGCTATTTTTTTGTTTTCTTTTTTTTACAAATCAAATACATGCTAAACGATTCGAAGTTCAGAGTAAATTGGGTATAAACAAGCTTTGACGTCCAAGCTGCAGTGACATGTCAGCTGTCAAATTTCATATATAAGCTGTAGAAAATTTGTAAAAAAATCTAATTCTGACCAGAACCATTACTGTTGCTTCTAATTTTTACTTATAAATACCAATTAATCCAAAGTGTGTTTTCAAGGTTGTTTTCAATAATTCCAATGATAGAATAGATAATTTAATTACCAATTTTTTGTTTCAGTTGTATTAATGTTTCATTTTTGTTTCTGATGTTTTTTGTACAGTAAGTTTTTGCTGATCGATATATTAATTGTACAGGATTGTGTGTGACAACATTAGAAAATTTTTCAAGTGTAGAAAGTTTTTGAAATTCGCTTTTCTCAAGGATTAATGGAGATTTGAAGATTTGGCCTAACTTCCATTGTTTTGTTCACATTTTTCGTAACTTTTGCTCAATTTAGATCAATTTTTGCTGAAAGATTATCAAATTTATAAAGATAGTCCAACTGATTTTACGTTTCAATACAGAAGAGAATTGCAGAAGCGTCTGAAACAATTAAGCTCTGTTTGTGGAAGGTTTATAATTTAAAGGTTGTTCGGATTATGATGGAGTGCTGTAAATATTTTTTTGAAATACTTTTGCCTTTTCTTGTATGTTAATTGCAGACCAAAGTGATTTCAAATCAGACCTCTACTGTTGAAATACCAAAATTAATTGCAGCGAATTGCATTGAAAAGAAGAGAAGTCGCAATCTTTTTCAAGTAATTTTTAATGAACTTTCATTGCTTTTTGGCGTTGATACTACGTATTTTCTTATTTTTATAATTTTTTTCCAATTATTAAGGTTCTCTTTGCCGTCTTGTCTGATTATCATATTAACGGCACATTAATGAAAAAAATCACATCGCATCAGTGAATAATGGCAGATCTCAGTGGTTTTAATTTGAATGCATAAATGAATCCCTTGAATAAGTTTAATTGATAGCTGACTGCTTTCATGACTTTGAAATTAATTGTTTTCAAAAAGGGTAAACTTATTTTCTAACTTTGCACTTTTTGTTTTCTGTCTATTGTTTATTATTCTCAAAGCAGACAGGTCCCATACTTTTTCTGGTAACATTCAAATCATTTGCTTTAGCTGTTTTAAGTTGATGCTAGATTAACTTTTTGGTTGAGGTTTTTAATATAAAAACGAATTGACATTGTGTTTTGGTCGTAGGTTTTTGTTACTTTTTTTCTCTCTCTGGTGTTTTCTCTCTTCTCCTTCTTTTGTTCTTTTTACTCCTTCTTTCTCTCTCCCACACTCTTTTCCGTTTTCTCTCTTTCTCTTTTGATGGACAATTAAGCCGAAAACTTGGTTGAGTGGGGTCGAAACATTATGTGCGAACGCATATTACCGCGCCTACTTATTAATATTATGATTATTATTATTATTATTTTTATTATTAATATTATTATTCTATTTTTATTATCATTATTATTATTATTATTATTATTATTTTTATTATTATTATTATTTTTATTATTATTATTATTATTATTATTATTATTATTATTATTATTATTATTATTATTATTATTGTCACTATTATTATTGTGGTAACCAACGTGGACGGCTAAGTGATCAACTAAGCTTTTTGTTTATTGAGAATTAAAACAAGATCGCGCATAAGACTTAATTCTCGCTTTGTTCTCTCAATCTGCATCACATCAATGATAATTTACCTGTACAAAAGTCACAAGTAGAGGTTTCAATGATGAATAACAATTGAATACATATCAATGAATATCAATGAATACATATATATATATATATATATATATATATATATATTTATATATATTTATATATATATATATATATATATATATATATATATATATATACATATATATATATATATATATATATATATATATATATATAACAATATAGTGAAGTAATAGCTTAGACTCCTTATCAATACATTTGTAAATGAAAGACAGTTGTAATTTGGTTGTACAGACGTACTACGAATGACCTGGTTAACAAGTGTACTAAATTACTATATACCAAAAATTTTATTATTATTATTACTCTTATTATTATTATTATTATTATTATTTTTATTATTATTATTATTATTATTATTATTATTAGTATTATTATTTTCATTATTATTATTATTTTTATTAATAATTTTATTAAATTATTATTTTAAAAATGTTTTGTCTTTATATTATTATTTTCTATTTTTTCGAAAAAGAATAACGTCCTGAAATGGCATCTCCTCTCGATTTCATTTTGCATGTTGGGATTTTTTTGGATTTGGAAATTGTTGAGAGTGTCGTGCAAAGTTGCTTTAACTAAAGTTGCTCAACGCAAATTGGACAGTTTTTGCTTGAAAAAATGTCAAAATGCGCATTTTACGCACCAGCCTTTTCTCCATCTGTCGCTATTATGGAAAGCAGTGATAAATATCCGTGGAGTTTTTTTTTGCTGTACTTTAACCCGTGTCGCCAACCCGTTTCTTAGAAGTTAAACAGTGATTACATATGATGTCACACCAATCATAACATCTTCCTTAGAACGATCCTGATTAACTACTAAGAAATCATCCATGATCCACTAATCATTACAAAAATTTCATTTGTATGTTTTTCGTAAATCTTTTTACCATTTAGGTTTTTATTGAAAAAACTTTTTATCCGCCATAAGACCCTAGCACGCAATATCTTTTGAAAAGTTGGTCATTGAATAAAAGAATAGGTCCAAATAGATAACTTAAGTTTTGATCTCCTGTGAAGCCATTTAATACCTATAAATGTTCATATTTAAGAAATTTAAAAAAGTTGTATATCACATTAAATTCGTTTTGTGAATAATTTTCAATGAAAAGTTGTCTTTTAGCGCACACAATATCAACTGTGGGTTTAAATGCAATATAATGATTTAGTATGCCCTCTGACTGCATTAGACGAGTATTGATGGCACCACTCAATGTTTTACGTGTCATATATGACTTTGTATGATTTCAAAGAATTTTCCTCAACTTCAATAGAAAACGAAAATTATACAGTTTTCAGGCTTTTTTAATTTTTTGTTTGTTCCCTGAATGATTTCTAGGAGACCATATATGATACTTCTAATGGTACGAAGAGTTCATAACTTTTCTTTGACCTTGTATGATTACTAAGATTCATATATGACCTAGAATGGCTAATAAGAACTTGCTATTATGGGCAACCCGGGAATATTTCACAATTGATTTGTTAATTTTGTGCAACATTGAGAAAAAGTGCACGAAAACGGCAGCTCATTCTGATGATTAGTGTAAGCATTATTCCAATCAAGGAAGAAAAATTTTTAGGCAAGTTATGCATTCAGACTTTTTCTACCAGTATTTAAACTGATTTTTTGAATTTGTCTTGTAATTATTGGAAGCCCAATCGAGGATTAATGTTTTTTAGAGCCATGATGTTTAGAATGTGCTAAATTTCTATTTGAATTTTCTATCCGTTATTAGTATATTGTACGGTGAGGCATTTAATAACTATCTATGAGACTATTTATCAATGAATATTTATCAATGAATATTTGTTAGTTGATATTAAATTGATTATTATCACTTATTTTTTATCAATCAATATACATCACAGCATTTTTTATCAGTTGGCCGATTTCAATTTTGACTAAATGACACTAACTGACACGTTGTTAATAGAGCGTGGAAGATTTTGGCATCTATAGAAGATTTTGATTCCTGAGATTCATGCTGGTCAAAAAATTGACATCGGCTTTATCTTTTGACGATTTTTTTCTATTTTTAGTAAATTTGACCGGGTTTTCCTTTCTGTCACAGTTGTCTACTCAGGCTTACAACTGTAATTTTGAAACAATTGTCGTTAATTTTGATAATGGAATGGAACAAAATGGATGGGGCGGAACGTCAAAACATTATAATTTGTAGTTTTGTCATCTTTTGTGATCAGTCACAAAGCTCCCTTCGCTCTTTTTAAAGTTCATATTTAATTGCAGAGAAATTTTTATTGGATGCTTAATTTGTAATGCAATAATTTTTTTAAATATAAAACACACCAATATATCAACAATTGATCAATCAATCAATTTCTCACCTTAAATCAAGAATTGACGCTTTAAACCGTAAGTTAAACTTCCTGTTTGGGTTATCATACGTGTTTTTTTTCATACGTAATTTTTTTTTCATTTCAGTTTGTTCATGTTTTAGCATCTGCCTCAATTGCTAGCTATAAAACATTGAACGTTTTTATTAATTCTTCTCCGGTGAAATTGCAAATCATATACGCCTTTTTTCAGTTTAAAATGCGTTTCTTAAACAGGAACTTAAAGCAAATATGTCATACTATTTGTCATTACCAAGTTCTAAACAGGAAGTTAAAAGCAATTTTAGTTACATAAACAACGTTGTTTACGAGTTTTTTTATCGCAAGTTTAAGCGTTTCTGTTCATTATAAGCAAGCTATAAGTCATTAAAATCATTGCGGCTTTATTCGGAAAATTTTCCTATTTGAACTGAAACAAAAGTCTAAGTGTCATTAAAAATCGTTTATTTTTGTTTGTCAACAAGATTTTGCCCATTTTGTTTCTCCTTAATTTGAATCACAAACAATTGATGTTTTGTTTTTATTTCCCACTTAACACTATAAAATTTATATGGGAAACGGAAAGCTTCGATGAAGCTTTTCCTTTCGAAATCGATTTTCCATAGATTTTGAATGGGAATTTTTATCACATCGTAACAAGCTTTTTTGGTGTTACCACTTTACATAAAAAGTGAATAAAATCTTAATGCGTGCGCAATTTTTATAGATATTTTGAAAATTTTGAAAACAGCATTTTCTCTGCAAATTTTTATTGAATTGAGAAAATTGGAAGCTATTGAGCTATTGTTTTTTCTCTCCCGCATGTTTTATAGATCAAATATTGGAGCAATTCAAAAAAAAATTAATTGATTTCGTGAAGACAAATAAATGTCTTCGTCATTGTTACGGAAACGGGAGCTGATGGTTGTCGGTGAAGAGAGCTCAGGTACGTCTAAAATTAAAGAACAAATTTGAATTTGAACTATTTTTTAGTGCCCCCAAAATGCATTTCCTTATAATATTCAAAATACCATTAAATTGCTGTAATAAAGTCACCCAGGAACAAATTTTATTTTGAATAGTTCAACTCGTCCACTCAAATCCACGTTATAGGTAAGCGGACCAATGGTTATAAAAAAGTTGTTTTGATTCAGAGAATTAACGAGATTTTTCATATTTTGTAACAAGTTTGAAACATTTGAATGCTTTTCAAATTTTTATTTCATATTATGTAACAAGTTTGAAAATTTTGAATGCTTTTCAAATTTTTATTTCATACTATGTAACAAGTTTGAAACCTTTGAATGCTTTTCAAATTTTTATTTCAAATTATGTAACAAGTTTGAAACATTTGAATGCTTTTCAAATGTTTATTTCATATTATGTAGCAAGTTTGAAACATTTGAATGCTTTTCAAATTTTTATTTCATATTATGTAACAAGATTGAAACATTTGAATGCTTTTCAAATTTTTATTTCATATTATGTAACAATTTTGAAACATTTGAATGCGTTTCAAATTTTTATTTCATATTATGTAACAAGTTTGAAACATTTGAATGCTTTTCAAATATTTATTTCATATTATGTAACAAGTTTGAAACATTTGAATGCTTTTCAAATTTTTATTTCATATTATGTAACAAGTTTGAAACATTTGAATGCTTTTGAAATTTTTATTTCATATTATGTAACAAGTTTGAAATATTTGAATGCTTTTCAAATTTTTATTTCATATTATGTAACAAGTTTGAAACATTTGAATGCTTTTAAAATTTTTATTTCAAATTATGTAACAAGTTTGAAACATTTGAATGCTTTTCAAATTTTTATTTCACATTATGTAACAAGATTGAAACATTTGAATGCTTTTCAAATATTTATTTCATATTATGTAACAATTTTGAAACATTTGAATGCGTTTCAAATTTTTATTTCATATTATGTAACAAGTTTGAAACATTTGAATGCTTTTCAAATATTTATTTCATATTATGTAACAAGTTTGAAACATTTGAATGCTTTTAAAATTTTTATTTCGAATTATGTAACAAGTTTGAAACATTTGAATGCTTTTCAAATTTTTATTTCATTTTATGTAACAAGTTTGAATCATTTGAATGCTTTTCAAATTTTTATTTCATATTATGTAACAATTTTGAAACATTTGAATGCGTTTCAAATTTTTATTTCATATTATGTAACAAGTTTGAAACATTTGAATGCTTTTCAAATTTTTATTTCATTTTATGTAACAAGTTTGAAACATTTGAATGCTTTTCAAATTTTTATTTCATACTATGTAACAAGTTTGAAACCTTTGAATGCTTTTCAAATTTTTATTTCAAATTATGTAACAAGTTTGAAACATTTGAATGCTTTTCAAATGTTTATTTCATATTATGTAGAAAGTTTGAAACATTTGAATGCTTTTCAAATTTTTATTTCATATTATGTAACAAGATTGAAACATTTGAATGCTTTTCAAATTTTTATTTCATATTATGTAACAATTTTGAAACATTTGAATGCGTTTCAAATTTTTATTTCATATTATGTAACAAGTTTTAAACATTTGAATGCTTTTCAAATATTTATTTCATATTATGTAACAAGTTTGAAACATTTGAATGCTTTTCAAATTTTTATTTCATATTATGTAACAAGTTTGAAACATTTGAATGCTTTTCAAATTTTTATTTCACATTATGTAACAAGATTGAAACATTTGAATGCTTTTCAAATATTTATTTCATATTATGTAACAATTTTGAAACATTTGAATGCGTTTCAAATTTTTATTTCATATTATGTAACAAGTTTGAAACATTTGAATGCTTTTCAAATATTTATTTCATATTATGTAACAAGTTTGAAACATTTGAATGCTTTTAAAATTTTTATTTCGAATTATGTAACAAGTTTGAAACATTTGAATGCTTTTCAAATTTTTATTTCATTTTATGTAACAAGTTTGAAACATTTGAATGCTTTTCAATTTTTTATTTCATATTATGTAACAATTTTGAAACATTTGAATGCGTTTCAAATTTTTATTTCATATTATGTAACAAGTTTGAAACATTTGAATGCTTTTCAAATATTTATTTCATATTATGTAACAAGTTTGAAACATTTGAATGCTTTTCAAATTTTTATTTCATATTATGTAACAAGTTTGAAACATTTGAATGCTTTTGAAATTTTTATTTCATATTATGTAACAAGTTTGAAATATTTGAATGCTTTTCAAATTTTTATTTCATATTATGTAACAAGTTTGAAACATTTGAATGCTTTTAACATTTTTATTTCATATTATGTAACAAGTTTGAAACATTTGAATGCTTTTGAAATTTTTATTTCATATTATGTAACAAGTTTGAAATATTTGAATGCTTTTCAAATTTTTATTTCATATTATGTAACAAGTTTGAAACATTTGAATGCTTTTAAAATTTTTATTTCAAATTATGTAACAAGTTTGAAACATTTGAATGCTTTCCAAATTTTTATTTCACATTATGTAACAAGATTGAAACATTTGAATGCTTTTCAAATATTTATTTCATATTATGTAACAAGTTTGAAACATTTGAATGCTTTTCAAATTTTTATTTCAAATTATGTAACAAGTTTGAAACATTTGAATGCTTTTCAAATTTTTATTTCATATTATGTAACAAGGTTGAAATATTTGAATGCTTTTCAAATTTTCATTTCATATTATGTAACAAGTTTGAAACATTTGAATGCTTTTCTAGTTTTTATTTCATAATATGTAACAAGTTTGAAACATTTGAATGCTTTTCAAATTTTTATTTCAGATTATGTAACAAGTTTGAAACATTTGAATGCTTTTCAAATTTTTATTTCATATTATGTAACAAGTTTGAAACATTTGAATGCTTTTCAAATTTTTATTTCATATTATGTAACAAGTTTGAAACATTTGAATGCTTTTGAAATTTTTATTTCATATTATGTAACAAGTTTGAAATATTTGAATGCTTTTCAAATTTTTATTTCATATTATGTAACAAGTTTGAAACATTTGAATGCTTTTAAAATTTTTATTTCAAATTATGTAACAAGTTTGAAACATTTGAATGCTTTTCAAATTTTTATTTCACATTATGTAACAAGATTGAAACATTTGAATGCTTTTCAAATATTTATTTCATATTATGTAACAAGTTTGAAACATTTGAATGCTTTTCAAATTTTTATTTCAAATTATGTAACAAGTTTGAAACATTTGAATGCTTTTCAAATTTTTATTTCGTATTATGTAACAAGGTTGAAATATTTGAATGCTTTTCAAATTTTCATTTCATATTATGTAACAAGTTTGAAATATTTGAATGCTTTTCAAATTTTTTTTTTCATATTATGTAACACGTTTGAAACATTTGAATGCTTTTCAAATTTTTATTTCATATTATGTAACAAGTTTAAAACATTTGAATGCTTTTCTAATTTTTATTTCATAATACGTAACAAGTTTGAAACATTTGAATGCTTTTCAAATTTTTATTTCATTTTATGTAACAAGTTTGAAACATTTGTATGCTTTTCAAATTTTTATTTCATATTATGTAACAAGTTTGAAATTTTTGAATGCTTTTCAAATTTTTTTTTCATATTATGTAACACGTTTGAAACATTTGAATGCTTTTCAAATTTTTATTTCATATTATGTAACAAGTTTAAAACATTTGAATGCTTTTCTAATTTTTATTTCATAATACGTAACAAGTTTGAAACATTTGAATGCTTTTCAAATTTTTATTTCATTTTATGTAACAAGTTTGAAACATTTGTATGCTTTTCAAATTTTTATTTCATATTATGTAACAAGTTTGAAACATTTGAATGCTTTTCAAACTTTTATTTCATATTATGTAACAAGTTTGAAACATTTGAATGCTTTTCTAGTTTTTATTTCATAATATGTAACAAGTTTGAAACATTTGAATGCTTTTCAAATTTTTATTTCAGATTATGTAACAAGTTTGAAACATTTGAATGCTTTTCAAATTTTTATTTCATATTATGTAACAAGTTTGAAACATTTGAATGCTTTTCAAATTTTTATTTCATATTATGTAACAAGGTTGAAATATTTGAATGCTTTTTAAATTTTCATTTCATATTATGTAACAAGTTTGAAAAATTTGAATGCTTTTCAAATATTTATTTCATATTATGTAACAAGTTTGAAACATTTGAATGCTTTTCAAATTTTTATTTCATATTATGTAACAAGTTTGAGACATTTGAATTCTTTTCAAATTTTTATTTCATAATATGTAACAAGTTTGAAATATTTGAATGCTTTTCAAATTTTTATTTCATATTATGTAACAAGTTTGAAACATTTGAATGCTTTTAAAATTTTTATTTCAAATTATGTAACAAGTTCGAAACATTTGAATGCTTTTCAAATTTTTATTTCATATTATGTAACAAGTTTGAAACATTTGAATGCTTTTCAAATATTTATTTCATATTTTGTAACAAGTTTGATACATTTGAATGCTTTTCAAATTTTTATTTCATATTATATAACAAGTTTGAAACATTTGAATGCTTTTCAAATTTTTATTTCATATTATGTAACAAGGTTGAAATATTTGAATGCTTTTCAAATTTTCATTTCATATTATGTAACAAGTTTGAAACATTTGAATGCTTTTCAAATATTTATTTCATATTATGTAACAAGTTTGAAACATTTGAATGCTTTTCAAATATTTATTTCATATTATGTAACAAGTTTGAAACATTTGAATGCTTTTCAAATTTTTATTTCATATTATATAACAAGTTTGAAACATTTGAATTCTTTTCAAATTTTTATTTCATAATATGTAACAAGTTTGAAATATTTGAATGCTTTTCAAATTTTTATTTCATATTATGTAACAAGTTTGAAACATTTGAATGCTTTTCAAATTTTTATTTCATATTATGTAACAAGTTTGAAACATTTGAATGCTTTTCAAATTTTTATTTCATATTATGTAACAGGTTTGAAACATTTGAATGCTTTTCAAATTTTTATTTCATATTATGTAACAAGTTTGAAACATTTGAATGCTTTTCAAATTTTTATTTCATATTATGTAACAAGGTTGAAATATTTGAATGCTCTTTAAATTTTCATTTCATATTATGTAACAAGTTTGAAAAATTTGAATGCTTTTCAAATATTTATTTCATATTATGTAACAAGTTTGAAACATTTGAATGCTTTTCAAATTTTTATTTCATATTATGTAACAAGTTTGAGACATTTGAATTCTTTTCAAATTTTTATTTCATAATATGTAACAAGTTTGAAATATTTGAATGCTTTTCAAATTTTTATTTCATATTATGTAACAAGTTTGAAACATTTGAATGCTTTTAAAATTTTTATTTCAAATTATGTAACAAGTTCGAAACATTTGAATGCTTTTCAAATTTTTATTTCATATTATGTAACAAGTTTGAAACATTTGAATGCTTTTCAAATATTTATTTCATATTATGTAACAAGTTTGAAACATTTGAATGCTTTTCAAATTTTTATTTCATATTATATAACAAGTTTGAAACATTTGAATGCTTTTCAAATTTTTATTTCATATTATGTAACAAGGTTGAAATATTTGAATGCTTTTCAAATTTTCATTTCATATTATGTAACAAGTTTGAAACATTTGAATGCTTTTCAAATATTTATTTCATATTATGTAACAAGTTTGAAATTTTTGAATGCTTTTCAAGTTTTTTTTCATATTATGTAACACGTTTGAAACATTTGAATGCTTTTCAAATTTTTATTTCATATTATGTAACAAGTTTAAAACATTTGAATGCTTTTTTAATTTTTATTTCATAATACGTAACAAGTTTGAAACATTTGAATGCTTTTCAAATTTTTTTTTCATTTTATGTAACAAGTTTGAAACATTTGAATGCTTTTCAAATTTTTATTTCATATTATGTAACAAGTTTGAAACATTTGAATGCTTTTCAAATTTTTATTTCATATTATGTAACAAGTTTGAAACATTTGAATGCTTTTCTAATTTTTATTTCATAATATGTAACAAGTTTGAAACATTTGAATGCTTTTCAAATTTTTATTTCAGATTATGTAACAAGTTTGAAACATTTGAATGCTTTTCAAATTTTTATTTCATATTATGTAACAAGTTTGAAACATTTGAACGCTTTTCAAATATTTATTTCATATTATGCAACAAGTTTGAAATATTTGAATGCTTTTCAAATTTTTATTTCATATTATGTAACAAGTTTGAAACATTTGAATGCTTTTAAAATTTTTTTTTCAAATTATGTAACAAGTTTGAAACATTTGAATGCTTTTCAAATTTTCATTTCATATTATGTAACAAGTTTGAAACATTTGAATGCTTTTCAAATATTTATTTCATATTATGTAACAAGTTTGAAACATTTGAAAGCTTTTCAAATTTTTATTTCATATTATGTAACAAGTTTGAAACATTTGAATGCTTTTCAAATTTTTATTTCATATTATGTAACAGGGTTGAAATAATTGAATGCTTTTCAAATTTTCATTTCATATTATGTAACAAATTTGAAACATTTGAAAGCTTTTCAAATATTTATTTCATATTATGTAACAAGTTTGAAATTTTTGAATGCTTTTCAATTTTTTTTTCATATTATGTAACACGTTTGAAACATTTGAATGCTTTTCAAATTTTTATTTCATAATACGTAACAAGTTTGAAACATTTGAATGCTTTTCAAATTTTTATTTCATTTTATGTAACAAGTTTGAAACATTTGAATGCTTTTCAAATTTTTATTTCATATTATGTAACAAGTTTGAAACATTTGAATGCTTTTCAAATTTTTATTTCATATTATGTAACAAGTTTGAAACATTTGAATGCTTTTCTAATTTTTATTTCATAATATGTAACAAGTTTGAAACATTTGAATGCTTTTCAAATTTTTATTTCAGATTATGTAACAAGTTTGAAACATTTGAATGCTTTTCAAATTTTTATTTCATATTATGTAACAAGTTTGAAACATTTGAACGCTTTTCAAATTTTTATTTCATATTATGTAACAAGTTTGAAATATTTGAATGCTTTTCAAATTTTTATTTCATATTATGTAACAAGTTTGAAACATTTGAATGCTTTTAAAATTTTTATTTCAAATTATGTAACAAGTTTGAAACATTTGAATGCTTTTCAAATTTTTATTTCATATTATGTAAAAAGTTTGAAACATTTGAATGCTTTTCAAATATTTATTTCATATTATGTAACAAGTTTGAAACATTTGAATGCTTTTCAAATTTTTATTTCATATTATGTAACAAGTTTGAAACATTTGAATGCTTTTCAAATTTTTATTTCATATTATGTAACAAGGTTCAAATATTTGAATGCTTTTCAAATTTTCATTCCATATTATGTAACATGTTTGAAACATTTGAATGCTTTTCAAATATTTATTTCATATTATGTAACAAGTTTGAAATTTTTGAATGCTTTTCAATTTTTTTTTCATATTATGTAACACGTTTGAAACATTTGAATGCTTTACAAATTTTTATTTCATATTATGTAACAAGTTTAAAACATTTGAATGCTTTTCTAATTTTTATTTCATAATACGTAACAAGTTTGAAACATTTGAATGCTTTTCAAATTTTTATTTCATTTTATGTAACAAGTTTGAAACATTTGAATGCTTTTCAAATTTTTATTTCATATTATGTAACAAGTTTGAAACATTTGAATGCTTTTCAAATATTTATTTCATATTATGTAACAAGTTTGAAACATTTGAATGCTTTTCTAATTTTTATTTCATAATATGTAACAAGTTTGAAACATTTGAATGCTTTTCAATTTTTTATTTCAGATTATGTAACAAGTTTGAAACATTTGAATGCTTTTCAAATTTCTATTTCCTATTATGTAACAAGTTTGAAACATTTGAATGCTTTTCAAATTTTTATTTCATATTATGTAACAAGGTTGAAATATTTGAATGCTTTTTAAATTTTCATTTCATATTATGTAACAAGTTTGAAAAATTTGAATGCTTTTCAAATATTTATTTCATATTATGTAACAAGTTTGAAACATTTGAATGCTTTTCAAATTTTTATTTCATATTATGTACCAAGTGTGAAATGTTTGAATGCTTTTCTAATTTTTGTTTCATATTATGTAACAAGTTTGAAACATTTGAATGCTTTTCAAATTTTTATTTCATATTATGTACCAAGTGTGAAATGTTTGAATGCTTTTCTAATTTTTGTTTCATATTATGTAACAAGGTTGAAATATTTGAATGCTTTTTAAATTTTCATTTCATATTATGTAACAAGTTTGAAAAATTTGAATGCTTTTCAAATATTTATTTCATAATATGTAACAAGTTTGAAACATTTGAATGCTTTTCAAATTTTTTTTTCATATTATGTAACAAGTTTGAAACATTTGAATGCTTTTCAAATTTTTGTTTCATATTATGTAACAAGGTTGAAATATTTGAATGCTTTTTAAATTTTTATTTCATATTATGTAACAAGTTTGAAAAATTTGAATGCTTTTCAAATATTTATTTCATATTATGTAACAAGTTTGAAACATTTGAATGCTTTTCAAACTTTTATTTCATATTATGTAACAAGTTTGAAACATTTGAATGCTTTTCAAATTTTTATTTCATATTATGTAACAAGTTTGAAACATTTGAATGCTTTTCTAATTTTTACGTCATAATATGTAACAAGTTTGAAACATTTGAATGCTTTTCAAATTTTTATTTCAGATTATGTAACAAGTTTGAAACATTTGAATGTTTTTCTAATTTTTATTTCATATTATGTAACAAGTTTGAAACATTTGAATGCTTTTCAAATTTTTATTTCAGATTAAGTAACAAGTTCGAAATATTTGAATGCTTTTCAAATTTTTATTTCATATTATGAAACAAGTTTGAAACATTTGAATGCTTTTCAATTTTTTAGTTCATAATATGTAAAAAGTTTGAAACATTTGAATGCTTTTCAAAATTTTATTTCATATTATGTAACAAGTTTGAAACATTTGAATGCTTTTCAAATTTTTATTTCAAATTATGTAACAAGATTGAAACATTTGAATGCTTTTCTAATTTATATTTCATAATATGTAACAAGTTTGAAACATAACATTTGAATGCTTTTCAAATTTTTATTTCAGATTATGTAACAAGTTTGAAACATTTGAATGCTTTTCAAATTTTTATTTCATAATATGTAACAAGTTTGAAATATCTGACTGCTTTTCAAATTTTTATTTCATATTATGTAACAAGTTTGAAACATTTGAATGCTTTTCAAAATTTTATTTCATATTATGTAACAAGTTTGAAACATTTGAATGCTTTTAAAAATTGTATTTCATATTATGTAACAAGTTTGAAACATTTGAATGCTTTTCAAATTTTTATTTCATATTATGTAACAAGATTGAAACATTTGAATGCTTTTCTAATTTATATTTCATAATATGTAACAAGTTTGAAACATTTGATTGCTTTTCAAATTTTTATTTCAGATTATGTAACAAGTTTGAAGCATTTGAATGCTTTTCAAATTTTTATTTCATATTATGTAACAAGATTGAAACATTTGAATGCTTTTCTAATTTATATTTCATAATTTGTAACAAGTTTGAAACATTTGAATGCTTTTCAAAATTTTTATTTCAGATTATGTAACAAGTTTGAAACATTTGAATGCTTTTCTAATTTTTATTTCATAATATGTAACAAGTTTGAAACATTTGAATGCTTTTCAAATTTTTATTTCAGATTATGTAACAAGTTTGAAACATTTGAATGCTTTTCAAATTTTTATTTCATATTATGTAACAAGTTTGAAACATTTGAACGCTTTTCAAATTTTTATTTCATATTATGTAACAAGTTTGAAATATTTGAATGCTTTTCAAATTTTTATTTCATATTATGTAACAAGTTCGAAACATTTGAATGCTTTTCAAAATTTTATTTCATATTATGTAACAAGTTTGAAACATTTGAACGCTTTTCAAATTTTTATTTAATATTATGTAACAAGTTTGAAACATTTGAATGCTTTTCAAATTTTTATTTCATATTATGTAACAAGTTCGAAACATTTGAATGTTTTTCAAAATTTTATTTCATATTATGTAACAAGTTTGAAACATTTGAATGCTTTTCAAATTTTTATTTCATATTATGTAACAAGTTTGAAACATTTGAATGCTTTTCTAATTTTTATTTCATGTTATTTAACAAGTTTGAAATATTTGATTGCTTTTCAAATTTTTATTTCAGATTAAGTAACAAGTTCGAAATATTTGAATGCTTTTCAAAATTTTATTTCATTTTATGTAACAAGTTTGAAACATTTGAATGTTTTTCTAATTTTTATTTCATATTATGTAACAAGTTTGAAACATTTGAATGCTTTTCAAAATTTTATTTCATTTTATGTAACAAGTTTGAAACATTTGAATGCTTTTCAAATACTTATTTCATATTATTTAACAAGTTTGAAACATTTGAATGCTTTTCTAATTTTTATTTCATATTATGTAACAAGTTTGAAATATTTGATTGCTTTTCACAGTTTTATTTCAGATTATGTAACAATTTCGAAATATTTGAATGCTTTTCAAATTTTTATTCCATATTATGTAACAAGTTTGAAACATTTGAATGCTTTTCAAATTTTTATTTCATATTATGTAACAAGTTTGAAACATTTGAATGCTTTTCAAAATTTTATTTCATATTATGTAACAAGTTTGAAACATTTGAATGCTTTTCAAAATTTTATTTCATATTATGTAACAAGTTTGAAACATTTGAATGCTTTTTAAATTTTTATTTCATATTATGTAACAAGTTTGAAAAATTTGAAAGCTTTTCAAATATTTTTCATATTATGTAACAAGTTTGAAACATTTGAATGCTTTTCAAATTTTTAATTCATATTATGTAACAAGTTTGAAACATTTGAATGCTTTTCAAATTCTTATTTCATAATATGTAACAAGTTTGAACGATTTGATTGCTTTTCAAATTTTTATTTCAGATTATGTAACAAGTTTGAAATATTTGAATGCTTTTCAAACTTTTATTTCATATTATGTAACAAGTTTGAAACATTTGAATGCTTTTCAAATTTTTATTTCATATTATGTAACAAGTTTGAAACATTTGAATGCTTTTCAAAATTTTATTTCATATTATGTAACAAGTTTGAAACATTTGAATGCTTTTCTAATTTTTATTTCATATTATGTATAAAGTTTGAAATATTTGATTGCTTTTCAAATTTTTATTTCAGATTATGTAACAAGTTCGAAACATTTGAATGCTTTTCAAAATTTTATTTCATATTATGTAACAAGTTTGAAACATTTGAATGCTTTTCAAATTTTTATTTCATATTATGTAACAAGTTTGAAACATTTGAATGCTTTTCTAATTTTTATTTCATATTATGTATAAAGTTTGAAATATTTGATTGCTTTTCAAATTTTTATTTCAGATTATGTAACAAGTTCGAAATATTTGAATGCTTTTCAAATTTTTATATCATATTATGTAACAAGTTTGAAACATTTGAATGTTTTTCTAATTTTTTTTCATATTATGTAACAAGTTTGAAACATTTGAATGCTTTTCAAAAATTTATTTCATTTTATGTAACAAGTTTGAAACATTTGAATGCTTTTCAAATACTTATTTCATATTATGTAACAAGTTTGAAACATTTGAATGCTTTTCTAATTTTTATTTCATATTTTGTAACAAGTTTGAAATATTTGATTGCTTTTCAAATTTTTATTTCAGATTATGTAACAAGTTCGAAATGTTTGAATGCTTTTCAAATTTTTATTCCATATTATGTAACAAGTTTGAAACATTTGAATGCTTTTCAAATTTTTATTTCATATTATGTAACAAGTTTGAAACATTTGAATGCTTTTCAAAATGTTATTTCATATTATGTAACAAGTTTGAAACATTTGAATGCTTTTCAAAATTTTATCATATTATGTAACAAGTTTGAAACATTTGAATGCTTTTCAAATTTTTATTTAATATTATGTAACAAGTTTGAAACATTTGAATGCTTTTCAATTTTTTATTTCATATTATGTAACAAGTTTGAAACATTTGAATGCTTTTCAAATTTTTTTTTCATATTATGTAACAAGTTTGAAATATTTGAATGCTTTTCCAATTTTTATTTCATAATATGTAACAAGTTTGAAACATTTGAATACTTTTCAAATTTTTATTTCAGATTATGTAACAAGTTTGAAACATTTGAATGCTTTTCAAATTTTTATTTCATATTATGTAACAAGTTTGAAACATTTGAATGCTTTTCTAATTTTTATTTCATAATATGTAACAAGTTTGAAACATTTGAATGCTTTTCAAATTTTTATTTCAGATTATGTAACAAGTTTGAAACATTTGAATGCTTTTCAAATTTTTATTTCATATTATGTAACAAGTTTGAAACATTTGAATGCTTTTCAAATATTTATTTCATATTATGTAACAAGTTTGAAACATTTGTATGCTTTTCAAATTTTTAATTCATATTATGTAACAAGTTTGAAACATTTGAATGCTTTTCTAATTTTTATTTCATATTTTGTAACAAGTTTGAAATATTTGATTGCTTTTCAAATTTTTATTTAAGATTATGTAACAAGTTCGAAATGTTTGAATGCTTTTCAAATTTTTATTCCATATTATGTAACAAGTTTGAAACATTTGAATGCTTTTCAAATTTTTATTTCATATTATGTAACAAGTTTGAAACATTTGAATGCTTTTCAAAATGTTATTTCATATTATGTAACAAGTTTGAAACATTTGAATGCTTTTCAAAATTTTATCATATTATGTAACAAGTTTGAAACATTTGAATGCTTTTCAAATTTTTATTTAATATTATGTAACAAGTTTGAAACATTTGAATGCTTTTCAATTTTTTATTTCATATTATGTAACAAGTTTGAAACATTTGAATGCTTTTCAAATTTTTTTTTTCATATTATGTAACAAGTTTGAAATATTTGAATGCTTTTCCAATTTTTATTTCATAATATGTAACAAGTTTGAAACATTTGAATACTTTTCAAATTTTTATTTCAGATTATGTAACAAGTTTGAAACATTTGAATGCTTTTCAAATTTTTATTTCATATTATGTAACAAGTTTGAAACATTTGAATGCTTTTCTAATTTTTATTTCATAATATGTAACAAGTTTGAAACATTTGAATGCTTTTCAAATTTTTATTTCAGATTATGTAACAAGTTTGAAACATTTGAATGCTTTTCAAATTTTTATTTCATATTATGTAACAAGTTTGAAACATTTGAATGCTTTTCAAATATTTATTTCATATTATGTAACAAGTTTGAAACATTTGTATGCTTTTCAAATTTTTAATTCATATTATGTAACAAGTTTGAAACATTTGAATGCTTTTCAAATTTTTATTTCATAATATGTAACAAGTTTGAAACATTTGAATGCTTTTCAAATTTTTATTTCATATTATGTAACAAGTTTGAAACATTTGAATGCTTTTAAAATTTTTATTTCATATTATGTAACAAGTTTGAAAAATTTGAATGCTTTTCAAATATTTATTTCATATTATGTAACAAGTTTGAAACATTTGAATGCTTTTCAAATTTTTAATTCATATTATGTAACAAGTTTGAAACATTTGAATGCTTTTCAAATTTTTTTTTCATAATATGTAACAAGTTTGAACTATTTGATTGCTTTTCAAATTTTTATTTCAGGTTATGTAACAAGTTTGAAATATTTGAATGCTTTTCAAACTTTTATTTCATATTATGTAACAAGTTTGAAACATTTGAATGCTTTTCAAATTTTTATTTCATATTATGTAACAAGTTTGAAACATTTGAATGCTTTTCAAAATTTTATTTCATATTATGTAACAAGTTTGAAACATTTGAATGCTTTTCAAATTTTTATTTCATATTATGTAACAAGTTTGAAACATTTGAATTCTTTTCTAATTTTTATTTCATATTATGTAACAAGTTTGAAAAATTTGATTGCTTTTCAAATTTTTATTTCAGATTATGTAACAAGTTCGAAATATTTGAATGCTTTTCAAATTTTTATATCATATTATGTAACAAGTTTGAAACATTTGAATGCTTTTAAAATTTTTATTTCATATTATGTAACAAGTTTGAGAAATTTGAATGCTTTTCAAATATTTATTTCATATTATGTAACAAGTTTGAAACATTTGAATGCTTTTCAAATTTTTAATTCATATTATGTAACAAGTTTGAAACATTTGAATGCTTTTCAAATTTTTTTTTCATAATATGTAACAAGTTTGAACTATTTGATTGCTTTTCAAATTTTTATTTCAGGTTATGTAACAAGTTTGAAATATTTGAATGCTTTTCAAATTTTTATTTCATATTATGTAACAAGTTTGAAACATTTGAATGCTTTTCAAATTTTTATTTCATATTATGTAACAAGTTTGAAACATTTGAATGCTTTTCAAAATTTTATTTCATATTATGTAACAAGTTTGAAACATTTGAATGCTTTTCAAATTTTTATTTCATATTATGTAACAAGTTTGAAACATTTGAATTCTTTTCTAATTTTTATTTCATATTATGTAACAAGTTTGAAAAATTTGATTGCTTTTCAAATTTTTATTTCAGATTATGTAACAAGTTCGAAATATTTGAATGCTTTTCAAATTTTTATATCATATTATGTAACAAGTTTGAAACATTTGAATGTTTTTCTAATTTTTATTTCATAATATGTAACAAGTTTGAAACATTTGAATGCTTTTCAAATTTTTATTTCAGATTATGTAACAAGTTTGAAACATTTGAATGCTTTTCAAATTTTTATTTCATATTATGCAACAAGTTTGAAACATTTGAATGCTTTTCAAATATTTATTTCATATTATGTAACAAGTTTGAAACATTTGTATGCTTTTCAAATTTTTAATTCTTATTATGTAACAAGTTTGAAACATTTGAATGCTTTTCTAATTTTTATTTCATAATATGTAACAAGTTTGAAACATTTGAATGCTTTTCAAATTTTTATTTCATATTATGTAACAAGTTTGAAACATTTGAATGCTTTTTAAATTTTTATTTCATATTATGTAACAAGTTTGAAAAATTTGAATGCTTTTCAAATATTTATTTCATATTATGTAACAAGTTTGAAACATTTGAATGCTTTTCAAATTTTTAATTCATATTATGTAACAAGTTTGAAACATTTGAATGCTTTTCAAATTTTTTTTTTTATAATATGTAACAAGTTTGAACTATTTGATTGCTTTTCAAATTTTTATTTCAGGTTATGTAACAAGTTTGAAATATTTGAATGCTTTTCAAATTTTTATTCCATATTATGTAACAAGTTTGAAACATTTGAATGCTTTTCAAATTTTTATTTCATATTATGTAACAAGTTTGAAACATTTGAATGCTTTTCAAAATTTTATTTCATATTATGTAACAAGTTTGAAACATTTGAATGCTTTTCAAATTTTTATTTCATATTATGTAACAAGTTTGAAACATTTGAATGCTTTTCTAATTTTTATTTCATATTATGTAACAAGTTTGAAATATTTGATTGCTTTTCAAATTTTTATTTCAGATTATGTAACAAGTTCGAAATATTTGAATGCTTTTCAAATTTTTATATCATATTATGTAACAAGTTTGAAACATTTGAATGCTTTTTAAATTTTTATTTCATATTATGTAACAAGTTTGAAAAATTTGAATGCTTTTCAAATATTTATTTCATTTTATGTAACAAGTTTGAAACATTTGAATGCTTTTCAAATTTTTATTTCAGATTATGTAACAAGTTTGAAACATTTGAATGCTTTTCAAATTTTTATTTCATATTATGTAACAAGTTTGAAACATTTGAATGCTTTTTAAATTTTTATTTCATATTATGTAACAAGTTTGAAAATTTTGAATGCTTTTCAAATATTTATTTCATATTATGTAACAAGTTTGAAACATTTGAATGCTTTTCGAATTTTTAATTCATATTATGTAACAAGTTTGAAACATTTGAATGCTTTTCAAATTTTTTTTCATAATATGTAACAAGTTTGAACTATTTGATTGCTTTTCGAATTTTTATTTCAGGTTATGTAACAAGTTTGAAATATTTGAATGCTTTTCAAATTTTTATTTCATATTATGTAACAAGTTTGAAACATTTGAATGCTTTTCAAATTTTTATTTCATATTATGTAACAAGTTTGAAACATTTGAATGCTTTTCAAAATTTTATTTCATATTATGTAACAAGTTTGAAACATTTGAATGCTTTTCAAATTTTTATTTCATATTATGTAACAAGTTTGAAACATTTGAATGCTTTTCTAATTTTTATTTCATATTATGTAACAATTTTGAAATATTTGATTGCTTTTCAAATTTTTATTTCAGATTATGTAACAAGTTCGAAATATTTGAATGCTTTTCAAATTTTTATATCATATTATGTAACAAGTTTGAAACATTTGAATGTTTTTCTAATTTTTTTTTTCATATTATGTAACAAGTTTGAAACATTTGAATGCTTTTCAAAATTTTATTTCATTTTATGTAACAAGTTTGAAACATTTGAATGCTTTTCAAATTTTTATTTCATATTATGCAACAAGTTTGAAACATTTGAATGCTTTTCAAATATTTATTTCATATTATGTAACAAGTTTGAAACATTTGAATGCTTTTCAAAATTTTATTTCATATTATGTAACAAGTTTGAAACATTTGAATGCTTTTCAAATTTTTATTTCATATTATGTAACAAGTTTGAAAAATTTGAATGCTTTTCTAATTTTTATTTCATATTATGTAACAAGTTTGAAATATTTGATTGCTTTTCAAATTTTTATTTCAGATTATGTAACAAGTTCGAAATATTTGAATGCTTTTCAAATTTTTATATCATATTATGTAACAAGTTTGAAACATTTGAATGTTTTTCTAATTTTTATTTCATAATATGTAACAAGTTTGAAACATTTGAATGCTTTTCAAATTTTTATTTCAGATTATGTAACAAGTTTGAAACATTTGAATGCTTTTCAAATTTTTATTTCATATTATGCAACAAGTTTGAAACATTTGAATGCTTTTCAAATATTTATTTCATATTATGTAACAAGTTTGAAACATTTGTATGCTTTTCAAATTTTTAATTCTTATTATGTAACAAGTTTGAAACATTTGAATGCTTTTCTAATTTTTATTTCATAATATGTAACAAGTTTGAAACATTTGAATGCTTTTCAAATTTTTATTTCATATTATGTAACAAGTTTGAAACATTTGAATGCTTTTTAAATTTTTATTTCATATTATGTAACAAGTTTGAAAAATTTGAATGCTTTTCAAATATTTATTTCATATTATGTAACAAGTTTGAAACATTTGAATGCTTTTCAAATTTTTAATTCATATTATGTAACAAGTTTGAAACATTTGAATGCTTTTCAAATTTTTTTTTCATAATATGTAACAAGTTTGAACTATTTGATTGCTTTTCAAATTTTTATTTCAGGTTATGTAACAAGTTTGAAATATTTGAATGCTTTTCAAATTTTTATTCCATATTATGTAACAAGTTTGAAACATTTGAATGCTTTTCAAATTTTTATTTCATATTATGTAACAAGTTTGAAACATTTGAATGCTTTTCAAAATTTTATTTCATATTATGTAACAAGTTTGAAACATTTGAATGCTTTTCAAATTTATATTTCATATTATGTAACAAGTTTGAAACATTTGAATGCTTTTCTAATTTTTATTTCATATTATGTAACAAGTTTGAAATATTTGATTGCTTTTCAAATTTTTATTTCAGATTATGTAACAAGTTCGAAATATTTGAATGCTTTTCAAATTTTTATATCATATTATGTAACAAGTTTGAAACATTTGAATGCTTTTTAAATTTTTATTTCATATTATGTAACAAGTTTGAAAAATTTGAATGCTTTTCAAATATTTATTTCATTTTATGTAACAAGTTTGAAACATTTGAATGCTTTTCAAATTTTTATTTCAGATTATGTAACAAGTTTGAAACATTTGAATGCTTTTCAAATTTTTATTTCATATTATGTAACAAGTTTGAAACATTTGAATGCTTTTTAAATTTTTATTTCATATTATGTAACAAGTTTGAAACATTTGAATGCTTTTCGAATTTTTAATTCATATTATGTAACAAGTTTGAAACATTTGAATGCTTTTCAAATTTTTTTTCATAATATGTAACAAGTTTGAACTATTTGATTGCTTTTCGAATTTTTATTTCAGGTTATGTAACAAGTTTGAAATATTTGAATGCTTTTCAAATTTTTATTTCATATTATGTAACAAGTTTGAAACATTTGAATGCTTTTCAAATTTTTATTTCATATTATGTAACAAGTTTGAAACATTTGAATGCTTTTCAAAATTTTATTTCATATTATGTAACAAGCTTGAAATATTTGAATGCTTTTCAAATTTTTATTTCATATTATGTAACAAGTTTGAAACATTTGAATGCTTTTCTAATTTTTATTTCATATTATGTAACAAGTTTGAAATATTTGATTGCTTTTCAAATTTTTATTTCAGATTATGTAACAAGTTCGAAATATTTGAATGCTTTTCAAATTTTTATATCATATTATGTAACAAGTTTGAAACATTTGAATGTTTTTCTAATTTTTTTTTTCATATTATGTAACAAGTTTGAAACATTTGAATGCTTTTCAAAGTTTTATTTCATTTTATGTAACAAGTTTGAAACATTTGAATGCTTTTCAAATACTTATTTCATATTATGTAACAAGTTTGAAACATTTGAATGCTTTTCTAATTTTTATCTCATATTTTGTAACAAGTTTGAAATATTTGATTGCTTTTCAAATTTTTATTTCAGATTATGTAACGAGTTCGAAATGTTTGAATGCTTTTCAAATTTTTATTCCATATTATGTAACAAGTTTGAAACATTTGAATGCTTTTCAAATTTTTATTTCATATTATGTAACAAGTTTGAAACATTTGAATGCTTTTCAAAATTTTATTTCATATTATGTAACAAGTTTGAAACATTTGAATGCTTTTCAAAATTTTATTTCATATTATGTAACAAGTTTGAAACATTTGAATGCTTTTCAAATTTTTTTTTAATAGTATGTAACAAGTTTGAAACATTTGAATGCTTTTCAAGTTTTTATTTCATAATATGTAACAAGTTTGAAACATTTGAATGTTTTTCAAATTTTTATTTCAGATTATGTAACAAGTTTGAAATATTTGAATGCTTTTCAAATTTTTATTTCATATTATGTAACAAGTTTGAAACATGTGAATGCTTTTCAAAATTTTATTTCATTTTATGTAACAAGTTTGAAACATTTGAATGCTTTTCAAATTTTTATTTCATATTATGTAACAAGTTTGAAACATTTGAATGCTTTTCTGATTTTTGTTTCATATTATGTAACAAGTTTGAAACAATTGAATGCTTTTCTAATTTTTATTTCATATTATGTAACAAGTTTGAAATATTTGATTGCTTTTCAAATTTTTATTTCAAATTATGTAACAAGTTCGAAATATTTGAATGCTTTTCAAATTTTTATTCCATATTATGTAACAAGTTTGAAACATTTGAATGCTTTTCAAATTTTTATTTCATATTATGTAACAAGTTTGAAACATTTGAATGCTTTTCAAAATTTTATTTCATATTATGTAACAAGTTTGAAACATTTGAATGCTTTTCAAAATTTTATTTCATTTTATGTAACAAGTTTGAAACATTTGAATGCTTTTCAAATTTTTATTTAATATTATGTAACAAGTTTGAAACTTTTGAATGCTTTTCTAATATTTATTTCATATTATGTAACAAGTTTGAAACAATTGAATGCTTTTCTAATTTTTATTTCATATTATGTAACAAGTTTGAAATATTTGATTGCTTTTCAAATTTTTATTTCAAATTATGTAACAAGTTCGAAATATTTGAATGCTTTTCAAATTTTTATTCCATATTATGTAACAAGTTTGAAACATTTGAATGCTTTTCAAATTTTTATTTCATATTATGTAACAAGTTTGAAACATTTGAATGCTTTTCAAAATTTTATTTCATATTATGTAACAAGTTTGAAACATTTGAATGCTTTTCAAAATTTTATTTCATTTTATGTAACAAGTTTGAAACATTTGAATGCTTTTCAAATTTTTATTTAATATTATGTAACAAGTTTGAAACTTTTGAATGCTTTTCTAATTTTTATTTCATATTATGTAACAAGTTCGAAACAATTGAATGCTTTTCTAATTTTTATTTCATATTATGTAACAAGTTTGAAATATTTGATTGCTTTTCAAATTTTTATTTCAAATTATGTAACAAGTTCGAAATATTTGAATGCTTTTCAAATTTTTATTCCATATTATGTAACAAGTTTGAAACATTTGAATGCTTTTCAAATTTTTATTTCATATTATGTAACAAGTTTGAAACATTTGAATGCTTTTCAAAATTTTATTTCATATTATGTAACAAGTTTGAAACATTTGAATGCTTTTCAAAATTTTATTTCATTTTATGTAACAAGTTTGAAACATTTGAATGCTTTTCAAATTTTTATTTAATATTATGTAACAAGTTTGAAACATTTGAATGCTTTTCAAATTTTTTTTTCATAATATGTAACAAGTTTGAAACATTTGAAAGTTTTTCAAATTTTTATTTCAGATTATGTAACAAGTTTGAAATATTTGAATGCTTTTCAAATTTTTATTTCATATTATGTAACAAGTTTGAAACATTGAATGCTTTTCAAATTTTTATTTCATGTTATGTAACAAGTTTGAAACATTTGAATAATTTTCAAAATTTTATTTCATATTATGTAACAAGTTTGAAACATTTGAATGCTTTTCAAATTTTTATTTCATATTATGTAACAAGTTTGAAATATTTGAATGCTTTTCTAATTTATATTTCATAATATGTAACAAGTTTGAAACGTTTGAATGCTTTTCAAATTTTTTAATTTCATATTATGTTACAAGTTTGAAACAATTGAATGCTTTTCAAATTTTTATTTCATATTATGTAACAAGTTTGAAACATTTGAATGTTTTTCTAATTTTTATTTCATAATATGGAACAAGTTTGAAACATTTGAATGCTTTCCAAAGTTTTATTTCAAATTATGTAACAAGTTGGAAATATTGAATGCTTTTCAACTTTTTATTTCATAATATGTAACAAGTTTGAAACATTTGAATGCTTTTCAAATTCTTATTTCAGATTATGTAACATATTTGAAAAATTTGAATGCTTTTCTAAATTTTATTTCATAATATGTAACAAGTTTGAAACATTTGAATGCTTTTCAAAGTTTTATTTCATATTATGTAACAAGTTTGAAACATTTGAATGCTTTTCAAATTTTTATTTCAAATTATGTAACAAGTTTGAAACATTTGAATGCTTTTCAAAATTTTATTTCATAATATGTAACAAGTTTGAAACATTTGAATGCTTTCAAGTTTTTATTTCATATAATGTAACAAGTTTGAAACATTTGAATGCTTTTCAAATTTTTATTTCATAATATGTAACAAGTTTGAAACATTTGAATGCTTTCAAATTTTTATTTCAAATTATGTAACAAGTTTGAAACATTTGAATGCTTTTCAAAATTTTATTTCATAATATGTAACAAGTTTGAAACATTTGAATGCTTTCAAGTTTTTATTTCATATTATGTAACAAGTTTGAAACACTTGAATGCTTTTCAAATTTTTATTTCAGATTATGTAACAAGTTCGAAACAGTTGAATGCTTTTCAAATTTTTATTTCATATTATGTAACAAGTTTGAAACATTTGAATGCTTTTCAATTTTTTATTTCATAATATGTAACAAGTTTGAAACATTTGAATGCTTTTCAAATTTTTAATTCATATTATGTTACAAGTTTGAAACAATTGAATGCTTTTCAATTTTTTATTTCATATTATGTATCAAGTTTGAAATATTTGATTGCTTTTCAAATTTTTATTTCATATTAAGTAACAAGTTTGAAATATTTGAATGCTTTTCAGATTTTTATTTCATATTATGTAACAAGTTTGAAACATTTGAATGCTTTTCAATTTTTTATTTCATAATATGTAACACGTTTGAAACATTTGATTGCTTTTCAAATTTTTAATTCATATTATGTTACAAGTTTGAAACAATTGAATGCTTTTCAATTTTTTATTTCATATTATGTATCAAATTTGAAATATTTGATTGCTTTTCAAATTTTTATTTCATATTAAGTAACAAGTTTGAATTATTTGAATGCTTTTCAGATTTTTATTTCATATTATGTAACAAGTTTGAAACATTTGATTGCTTTTCAAATTTTTAATTCATATTATGTAACAAGTTTGAAACATTTGAATGCTTTTCAAATTTTTATTTCATATTATGAAACAAGTTTGAAACATTTGAATGCTTTTCAAATTTTTATTTCATATTATGTAACAAGTTTGAAATATTTGAAAGCTTTTCAAATTTTTATCTCATATTATGTAACAAGTTTGATATATTTGAATGCTTTTCAAATTTTTATTTCATATTATGTAACAAGTTTGAAACATTTGAATGCTTTTCAATTTTTTATTTCATATTATGTAACAAGTTTGAAACATTTGAATGCTTTTCAAATTTTTATTTCATATTATATAACAAGTTTGAAACATTTGAATGCTTTTCAAATTTTTATTTCGTATTATGTAACAAGTTTGAAACATTTGAATGCTTTTCAAGGTTTTATTTCATATTATGTAACAAGTTTGAAACATTTGAATGCTTTTCAAATTTTTATTTCATATTATGTAACAAGTTTGAAACCTTTGAATGCTTTTCAAATTTTTTTTTCAGATTATGTAACAAGTTTGGAACATTTGAATGCTTTGCAAATTTTATTTCATATTATGTAACAAGTTTGAAACATTTGAATGCTTTTCAAATTTCTATTTCATATTATGTAACAAGTTTGAAGCATTTGAATGCTTTCCAAATTTTTATTTCATATTATGTAACAAGTTTGAAACAATTGAATGCTTTTCAATTTTTTATTTCATATTATGTATCAAGTTTGAAATATTTGATTGCTTTTCAAATTTTTATTTCATATTAAGTAACAAGTTTGAAATATTTGAATGCTTTTCAGATTTTTATTTCATATTATGTAACAAGTTTGAAACATTTGAATGCTTTTCAATTTTTTATTTCATAATATGTAACAAGTTTGAAACATTTGATTGCTTTTCAAATTTTTAATTCATATTATGTTACAAGTTTGAAACAATTGAATGCTTTTCAATTTTTTATTTCATATTATGTATCAAATTTGAAATATTTGATTGCTTTTCAAATTTTTATTTCATATTAAGTAACAAGTTTGAATTATTTGAATGCTTTTCAGATTTTTATTTCATATTATGTAACAAGTTTGAAACATTTGATTGCTTTTCAAATTTTTAATTCATATTATGTAACAAGTTTGAAACATTTGAATGCTTTTCAAATTTTTATTTCATATTATGAAACAAGTTTGAAACATTTGAATGCTTTTCAAATTTTTATTTCATATTATGTAACAAGTTTGAAACATTTGAATGCTTTTCAAATTTTTTTTTCAGATTATGTAACAAGTTTGGAACATTTGAATGCTTTTCAAATTTTTATTTCATATTATGTAACAAGTTTGAAACATTTGAATGCTTTTCAAATTTTTATTTCATATTATGTAACAAGTTTGAAATATTTGAAAGCTTTTCAAATTTTTATCTCATATTATGTAACAAGTTTGATATATTTGAATGCTTTTCAAATTTTTATTTCATATTATGTAACAAGTTTGAAACATTTGAATGCTTTTCAATTTTTTATTTCATATTATGTAACAAGTTTGAAACATTTGAATGCTTTTCAAATTTTTATTTCATATTATATAACAAGTTTGAAACATTTGAATGCTTTTCAAATTTTTATTTCGTATTATGTAACAAGTTTGAAACATTTGAATGCTTTTCAAGGTTTTATTTCATATTATGTAACAAGTTTGAAACATTTGAATGCTTTTCAAATTTTTATTTCATATTATGTAACAAGTTTGAAACATTTGAATGCTTTTCAAATTTTTTTTTCAGATTATGTAACAAGTTTGGAACATTTGAATGCTTTGCAAATTTTATTTCATATTATGTAACAAGTTTGAAACATTTGAATGCTTTTCAAATTTTTATTTCATATTAAGTAACAAGTTTAAAATATTTGAAAGCTTTTCAAATTTTTATTTCATATTATGTAACAAGTTTGATGTATTTGAATGCTTTTCAAATTTTTATTTCATATTATGTAACAAGTTTGAAACATTTGAATGCTTTTCAGTTTTTTATTTCATATTATGTAACAAGTTCGAAACATTTGAATGCTTTTCAAATTTTTATTTCATATTATGTAACAAGTTTAAAACATTTGAATGCTTTTCAAATTTTTATTTCGTATTATGTAACAAGTTTGAAACATTTGAATGCTTTTCAAGGTTTTATTTCATATTATGTAACAAGTTTGAAACATTTGAATGCTTTTCAAATTTTTATTTCAGATTATGTAACAAGTTTGGAACATTTGAATGCTTTTCAAAATTTTATTTCATATTATGTAACAAGTTTGAAACAATTGAATGCTTTTCAAAATTTTATTTCAGATTATGTAACAAGTTTGAAACATTTGAATGCTTTTCAAGTTTTTATTTCATATTATGTAACAAGTTTGAAACATTTGAATGCTTTTCAAATTTTTAATTCATATTATGTAACAAGTTTGAAACATTTGAAAGCTTTTCAAATTTTTATATCAGATTATGTAACAAGTTTGAAACATTTGAATAATTTTCTAATTTTTGTTTCATAATATGTAACAAGCTTGAAAGATTTGAATGCTTTTCAATTTTTTATTTCATATTATGTAACAAGTTTGAAACATTTGAATGCTTTTCAAATTTTTATTTCATATTTTGCAACAAGTTTGAAACATTTGAATGCTTTTCAAATTTTTATTACATATTATTTAACAAGTTTGAAACATTTGAATGCTTTTCAAATTTTTATTTCAGATTATGTAACAAGTTTGAAACATTTGAATGCTTTTCAATTTTTTATTTCATATTATGTAACAAGTTTGAAACATTTGAATGCTTTTCTAATATTTATTTCATAATATGTAACAAGTTTGAAACATTTGAATGCTTTTCAAATTTTTACTTCAGATTATGTAACAAATTTGAAACATTTGAATGCTTTTCAATTTTTTATTTCATATTATGTAACAAGTTTGAAACATTTGAATGCTTTTCTAATATTTATTTCATAATATGTAACAAGTTTGAAACATTTGAATGCTTTTCAAATTTTTACTTCAGATTATGTAACAAGTTTGAAACATTTGAATGCCTTTCAATCTTTTATTTCATATTATGTAACAAGTTTGAAACATTTGAATGCTTTTCAAATCTTTATTTCAGATTATGTAACAAGTTTGAAATATTTGAATGCTTTTCTAATTTTTATTTCTTAATATGTAACAAGTTTGAAACATTTGAATGCTTTTCAAATTTCTATTTCATATTATGTAACAAGTTTGAAGCATTTGAATGCTTTCCAAATTTTTATTTCATATTATGTAACAAGTTTGAAACATTTGAATGCTTTTCAAATTTTTATTTCGTATTATGTAACAAGTTTGAAACATTTGAATGCTTTTCAATTTTTTTATTTCATATTATGTAACAAGTTTGAATTATTTGAATGCTTTTCTAATTTTTATTCCATAATATGTAACAAATTTGAAACATTTGAATGCTTTTCAAATATTTATTTCAGATTATGTAACAAGTTTGAAATATTTGAATGCTTTTCAAACTTTTATTTCATATTATGTAACAAGTTTTAAATATTTAAATGCTTTTCGAATTTTTATTTCATAATATGTAACAAGTTTGAAACATTTGAATGCTTTCCAAATATTTATTTCATATTATGTAACAAGTATGAAACATTTGAATGCTTTTCAAATATTTATTTCATATTATGTAACAAGTTTGAAACATTTGAATGCTTTTCAGATCTTTATTTCAGATTATGTAACAAGTTTGAAATATTTGAATGCTTTTCTAATTTTTATTTCATAATATGTAACAAGTTTGAAACATTTGAATGCTTTTCAAATTTCTATTTCATATTATGTAACAAGTTTGAAGCATTTGAATGCTTTCCAAATTTTTATTTCATATTATGTAACAAGTTTTAAACATTTGAATGCTTTTCAAATTTTATTTCGTATTATGTAACAAGTTTGAAACATTTGAATGCTTTTCAATTTTTTATTTCATATTATGTAACAAGTTTGAATTATTTGAATGCTTTTCTAATTTTTATTTCATAATATGTAACAAGTTTGAAACATTTGAATGCTTTTCAAATTTCTATTTCATATTATGTAACAAGTTTGAAGCATTTGAATGCTTTCCAAATTTTTATTTCATATTATGTAACAAGTTTTAAACATTTGAATGCTTTTCAAATTTTATTTCATATTATGTAACAAGTATGAAACATTTGAATGCTTTTCAAATATTTATTTCATATTATGTAACAAGTTTGAAACATTTGAATGCTTTTCAGATCTTTATTTCAGATTATGTAACAAGTTTGAAATATTTGAATGCTTTTCTAATTTTTATTTCATAATATGTAACAAGTTTGAAACATTTGAATGCTTTTCAAATTTCTATTTCATATTATGTAACAAGTTTGAAGCATTTGAATGCTTTCCAAATTTTTATTTCATATTATGTAACAAGTTTTAAACATTTGAATGCTTTTCAAATTTTATTTCGTATTATGTAACAAGTTTGAAACATTTGAATGCTTTTCAATTTTTTATTTCATATTATGTAACAAGTTTGAATTATTTGAATGCTTTTCTAATTTTTATTTCATAATAAGTAACAAATTTGAAACATTTGAATGCTTTTCAAATATTTATTTCAGAATATGTAACAAGTTTGAAATATTTGAATGCTTTTCAAATTTTTATTTCATATTATGTAACAAGTTTGAAATATTTAAATGCTTTTCGAATTTTTATTTCATAATATGTAACAAGTTTGAAACATTTGAATGCTTTTCAAATATTTATTTCATATTATGTAACAAGTATGAAACATTTGAATGCTTTTCAAAAATTTATTTCATATTATGTAACAAGTTTGAAACATTTGAATGCTTTTCAAATTTTTATTTCATATTATGTAACAAGTTTGAAGCATTTGAATGCTTTTCAAATTTTTATTTCATATTATGTAACAAGTATGAAACATTTGAATGCTTTTCAAATATTTATTTCATATTATGTAACAAGTTTGAAACATTTGAAAGCTTTTCAAATTTTTATTTCATATTTTGCAACAAGTTTGAAACATTTGAATGCTTTTCAAATTTTTATTACATATTATGTAACAAGTTTGAAACATTTGAATGCTTTCAAATTTTTATTTCAAATTATGTAACAAGTTTGAAACATTTGAATGCTTTTCAAATTTTTATTTCATATTATGTAACAAGTTTGAAACATTTGAATGCTTTTCTAATTTGTTTTTCATAATATGTAACAAGTTTGAAACATTTGAATGCTTTTCAAATTTTTATTTCAGATTATGTAACAAGTTTGAAACATTTGAATGCCTTTCAATTTTTTATTTCATATTATGTAACAAGTTTGAAACATTTGAATGCTTTTCAATTCTTTATGTCAGATTATGTAACAAGTTTGAAATATTTGAATGCTTTTCTAACTTTTTTTTCATAATATGTAACAAGTTTGAAACATTTGAATGCTTTTCAAATTTCTATTTCATATTATGTAACAAGTTTGAAGCATTTGAATGCTTTCCAAATTTTTATTTCATATTATGTAACAAGTTTGAAACATTTGAATGCTTTTCAAATTTTTATTTCGTATTATGTAACAAGTTTGAAACATTTGAATGCTTTTCAATTTTTTATTTCATATTATGTAACAAGTTTGAATTATTTGAATGCTTTTCTAATTTTTATTTCATAATAAGTAACAAATTTGAAACATTTGAATGCTTTTCAAATATTTATTTCAGATTATGTAACAAGTTTGAAATATTTGAATGCTTTTCAAATTTTTATTTCATATTATGTAACAAGTTTGAAATATTTAAATGCTTTTCGAACTTTTATTTCATAATATGTAACAAGTTTGAAACATTTGAATGCTTTTCAAATATTTATTTCATATTATGTAACAAGTTTGAAACATTTGAATGCTTTTCAAATTTCTATTTCATATTATGTAACAAGTTTGAAACATTTGAATGCTTTTCAAATTTTTATTTCATATTATGTAACAAGTTTGAAACATTTGAATGCTTTTCTAATTTTTATTTCATAATATGTAACAAGTTTGAAACATTTGAATGCTTTTCAAATTTTTATTTCATAATATGTAACAAGTTTGAAACATTTGAATGCTTTTCAAATTTTTATTTCAGATTATGTAACAAGTTTGAAATATTTGAATGCTTTTCAAATTTTTATTTCATATTATGTAACAAGTTTGAAATATTTGAATATTTGAATGCTTTTTTTTTCTTTCATAATATGTAACAAGTTTGAAACATTTGAACGCTTTTCAAATATTTATTTCATATTATGTAACAAGTTTGAAACATTTGAATGCTTTTCAAATTTTTATTTCATATTATGTAACAAGTTTGAAACATTTGAATGCTTTTCAAATTTTTATTTCATTTTATGTAACAAGTTTGAAACATTTGAATGCTTTTCAAATTTTTATTTCATATTATGTAACAAGTTTGAAACATTTGAATGCTTTTCAAATTTTCATTTCATATTATGTAACAAGTTTGAAACATTTGAATGCTTTTCAAAATTTTTTTTCATATTATGTAACAAATTTTCATTAGACTTTTTTGGTCTTACATGTTCAAGCGACCTGACCAAAAATATGTGCTTAATAAATAATTTTTATCAAAAAACATACCTATTAATTTTGAAACAATTTTTCTTCAGATGCTGATTAATAAGGGTTAAATTTTTTTGACAGTGCGTTTTTCACGCAAAAGATATTTTCACTATCCTATTTTACAATCATTAAATTTGTGTTCAAAATTAGCACACTCAAAGTTATGAATGAATCCATTAATCACTAAGATGTGATTTTAATATTTGCAACGTCTCAAAGTGACGCGTTCACAACTCTGACAGACTAGTGATCAATGACCTTCAATTGCACATAATCAGAATTAATACACTATGGTAACAAAAAGCTACGTACAACATGATTTCTGCTTTTAAAGCATGATTCGTGGTTCATAAGCATGATTTGCGACAAAGCGTGAAAAAAGGTGTGAAATTTAGAAGTTTTAAGAGATATTTCATTCTCACTTTCTCCGCTTAAACAGAAAAGATGGTTAAACCGCTTTGTTCTTATACCGTTTGCCAAGTTGTTACACTAAGAGATGTCGGATTTTCATGGTCAAAAATACAAAAGCAACTCAAATTAAAATCAAGATCCAGTGCACAGTATGCATACAACCGTTACCTGAAAAACAACAGTTTCGAGGCCCAAAAATTGAGCGGAAGACCCCCCAAATTGTCAAAAAATATCAGAAAAAAAGTTAGTTGCCGATGTTTTGAAAGATCACAAAACCTCACTGGAGTGAATTCGTGTGGCTCATAACGCTTTTTCTTGCTACGATACAATTTCCAGAGGTAAAGTTAGACGAATTCTCAAAAAATATGGCGTTTTTTTGAGAAATGCTGCAAAAAAAGTCAGTTTGAAGAATAAACGCAAGTGTTTTCGTTCAAAATGGTGTATCAATATGCTCAAGAAGCCGTTCTCTTTCTGGCAGAATGTGGTTTTTACTGATGAAACAAGGGTGCGCATCTCCTGCGACGGAATTGTTAGAGATTTCTTGAACAAAAACACAAAATGTTTGAGTTCGGACAAACGATCACTTATGTTTTGGGGTGCAATACGATCAGATGGACGGAAATTGCTTGTTAAGTGTCCAAACAAGCTAAACGCTGTCGGTTATTTGGAAATTATGAAAACTTACGAAGAAAAAATGCGTTTCCTAGACCTTATTTTTCAGCAAGATAATGCTCCTGTGCATAAATCGAAGATTATCGGCAATTTCTTCCAAGAAGACGAGTGGGAGGTACTGGAATGGCCAGCATACAGTCCAGATCTGAATCCTATTGAAAAATTACGGGCGATTTTGAAGCAGCGATTACGAAAACAGACAGTTTTTTGGGAAAAGTTAGAAGAAAAAGTGTATGAAATTTGGAATGAAATTGACGCAGACGTCGTGAGAAACCTGTATGAAAAATATACAAACCGTCTACTAGACGTTAATGAATATTATCACACGGTTGTTATCGCCACCGAGAAGTTATCAAACTCCGAGGCGAAGCCGAGGTGTTATGATAACTTCGAGGGCGATATTAACCGTGTGATAATTTTTTTAATCAACACCTGCTGCGATCATTTCAAAATTGAACAAAGTTTCATTGATTTCTCATTTTAATTTTTGTGGACAATTACACTTTCAAAGGTAAGTGATTTTTCTTTGGATCTGTTATTCGTTTTGCCCTCATGCACCCCACCCCCTACCATCTCCCACACACATACACACACACACACGCACACGCACACACACACAAACACACACACACGCACACACAAACAAACACACACAGAGAGACACACACGCGCACTCACGCACGCACACACGTACACATGCACGTATGCACCCAAGTACACGCACACGCACATGCACACACACACACACGCACACAGACACACCCTTACACACACACACACAAACACACACAAACACAGACACACGCGCACGTTCACGCACGCACACACTTGCACACACACACAAACACACACAGAGAGACACACACGCACGCTCACGCACTCACACACGTACGCACGCACCCACACACACACACAAACAAACTCACACACACACACGCACGCACACACACACAAGCACGCACACACACACACACTCAAACACACACGAGCACACGCACACACACACACTTACACACCACAGATATCACACCACACACTCACAAGCACACCACACACACACCACACTCACACACACAGCACACACAAACACACCACACACACACACACACACCACAAACACACCCATTTACACACTTACACGCACACACGCACGCATACACACACACACACACCACAGATAACACACTCACCAGCACACCACACACACACACACCACACTCAGACACACCACACTCACACACACCACGCACACCACACACACCACACAAACACCACACACACACAACACACACACACACACCACACACACACCCCACATACGCCACCCACGCCACACACACTACACGCACCACATACACCACACACGTTTTTTAGACTACATGTTTATCACACTGTTTCTATCATTAGACTACGAGTTTCTCACACTCCTTTCTCGCCACTGTTTTCTTAGTAACAGTGGCGAGAAAAGATTGTGAGAAACTCGTAGTCTAATGCTGTAGTTGGTTTCCCGTGTCGATCGGGCATTAAAATTTATTACACTGGCAGTTTATTTAACTGCTGTTATCGCAACAGGTGTTGAATAAAAAAGCTAAAGGTGTAATGACGCGTTATTAGAGAACTAATTTGAACTCAAAATGTTATATTATTTGTTGTTTCTATTGCTTTTTTAAAAATCTTTAGGTGTACGTAGCTTTTTGGTTCCATAGTGTATTAATAGGACTTGAAGGTCAGTCCAAACATGATGAATTTTATATGTTTTGAGTTTTTAATGATAATCGCTGCTAAGTCTTGTTGATAAAAAACGTTTTGATAGCGCGGTTTTCTTCGAAAATAGCCATTCTTCTTGCAAGGTTTTGCAAATATCGTTGTTTTGTTCCGCCCAGAAAGAGATTGGGCACAAATTGGGCAAATGCTAAGGCTAATAAATATTAAAATATGGCATCCATATCTGTATAGCTTTTATGCATAAAAATGCCTTTCCTATAAATAGTATGAATTTTCTTTTCCTATTTGATGTTGTCTCCGTGAATTTTTCGCTGCCTTTATGTTTGCAGACACATAAATAATTAACCGATTATTCAAAAAGCAACACAGTAAAAATGACTAAACGAAAAATCAAGATTTGATAAAGTAGAACTTGATTTCGTATAATTTGGTATATTTCAGTGTTGGCGAATTTTTGCACTTACGGGCGTGTATTCTGTTGAAGGATTAGATTTATTTAAAGTGTTCGTACACTAGTCCTGCTTAAAAATCTTAATAACTTTCTCTTCAAATCCTCAAACATCCCAAACGGTTTTTTTGATGGAATTTTTGCCTGATCTGGGAAAGCTTCCAAATTCTGAAAAAATTTGAATTAATTTGAAGGTTAATGAGGCCCCTGAACTCCATTACACCGCAATAAGTTAGGTTTCCAACTGATGGCAAGGCTAGTTTTGGTCTAATTGCTGTTTCCTAAAATTCAAAAAAAACATGTGGATTGCATTCAGTTGAAGTTTTCTATGAAATCATTTTCGCATTTTTGCTTTTTCTTAGACCAATTGCATAAAACAATTATTCAAATCAAGCTGTACTAATGGCAGCTTCAATTGGCTTCCTAAAGGGTTTCAAAGAAACTTAAGTAGTTTTTTAGTCGAAAACTTCCGGTCGTTTGCGTTTTTAAAAACACATGTTGTAAAAATAAGCAATGGACTATTGAGCTTTGCGAATTTTTTCACTTTTTATGGCCAACTCGTAGCTCAAATTGAGCCCATAAAAGTCGCATCATGTTTCTAATGAATCAAAGTTTAATGATCTGTGCAGCTTTACGTTTTAAGTAATGGTTTTTCTGGTTCGATACCACGACTTTTCATATTTTTTAAAAAAGGTTTTGACAATTTCTCAAAATTGAGGTGCTTTTTTCTCTTGTAACTTTATTGGCCAATCAAATATCACACTTTTTGAAATTAAAAGGAAGGCACAATTGAACTCATTTGTTTGTCATCTAATAGATTATGCTTTTAACTGCTTCGACATCGTCTTCTAGATGAATTCAATGGATTTATGTCGGTTTTTGTCGTTCTTCTGTAGTCTTTTGATAAATTTTGGTGCATTGTTGGTCTTGGAATTTTCCTATGGACGAACAAAGGAACCTAAGTACTCATTTCAATTGATAGCTAAAGTTTTTAAGTGATTATGAAACCAAATGTTTTAAAAACATGTCTATACGTTTTTTCTAAATTTGCACTCTGCTGTTCTTTTTAATCTAACTGCTACCTGGTGTCCATAATTACAGGTTGCACATCCAATAATGGCTGTTGAAGAAGGGCAAAATTTTAAAAATGAAACTTTAGTGCCTCACTTTTTGTATTAACCGCCTCGATAGCTGTTTTTCGCTAAAGGTGAAATTAATTTTTGATTTCTGTAGTAGTTTGACATATTCTGGATATTTTTAAGTCTTAGTGACGTTATATGGATAACAGAAATAACCTGTTGATTTCAGTTGATAGCTAATATTTTTCATGACTTTGGAACCAAATGTTTTAACAGAAATATAAAGATTTCTTTTATTTTTTATTTTGCTGTTTTGTCTACTTTTTTGCTTGTGTCATCAACTACAACTCTATATCAAATCATTGGTATTGCAGAAAGGCATATTGAACGTATCTAAGGTTTGTAGAGCACTGCTTATTGTTTTAGCGGCTCCGATAGGGTTTTTCGCAATATAATTATTAATTTGTGATTTCTGTCTATTTATTTTTTTTGTAAACGTATGATATATTCCGAAAAACTACATAATCTGAAAGATCGGCAATTAATGGTTTTTTGACAAAGAGTTTAGAGACTTCAAACGTTCGAAAAACACAAATGCAGCTTTTTTTTCTGGATACCAAGTCTCATTATTCAGAGGTCACATAACTCATTATTGGTGACCATAGAAAAAATAATCGATCATATCACATTATTAACGGATTAGATTATGGTTTTAATGGTTTCGATTCCCTTTTCTTGCAAATTTTAAGAGATTTTTTTTTCGTCTGCATTTGTTCATTTTTGTAGATGAACGATTTATTTTGCAGAATGACAAGTATTATCCCGGTATCGAAGTGACAGTATCAAATTACTTATATTACATAATGAATGAACAGAAATGTAATTTATTTCTTATCAATTTGTTTTCATTATTGGAAATTACTTTTTTTCAAGAAGACATAAACGTATATTATTAACTTTACCGTTTGATCTTTTTTGTCTACTTGTTACCGAGTCCCATCAAGGACTGGTCCCATGTTCTTCCAATAAAATATAAACTAGTTTGTTTACTTTAGGTTTTGTTTGGCGCTATCTTGACTTTGTTATTATATTGATTTTTTTCAAAGAATTAGACATTGTTTTGGATGTAAATGTTTGTTCTTAATTTATTTTTTGTTTATAATGTCTCGCAGTCTTATTAATGGCAAGCCTCATCGGTCCAATAGTGTGGTATCATTTCTTGTACTATATGATTTGAGTTGGAAGATTTTTTTCATTCGTACACCAATTATTTATTTTATCAATATGCGAGATTTTTTGAAAGTTTTCAATCTGTTCTTCATTTGGTAGACAATTTAGCCAAACTTTTGCATAATTAGGGTCAAAACATTATGTGCGGACGCGTATTACCGACCGTTCTTGTTTTTATTTTCTAACGAAATTTGTTTTATATGCTTTCTTTACTCGCTCGATGAGAAAAGAAGAGAAGATTTCGTCTTTAATTTAGACTCGCCCGAAAGAGGGAATGAGCTAAACAGTGATATATTTTTTCGCAGTTTGATTGCACTCAACCAAAAAGGGAGTTTGAAATAAGTTTCCAGTGAGATTTCTCGAATCTTTTCTGTAATTACCAGAAAAGATAATTTTATTTAAAGCTTCCCTCATAAAAATTCATTTTTCATTTTTGGAATTTTTTAAGCTTCTTTTAATTGCAACAAAACCACCCCCTCCCCCATACACCCCATCTCCATCAAGTCAATATCCCCGCGTGTGTAATTACGACAATGTTTCTTTAAGTGCTTTTTCCAATGGCTTTTCCTTGACGAGACTTTCTGCTGGGAAATGGTGCCGAATAATTGACGGTTTTTCCATCCTTTTAAAAGAGGGAAAAGCAAGATGACCATTCTTTTGCGTCAAAAAGCGTTAATGTGATATATATCGCATTGTTTTTAAAAGGCTTTTGTCTATTTTGTAGCAAAAATGGCTTTTTGTATATTGGAAATGTGAAAGCAGTTTCCGTTTTAAAAGCATTCGTTTCAAACTCCAAAGGTATTTTAATTGTTCTGAATTGGGAGAGTTTTAGACAGCATTTCTGGTTATCGGAGAAATTTTCTTGATTAATTTGTGAGTATTAAGTTTATTGCTTATTTTAGATTTTTAATTGAAAAGTTTTATTCAAAGTTTGAATGACATTAAACAATTTGTGAATAAACAACTCGTGAAACTATAAATTTTAGCATGGACAATTGTTAGCCAAAAAAAATCAAATTATCTAGCGATTTAAACATTGACCGCATCTTAAACGAAAAATAAAAATGTGTGAAAATGTAAAACTGGAATTTCTCGTAAAAAAGAATTTTTTAAATATTGCGCTAGACTGCATTAAATTTTTACCGAATTTTTTGATGACATTGTGTTTATATCTCTCTTATAAGAATATGGATCGACAAGGTTTGATTGAACAATCGAATAGAAAGCTGGCCTAGTTTAACACACACGAACGTTTTTTAGGTGGAGCAAATAATGAGCATATGATATTCCACAGTCATTGTTCCGACAGCTAGAATATGGAATTAAAAGGAAGTTTTCAAATTTCCTTTTTACAGAGAGTTATCGAGTTTTAAAGTTTTGTGAATGTTCGACAGTTTTAATTCATAATTTTCGATATTTTCGATAAAATGTGGTTAAATTTTGCTAATATAATTAAAATCATGTTAAAATATTTAATGATAGAGCGTTATTGTTTTCGTTGAAGACAGAAGAGCGTTGCTGAATTGTTTGATTGAGGTTTTTTGCCTATTTTTGCTAACATTTTTGATAAAATTAGGCTATAAAAGTCTTTTAGAAATAAATTTTTGCCGTTCCTGCACATTTAACTCAAAAGTTATACAAAAAAATCAATGTTTTTTTAATTGTCGAAATCATTAATTTACCAAGTGATCTACTTCACCAACATTTGGATCAATTGAGTGCTTCTTGGGGCACGCAGCAAAATTGGGATAGGTTTGATCTCATTATGGATTCTTAAAATCAGAAACTATTAAATTTTTTGGTTGCTGCATTTTTTCAAATTATTTTGCTTCTTTTTTTTAAATTAGATACTGACAAAATGTTCAATTACGGCTCAATTAGAGAAGGCTGCCATTTATGTGGAGTTGAAGTCGAATGTACATATAGTTTGTTTTGAGAAAAAACCTATGGGTTTTAGTAGTTTTTATGTGAATTATTGTGTTTTGCCCTAATTTTTGATATTGGCTCCGTCAAAAGGTCTATGTGAATCTATAACGTGCTTGTTATCTGAAGTCTGTTATGAAATTGACCATAAAAGTTTTTAGAAAGTTTCAGTGATATTTGAACATTTTTTGAATTTTTTTAAAATCTCACTTCTGTCAACTTTTAGCTTGTTTTCTGTAAATACAGGTCAAGTTTCCTTCATTTAAGACACAAACTGTTCTCTGTGGCCATTTTTCATAAATAACTGCTTCTTGGTTTTGGTACTACAAGTTTTCATACAAAATTTTGTGATTTTTGTGAACGATTGCACAATTTTTTTGTTCTTTTTTGTCTTTTTGGTTAAATGTCACATCACTGAAAACTTTAATCAAAATTGCTTAAATTGGGCAATTGAACATTTGTATTGCTTCTATAGCTTCTCCGTTCACTTGTAGAATTTGGCAGTTCTTGTCGTTATTTTCCCTTGTCCTATGCAATATATTGAATTAAAAAATCTTAATTGCCACCTATAGATATTTACATGAACTCAATGACTATTATCGGTATAAAGCTAGTGGTTGTAACGACTTTCAAAATAAATAATTGCATAACATTTGAAGTATTCTTCAACTTTTCCCTTTTTGATCTAGTTTTCGTAATTTTTTTCGTTTTTCACAATTTTTTATCCTTTTTGTAACTAACTCTCATTATTCAGAGCCCTCGTTAATTTTTGATTGTACAAAACCACAGTTTTTCTGTTCGTTAAACAATATAGTTGTTGTCTTTAGGGCTGAGTCAATTCGTTTCAAAAAAAATTTGTAAGTTTTAGATACTTTTCAATGTATGTGGTTCTTCTTTTTTCTTTTTTACTAAGAGATTAATTTTTTACTAAAAGACTTCATGACGTTCAATGGAGACCAAAGTGAAGATTCAAATTTGTCGAGGTTAAATTTTCAAAATTTTAATGGCTTCAACACCCTGGTATCGTAAAGTTGTTTTCGATTCTTTTTTGTTTCTGCTAAAATATATAGTTATTTTATTGTCTAATGACTTAGTATCATTGATAACAGGCACAATTAATTTTCTATGACGTTGCAAGACAAACTGTCACTTCTTTTAGCTGAAGTTTTGTGTTTGCTATGATATTTGAAATTATTTCTTTTTAAAAAAGACAACTGATTTTTGAGCTTTGCTAATAGCATTTCTGTTAATTTGTAGCTTATTTTCCCTGTAAACAAATTACATTCCTTGTCTAGTGAAAAAAAAATGCCCTTAATCACTTTTTTTTCTTCAGATTGTATTTAATCTTGCGTTTACATAATCTTGGGTTTTCCACAAGTTTTCATAACATATTTGTGATTCTTGCATATTTCTCATTATTAGATTTCCGTTTTCCTAACTCAGCATCACAACATTGGTGAACAATTTAAAAATTAATTGGCTGGGACACTGTTTTCGTGCGAATTTTGCAATTTATATTATTGCTTTTTTTTCGTTCTTTTTGTAGTCGCAAGACATATAGTGTATAATGAAAGTTCTAAATCACTTTCTTTAGAGTTTTAAACGAGTTTCTCAAGGATTTCAGTTGATTCATAACTTTGCTGTTCAGTTTGACCTTATTTTTTTCAAAAAGAATGGCGATGTTCTTTCAAACTTTGCCCTGTTGCTCTTTTCTTCTCGACTTGTTATCAAGTCGCATTGAGCAAAAGATCATGTTTTTTTCCTAATTGACGTACAAGTATTCTTTATTAATTTTTGTTGTTTTAAAAAATTGGACAACGAATTTTGGTCAAAATTAATATGTGTAAATATTTGATTTTTTATCGCTGCTCTTCTGGTAGTCACATTAATTACAGGTCTCATCGGCCCGCTAAGTCTCATTGTTTTTATTCATCTAATGGGTTGTTGAACGATAGAGCTTTTTTAATCTTTTTGACAACTAAAAGAAAAATGTAGATGAGCGGGATCGGAACATGATGTGCGAAAGCACATAACCGGGCCTCCATGTCCAATGAAATTAGTTTTACGCCTATAGAAGAAAAAATAAAGCAAAAATTATTAGATTTTCTGCATTAAGAATGAAAAAAATATATTTTCTCACACCGTATCACACTTTGAAACCAAATACATTTTCCAAATTTTTGAATCGAAGTGCGCTATATTTTCATTTTAATTGCTCAAATAAATTGAACAGAAATGACACCGTGAAAAATATACCGGAAAAAAATTAAAAAAGACTCCACCCAGTTTTAGTCAGGAAAAAAATTGAAGCAAACCTAATTCTATGGAATTAAACACCTTTAAAAATAAATCTGAATTGGTTTTAAGCCTGAAAGACCGTCGCTATAGCTGGTTTAAAACTACAGAAAATTATCAGATAATGACTTTAAATACTTTATATCTCATGATAATATCATTTCGAGCTGACGCTGATTTTATGAACAGAATCATCATCAATGTTGAACAAATTTTAACTTCTTGAAAAACAGCAGAAATTTCATGTTTATATAACTAGTTTTATAATTTATTTAAAAAGAAAGTCTACAAATTTTTACTTATGAAGTTGTCTCGAAATGGTACCTTTCGAACTCCTGCGATCAAAAAATGCGATAACCTTTGGCTCCATTATAAACAAAAACACTCTTATTGTTTATGAAAGGGACCGATGATATCTTACGTTTGAAACCAAACATACCGAATTTACGAAAGTGTACATACCAAATCTAAGAGACAAAGCAAACCGTCGATTTCGTACGTTCGAAACCGAACATGCCGGCATTTATTTTACGTTTAATGCTGAACGTACCGATTCGAAGAAATCGAATAAACCGAATCCAAGAGACCAAACATACCGGTGATTTCTTATGTGGAAAACCAAACATAACGAACTTTCTTGCGTCTTTTCTGTTCGGATTAGGTAAATGAGGGCTTTTAAGCTGGCGCAACATGCAACTTATTTATATTTTTCGTACCGGTAGCCGCTTGTATTTTTTCGAATTGCTAATTTTTCGATCATTTTGTGTTTATATATATATATATATATATATATATATATATATATATATATATATATATATATATAAATGGCCTAATTGAGCAATGCTGCTAGGTGTCTTATATGGTAGCAAATCAGGATTTTCCTCAACGCGGGCCTTTGCAAGGCAAGTATGTAATAGATATGAAAATTTTTTAGTATCTGTCACAATTCAAATCCTGTTAAGATACATCTATATATGACTTAATGTGGTACCGAACACCGTTATTGGATCACAAACTTTAATCAAATCTCGAAGGTCAAAATGTCGCGATACTTGTAACTTCTCTACTCGATATTAATGTCATTCCCTAACCCAAAAAGTATGGAAAACCCTTATTTCACACAACAATAATATGACTATGGTAGAGAGTTTTGGAGGAAAATTTTAAAGGAACAATATTTTACCGGTCTTTTTAAATTTCAGACGAAAAAGAGGACAGTTGTGACCTTTTGTCCACTGAAAATCACCCTGGAAAGTTGTGCGTAGGTGAAAAGGCCTCGTCCATGGACAACCCTGCAGCCTCTTCCTCCCTCGACCCAAATCTCATCACACCCACCACCCCAAATGCACCCAACAAAACTGCAAGTGCCGTCGGGTAAGTATTCGGCTTGTTTCTTCTAATTTTCCTTCAATTTTAGAAAACTGTTTTTCTTCAGATTTTTGCAATTTTTTATTTCGAAGACCAAAAAGTATTTACAAACAGTTCATTTAGAGTTGCAAAGAACCGAAATGATCAATTCCGTTTCGTAACCCCCTCTGAACTGAATGTTGGTAGCGCTTTACTATGAAAAAATAGCACACACGTGCGCCTAGGGGCTTACAAGATATATGCCTCCTAAGATTGGGGGGGGGGGGGGGGGGCAGAATAGATCCTAAAAAAGTGTTACAAATTTATATGTTTAAAGGCCAAGGATTTTGGCACACAGAGGACTTCCCAACTAGGTCTTTTTTGTTTTCAAATTAGAGGTTACAAGTTCAATAATTCGTCCTCATTAATTTTCCTAATCGGTTAATCAGTATGGACAATTATGCAAAAGAAAGGAATGAAGAAGGGAAAAAAACCGACGAATAAAAGTACCCGATTTACCCTTCCGCCTGAGGCACCAGCATCGATGGATCGCACTTTTCCCATCTGAGCTCCTAAATCAGCCAGTAGATTTTACTTTTGGAATTACTTAACATCCGTACGTGATTTTTGTGTCCCTTAACGAAAAAAAAACGAGTAAAATGGTCCTATAATTCATTATTTCAACGACTCACAATCCAAATAATAGATACAAGCTGACTGAGAACGGACATTAAAATGACAAATGCTTCTGAATTAAATGAAAGCCCATTAGATTTTCCTTCAGTTTTCAGAATATACATTAGAATAAATAACTTCAAACTTAATAGCATAAAGTTTTGATTCGTTAAAATTCGTTAATAAAAGTTAAGGCTCAAAGTTTTAAAAGGTACTTTCAGACACAAAATTTTATTTGTTGGTATAACGTCAATAATTATAAATGGCAACGTAAAAGATTAATCAACGCTGCAGGATACGAGAAGAGATTTTTTCATAAATGAGATGCTTTATGAGTTTTCAGCAAATAGATAATTGCCAGCTAGAGATATAGATTTGAAGACTTTGTTTTTTAACTAAAAATACCCACATCTTAAACTACCGTTTTTTATTCTCGAATAATGCAAATTATCCTTAACTGATATGCATAAATCGAGATTTTCTCTATAGCAAATCATTCAAAATCAGAAACTGAAAAAAAAAGTTTTTAAAAATCAAGGCACTTGGTAAAAGCAAATCTAATGGTCATCAATTTTTTTAATGTGCTATTGTAGAATACATTTCCGCGATTGCACACAATCAAAAATATTAAATAAATTCTTGAATTGGCTTTTCTAAATTTTCCAAAAACTGGAACAAATATACGGCAACCTACAAGATACCATCAATTGGTTCCCCATATCAGTGCTTCGATTGAGCATGAAAAAAAGATTATGAAAATTTTTTGCCATTATCCACAGCCTTAAGCTACCAGTAAGAAAAATAATAAACTGTCTCCAGAACAGGCAAGCAATAATGTAGAATTTACTTACAAAGTTACTTTTAAATTATAATCACTGTCCCGTAAGAATAATAAAAAGCAGTTCTGCCTCGTCGAATGGTGTATTTAAAAAGAAAGCTTTTTTTGCTTTCATCAAACTATAAAATTAGTAAGAGTCACCACTGAACATTTCGAACAATAAAAATTGGAATCAATTAACGTCTAATTTTAGTAAAATTTTTGATCATGTCCAGAGTTCCTTAAGAATTATCGCAAAAATGATGTGCAAAGGTTTCGCACTCTTGTTTGTTTGAAATGATCTTAATGCAGTTTTGTCCTTCTATGAAAAACTTTCACTCGTTTTGCACTTTTCCTTGAATCTCTGCTCTATTGATAAATTCTCTATCTAAACCTAACTGCCGATTCCTTTCAAAAAATTTATTTTTTTTTACTATAATTTTCAAAAAATCACAGTTGTATTTGGTTTATTTTGCAGAGATCCATTAGCAGAGGTTAATTACAGAATCAAATCTCCTATGCATAAAACATTTAACGTCTCCTGGACTTTTTTTTGTTTTACTAAAATTCGAACAGAAAGTGTTTTGCTTTTTGTTCCATTGAAAATTGAATGTGGTCTTGGAATTTCAATTTGCCAGCCTTAATAACACCTAGATAGTTACAAAAAATATGCATATTATTGAGTGTCCTTCAAGTTTAATAGGATGTGCATTTCCTATGTTTTTGGAACCCGGTTTAGTATGTTTTGTCCATTTTCAAGGTTGATTTATTTGAGTCAAACCATATTTATTTGTTTTAACCTAATTCTAGTCCATAGAAGAATACCGTAACAGCATACCGATTCAATATTGTAACGTTGTTGCAATTGGTAGGTCATTCACATACAAAGAAATAAAGCTGTCCACATAATGACCTTGTTGGTACGCCTATCTTTGCGGGCAAAAAAATTGACTCAGCTCGTGGTATTACATTTTTTCTGCTCTATTAGTCAACTTAAAACTCAACAACTCAACAGGTGGTTACTTGGATCAGGGAATCCAATTCTGTGTAATATTTTCAGTTGCAAATTGTCTTCAACTGTATCGGATAAATTTTTAGGTCGACAAAAACAGCATGGGTTTCTGTTACCGGCTCACCGAGATTATTTCTGATAGTTTGCTTCAGCAATTTTATAGCTTTTTTGTGCCCAATTTTTCACTGAAACCAAAATAACTGTAGAAAAACTTATTGGTATGATTCAAAAAGCCGATCATCTTAAAATTTTTGAGTTTTTCCAAAACTTAAGCAAATGTTGGTACTAAAGATATTGGTCTATGATTATTGGCATCAGAAGGATTTCTTTTTCTGAATCAGAATCACATTGTCTTTGTTCGAACATCTACGATATGTATGTGTTTTAATTATCCTGTTGATTTAAAACTTGATTGCTTGAGCAAAATATCAGAAAATCCCAAATAGAGTTTTTTCGAGTTTAAAATTTCTGATTTTATAATTCATTTTCTTTCATTTTCCCGCAATCAAAGTAAAAGAAAAGATTTAGCGCAATTGGTTACAATATTCCGTTTTTCTGTTAGGCTTTGAAGCGGGCTCTCTTCTTTAATAAATCAAGTATTTCTAAGAAACGTTTGACGTTTGTTTTTGGCATTGTTTCGGGCAGTATCATAATTTTGATGAAAAAATTTTATTTTTATCAACAAACTGTCAACAATCTTATCTGTTTGTTAATATTAGTACACTGCTCATAATTTCTTTTCATTATGTTGCTGACATTTTTTTGAGTTATCCTTTCTTTTTACTTGATAAGTTTGAATTTTGGCTCTCCACACAACTTTCGTTTTTGATAGTTTTTCTCAATTGCAGCAGGACAAATTTTATTAAAACAGTTAGAATTGTCTGCAAAATTTTTCCCAAAAAACATGATAATCTTTTCCGGTTCTCAGTGTTCTCATTTTTATCATTATAATAGTACAGATGCAGTGATTTTTTTTTAGTAGAGCGGTTAATCCAACGAAATGTAAGTGTGATTCATACACAATAAAAAACATGTTGTAAAATTTGAAAGGAAACGCCTATTACATATGTGTGTAACCTTGAACTAATGATGTGTATAAATTCAGTTTGGCATCTGAGCTGTAATGATTAAAATTAGGACAAACAAGAACGGCGAATTTTTTTTTTCGTCTTTTTTTGATGTACACTTTGTAATTTGATTGCACGTTTTCAGCTTGTCAGCCAGTAACAGTCCCAAACCGGTTAAAAGAGCACCTTCTGATTTCCTGGACCCATCCAGTCTTAGTCCCAGAGTTTCTTCTAATCACCCTCAGAGGCACCACCACCCTCAGAGAGCAACTACTGCAACCGGCAGCTCACCCAATCATGTGCCCTTGATCAAGTCAAAAACTGTCAGTTGTGGGTCTGGTCTCTACACAAAGATTATGGACCCGAATAACCCCAAGGTGGGCAGCGACCCAGGTTGAGGTACCCTACCAAAATGACCTCTAATTAGACCGTTTCAGACCATCAACCAGACAGACTTTCCCGTGTTCTGATATTTTTTCAAACAATGTAGTAGTTCAAGCAAGCGGACAGTTGATATCAGACACGTCATTTAGTGCAAAACAAAGAAAAGATCATATATTAATATATATATATATATATATATATATATATATATATATATACACACACACACATATATATATATATATATATATAATATATTATATATATATATATATATATTATATATATATATATATATATATATATATATATTATATATATATATATATATATATATATAGATAAATATATATATATATATATATATATATATATTTATATATACGTGTATACAGGTTGAGGTGTCAGATGGAAATGGCCTCTATGATCGTACCAACTCACAAGTTGTGTTTCTAGACCAAAATTACAGGGTTTGGGAATTGGTTATAGTGCACAATAGTGTGATCAGAGGTCAGTTCCGGTTGGTTATTGTCTGATTAGAGGTCATTGCCATGTGGATTGGTCCAATCAGAGGCGGATTCAAGCGCACATTAGTCTGATCAGAGAACATTTTGAGCGCAATTGGTTCTGATCAGAAACCATTTCGAGCGTATTTTTGTCTTCGATTTTTTGTATTTTTCTACTGAGAGATGTTGGCTCTGCAAAGAAGCAACAAAAAAACAGCATTCTGATTAAAGACCCATCTAGAGTCTGATGGCTCTGATCAGAACCAAAAGAGTTCAGCTGATAGCAAGTGCCGGTCCCCTTAAGAGGA